>NC_083707.1:3439615-3752307 GCF_033118175.1 Dama dama | reverse complement strand
CCTTTTCTAAAACCAGCTTGAACATCTGGAAGTTTTCGGTTCACGTATTGCTGAAGTCTGGCTTGGAGAATTTTGAGCATTACTTTACTACCGTGTTCTCATACTGTTCATGGGGTTCTCTGAAGTGGTTTGCCATTCCCTTCTCCAGTGGACCACATTCTGTCAGACCTCTCCACCATGACCCTACCATCTTGGGTGGCCCCACACGGCATGGCTTAGTTTCACTGAGTTAGACACAACTGTGATCCTGTGATCAGACTGGCTAGTTTTCTGTGATTATGGTTTTAGCGTGTCTGCCCTCTGATGCCCTCTCGCAACACCTACCGTCTTACTTGGGTTTCTCTTACCTCGGACGTGGGGTATCTCTTCACAGCTGCTCCAGCAAAGCGCAGCCCCTGCTCCTTACCTTATGAGGGGTAGCTCCTCTCAGTCACCACCCCTGCCCTTGGGCATGTGGGTGCTTAATATGCTATTGGAGATCAGAGGAGAAATAATTCCAGAAAGAATGAAGGGATGGAGCCAAAGCAAAAACAACACCCAGTTGTGGATGTGACTCATGGTAGAAGCAAGGTCCGATGCTGTAAAGAGCAATATTGCATAGGAACCTGGAATGTTAGGTTCATGAATCAAGGCAAATTGGAAGTGGTCAAACAGGAGACGGCAAGAGTGAATGTCGACATTCTAGGAATCATGAACTAAAATGGACTGGAATGGGTGAATTTAACTCAGATGACCATTATATCTACTACTGTGGGCAGGAATCCCTTAGAAGAAATGGAGTAGTCATCATGGTCAACAAGAGAGTCCGAAATGCAGTACTTGAATGCAATCTCAAAAACGACAGAATGATCTCTGTTTGTTTCAAAGGCAAACCATTCAAAATCACAGTAATCCAAGCCTATGCCCCAACCAGTAATGCTGAAGAAGCTGAAGTTGAACGGTTCTATGAAGACCTACAGGACCTTTTAGAACTAACACCCAAAAAAGATGTCCTTTTTCATTATAGGGGACTGGAATGCAAAAGTAGGAAGTCAAGAAACACCTGGAGTAACAGGCAAATTTGGCCTTGGAGTACAGAATGAAGCAGGGCAAAGGCTAATAGAGTTTTGCCAAGAGAACACACTGGTCATAGCAAACACCCTCTTACAACAACAAAAGAGAAGACTCTACACATGGACATCACCAGATGGTCAACACCAAAATCAGATTGATTATATTCTTTGCAGCCAAAGATGGAGAAGCTCTATACAGTCAGCAAAAACAAGACCAGGAGCTGACTGTGGCTCAGATCATGAACTCCTCATTGCCAAATTCAGACTTAAACTGAAGAAAGCAGGGGAAACCACTAGACCATTCAGGTATGACCTAAATCAAATCCCTTATGACTATACAGTGGAAGTGAGAAATAGATTTAAGGGACTAGATCTGATAGACAGAGAGTCTGATGAACTATGGATGGAGGTTCGTGACATTGTACAGGAGAGAGAGATCAAGACCATCCCCAAGGAAAAGAAATGCAAAAAGGCAAAATGGTTGTCTGAGGAGGCCTTACAAATAGCTGTGAAAAGAAGAGAAGCAAAAAGCAAAGGAGAAAAGGAAAGATATTCCCATTTGAATGCAGAGTTCCAAAGAATAACAAGGAGAGATAAGAAAGCCTTCCTCAGCGATCAGTGCAAAGAAATAGAGGAAAACAACAGAATGGGAAAGACTAGAGATCTCTTCAAGAAAATTAGAGATACCAATGGAACATTTCAGGCAAAGATGGGTTCGATAAAGGACTAACAGAAGCAGAAGATATTAAGAAGAGGTGGCAAGAATACACAGAAGGACTGTACAAAAAAGATCTTCACAACCCAGATAATCACGATGGTGTGATCCACTGACCTAGAGCCAGACATTCTGGAATGTGAAGTCACGTGGACCTTAGAAAGCATCACTACGAACAAAGCTAGTGGAGGTGATGGAATTCCAGTTGAGCTATTTCAAATCCTGAAAGATGATGCTGTGAAAGGGCTGCACTCAATATGACAGCAAATTTGGAAAATTCAGCAGTGGCCACAGGACTGGAAAAGGTCAGTTTTCATTCCAGTCCCTGAGAAAGGCAATCCCAAAGAATACTCAAACTACCACACAATTGCACTCATCTCACACGCTAGTAAAGTAATGCCCAAAGTTCTACAAGCCAGGCTTCAGCAATACATAAACCGAAAACTTCCAGATGTTCAAGCTGGTTTTAGAAAAGGCAGAGGAACCAGAGAAAAAATTGCCAATATCTGCTGGATCATTGAAAAAGCAAGAGAGTTCCAGAAAAACATCTATTTCTGCTTTATTGACTACGCCAAAGTCTTTGTGTGGATCACAATAAACTCTGGAAAATTCTGAAAGAGATGGGAATACCAGACCACCTGACCTGCCTCTTGAGAAACCTGTATGCAGGTCAGGAAGCAACAGTTAGAACTGGACATGGACCAACAGACTGGTTCCAAATAGGAAAAGGAGTATGTCAAGGCTGTATATTGTCACCCTACTTATTTAGCTTATATGCAGTGTACATCATGAGAAACGCTGGGCTGGAAGAAGCACAAGCTGGAATCAAGATTGCTGGGAGAAATATCAATAACCTCAGATATGCAGATGACACCACCCTTATGGCAGAGAGTGAAGAGGAACTAAAAAGCCTCTTGATGAAAGTGAAAGAGGAGACTGAAAAACTTGGCTTAAAGCTCAATATTCAGAAAACTAAGATCATGGCATCTGGTCCCATCACTTCATGGCAAATAGATGGGGAGACAGTGGAAACAGTGTCAGACTTTATTTTTTGGGGATCCAAAATGACTGCAGATGGTGATTGCAGCCATGAAATTAAAAGACGCTTACTCCTTGGAAGGAAAGTTGTGACCAACCTAGATAGCATATTAAAAAGCAGAGACATTACTTTGCCAACAAAGGTCCATCTGGTCAAGGCTATGATTTTTCCAGTGGTCATGTATGGATGTGAGAGTTGGACTGTGAAGAAAGCTGAGTGCCGAAAAATTGACGCTTTTGAACTGTGGTGTTGGAGAAGACTCTTGAGAGTCCCTTGGACTGCAAGGAGATCCAACCAGACCATCCTAAAGGAGATCAGTCCTGGGTGTTCATTGGAAGGATTGATGCTGAAGCTGAAACTCCAATACTTCTCCACCTCATGGGAAGAGTTGACTCATTGGAAAAGACCCTGATGCTGGGAGGGATTGGGGGCAGGAAGAGAAGGGGATAACAGAGAATGAGATGGCTGGATGGTATCACTGACTCGATGGGCATGAATTTGAGTAAACTCCGGGAGTTGGTGATGGACATGGAGGCCTGGGGTGCTGCGGTTCATGGGGTCACAAAGAGTAGGACATGACTGAGCAACTGAACTGAACTGAACTTACTACCGTGTGAGATGAGTGCAATTGTGTGGTAGTTTGAGCATTCCTTGGCATTGCCTTTCTTTGGGATTGTAATGAAAACAGACCTTTTCCAGTCCTATGGCCACTGCTGAATTTTCCAAATTTGCTGTCATATTGAGTGCAGCCCTTTCACAGCATCATCTTTCAGGATTTGAAATAGCTCAACTGGAATTCCATCACCTCCACTAGCTTTGTTCGTAGTGATGCTTTCTAAGGTCCACGTGACTTCACATTCCAGGATGTCTGGCTCTAGGTCAGTGGATCACACCATCGTGATTATCTGGGTTGTGAAGATCTTTTTTGTACAGTCCTTCTGTGTATTCTTGCCACCTCTTCTTAATATCTTCTGCTTCTGTTAGGTTCTAATTCCACTAGGTCCCTCTAAATATAATGATGCTACTTCCTGTCCACACATAGTGTTGTGGTTTTGCTTCAATAACCAAGGATGACTTTAGCAAGTGTGAAGGCAGCATATTACATTGACCTTTGTTTTACCCATTCTGGTTTTCTCTCCTTTCTGAAGACTCAAGTCTTCTTCTGTTGTCACTTCCTCTCTGTCTGGAAAACTTTAAGGGTAGGATTTCTAGCCACAAGTCCTCTTAGTTTTCATTCATATGAGCATATCCTGAATCTCTTTCATTTTCAAAGGATATCATTACTGGAAAGAGAACTGAAATTTGTTTTCCAACTTCCTCCTGGTTTCTATGGTTTCAAATAGGAAGTCTGCCATCCTTGGAGTCGCTATGACCCCAGCGTACCGTCCTTTCTAGCTGGCTGCTTTCAGGACTTTTTCTTTCTCTGCAGTTTCTGAACATTAATTAGAACGGCTCTTGGTGTAGATTTCTTTGGGTTTATCTAACTTTGGATTTCTTTAGCTTCTTTAATCTGTAGGCTTGTCCATTGCTACATTTGGGGGGTTTCAGCAAGCACTTATTCAGCACATTCCTTCACTTCTCTGCTTCTGGCAATCCAATGATACAAATGTCAGGTCTCCTGTTATTATCCCACAGGTCCTTGAGGGGTTCTATTTTATAGCTTACTCTCTTTATTTTCAGTTTCAATTCTGTTAACTCTTTCCTCTGTTGGATGGCATCACTGACTCAATGGACTTGAGATTGAGCAAACTCCAGGAGATGGCAAAGGACAGGGAAGCCTGGCATGCTGAAGTCCATGGGGTCACAAAGAGAGGGACACACCTGAGTGATTGAACAACAACTCTGCTCTGTCATCTCCATCCTACTATGGAACCATTAAGCCAGTTTTTTATTTTAGAGATCTTATTTTTAGTTCTATTATTTCCATGTGGTTCTTCTCTATAACTTCTTCTTTGCTGAGATTTTCAACTTTTTATTTTTATCAAGAGAACTTGTGATTCTTTGTTGAAACATTTTCATAATGGCTGCTTTAAAATTCTTGTCTGAACATATTAACATGTGATTCATTTCAGTGTTAGTGCATTGGCATATATTTTATATATTTTGACTATATTTTATCATCCAACTTGTGGGTTTCCCACTACTTGGTTTGATGATTGATTTTTGGTTGTATCTTGGAGATTTTAGAGATTATATTATGGCAACCTGGATCTTGTTAAATCTATTTTTAGCAAGCAGGTTGAGAGGGCCAAGTGAGTGTATATGATTAGTTTCTCTAAGCCCTGATGATACCACCCCAGCAAAAGTAGGAGACTGACTCCCAGCACCTTGTTTCTTAAGACCTACTCTGCTGGGCATTGGTAACACCAAGTGGGGGTCAGGGTGGGGAAAATTCACATTGCTGAAAGGGGCTGAAGCTCTGCTCCCTCCTTCGTCCAGTCAACACCATTCCCACGGACACCACCAGGCAGCCTGCCCCATGGGAGCGTGATGGGGGAGAGGGGGGCTGTGAAAGGCCTGCTTGCACATGAACCTGTTGGAATCACAGGGAGGAAGGAGCATGTGAAGTTTTTCTGGGTTTGATTGGAATAATGTTTTCTATTGTTAGTCATCCTTCACCTCCATTTTCAGGCTAAGGGGAACCGACTTTTCTTGGAAGTTTGTCTTCTGTGCCCATTGGTGGTTCTGGGCTGGGGGTGCTGAAATGTCTGCTCCTCCTCCAGAACGTCAAGTAGGCGATGAGGACTCACTCTCACCCCAGGCTCGGGCTCTCTATCCGGCCCCACCGGCTTTCTCTTTCTATCCCCTCAGTCTTCTTGTACTTATTTGTTGGGGTATGGTCAGAAATTCTTACCTGTAAGAGGGAGAAATTGGGAGGAATGGAGCTATTCCATCTTAACCAAAACCAGAACATTTTCTTATAGTTTTTAATCCATTAGGATAAAATGAAAAGGAAATAAAGAGATGTTCCCTGTGAACTAAGCTTATCACTGGCAAGTGTTTCTAAATCTCAGCAATACTGATGTTCCGGGAGAACTGGTTCTCTGTGTGGGGGCTGCACTGCATGCTTGATCTACATCCATTCGATGCCAACGACACAGGCATCCCACATCCTGACCATGACATGCCTGCAGATGTCACCAAGTATCACCCAGGAGGTGGTCACTCATTGTTGAGAAGCATGAACTGTGATCAACCAGAAATGCTTCATATACCTACAGACATACGTGTGTGTGTGTGTGTGTGTGTGTGTGTGTGTGTGTGTGTGTAAATAAGATATTTTATTGATTCTTCCAGAAAAATAACAAATTCTAGTGAGTCTCTCATTTTTAAAAGATATAATCAACAGGTATCTTGCCAAAGTATCTGAAACTTGTTGTAAACTCAAGAGGTCACTGCTGGCTATATCTGAGAACACAAGACTGTCACACCAGCTCCTACAGAAGAGATTTTCACACTCTCATTTACTTAAAGTTGCAAGTTTCCAAAGGCCCTCTGGTCTAAACATGTTACATTCATAGAAAGAAAAAACAAAAAATGCTCACAACCCCTATCAAATTACTGATGCCATCAACTCTGTCATATCAGAACCTGAGGAAATATGCCTAGAGGTTAACAAGAGTCAGAAAGAAAACCAGAAAATTCCAGCAGCCAGTAAACAGGGCAGTGTGGACGGGAAACTGGTCACCGTGGGCAGAGAGGGAACCCGGGAGGGAGGGCTGTGCTGCTGTCCGTGGTCCTGGAGGCCCTGCCGTTGGGGGGGCTGTGTCTGCTAATCCCACATCCCTCGGGGTCCGGCCCACTGGAATGTGAGACCAGGTGAGGGGAGAGGGGTGGAGAGAGAAGAGTAGAAACAGGGAGGGAGGATCCTGAGAAGCACACAGAGGGAGGGCCTCTTTTCAAACAACCAGGTGCAAGGTTTATTTCTACAAAAACTGCCAAGAGTGGCTCTTTGCTTTTCAGTTTCACTCTCAAAAGATGAAAATTTAAAGGGTGGTTCATAGCACAATCTACAAGCCATGTTAGTGTGAGATTCTGGCTTTCTGCTTCAGTCCTGGTCTCTCCTCCTTATACTGCCTCTGACACAGCATCGTCCTAGTAAATGAAAAGCCAGGATAACAGCCCTGTGAAGTGAGAGTTGCTCAGTATTGTCCAACTCTTCGCAACCCTGTGGACTATACAGTCCATGGAATTCTTCAGGCCAGAATACTGGAGTGGGAAGCCCTTCCCTTCTCCAGGGAGTCTTCCCAACCCAGGGATCAAACCCAGGTCTCCTGCATCACAGGTGGATTATTTACCAGGTGAGTCACAAGGGAAGCCCAACACTCCAGTTCAGTTCAGTTCAGTTCAGTCGGTCAGTCGTGTCTAACTCCGCAATCCCATGAACTGTAGGACGCCAGGTCTCCCTGTCCATCACAAACTCCTGGAGTTTACCCAAACTCATGTCCATCGAGTCGGTGATGCCATCCAGCCATCTCATCCTCTGTCGTTCCCTTCTCCTCCCGCCTTTAATCTTTTCCAGCATCAGGGTCTTTTCCAATGAGTCAGCTCTTCACATCAGGTGGCCAAAGTATTGGAGTAACCAAACACCCCCTTGGATGGACCCAAATGGCTGGTTGCGGCCCCGTTGCCTGCTTTACTCTTTCCTGCTCACCTTCAGCTTCTTGAGAGGTGAGCTTTCCTTGTCTGTGTCCTGGAAGCAGATTTCATCCAAGCAGCTCGCTGTCACAGAGAAGACAGCAGAGCCTCACCAACGGCCTGCAGCTCGTGCTCCGGACGCCGGGCAGATGTACAGATGGAACTGTCGGCAGTGGAAATACAAAGAGAAATACTGCTCTTTCTATTATCCACAGGCTTCCCAGGAGCTGTTTGCCTCGTTGCCATGGCATGGGCGGTGAGATTTCATAACTCTCCCCCTGCCTGCCATGTGCTCCACCAACAATGCGAATTTAATCAGCCCAGACAGTCGGTCGGGTTTTGTCCATGTGAGTGGAATAAAACTTTTCTCACCAGCTAAACCCACAAAGTATCTAAAAGCCATAAATAATCGGTAGCCTCCTAACTTGCACCTGCCCGCTCTGTTTGACCAGGGCTACGAGGCGCAGGGAACGACTGTGTTTCCCATGCACTGCCTGGCTCTCCCGGTCATGAGGCCCAACATGTTTGCAGTGGAAAACATCCGTGCTGGTCAGGGATGTATTATTTCTGAGTGGCAGAAATAATTCTGCTCCAGGCGATTATCTTAGATGGAAAAATCTTCACAAATATCCCTTACACAGGTCCAAGAGAATGACCAAAGGATGGCAAGATGAGAGAAAAACATGTCAGAAAGATCGTCCGAAAGGTTGGAGACGGCGGGAGTAAATTTCACTTCCATCACTAGAAATGGAAACAGAACACTGAAATTCCACCCTTTCCTTTATGGTGAAAGATGCCAATAACACTGGTCAGTGAGCTGGTGACAGAGGACCCAGAACTGAGTTTATTCATCACACCTGGAACTGTATGAAAATTTTTGCATCTTTTCAGAAAATAATCTGCCCTATTTTGAAATGATAACAATACAATATGATCAAGAAAAACTTCTTCTGAAAAAAGCCACCTTATATTTGCATATCTTTAGGGATGGTACTAGATTCAAATATACAGTAGTGGATATTTAGATGTGTTTATTTTTATGTCTCTATCCTGTGATACAAGGTTATGAAATTCCCAAAAGCCTGTTAAAAACATATTCACTTTGTGGTCAAGTGCCCATGAAATTCCTCGGTGTGTTTTTAATGTATGAAAAGGCCAAAAATTATAAGACACAAAAAACACTTCTTTGACACAAAACTAGGAGATAGAGTTTTAATGAATTTATCTGCTGATGCATTTTTTCAAAAGAATCAGAATATGTCCATTATAGATTACCAAAAGTGTCTTTACTTTTGAGTGACAAAGCAGAAAGAGAGACAATTATTTAAGCTATTTCTCAGTTCAGCTCCAATTAAAAAATAGGAAACAAATAATAGGATATTTGAAAAGTGACTTTCTTAGGTTAGAAGTTAGAAGTGTTAGTTACTCAGTGACATTCAACCCTGGGACTCCATAGACTATAGCCTACCAAGGCTTTGTCCGTTGGGATTCTCCAGGCAGGAATACTGGAATAGGTTGCCATTCCCTTCTCCAGGGGATCTTCCTAACCCAGGGACTGAACTTGATTCTCCTGCATTGCAGGCAGATTCTTTCTGGTTTGAGCCGCCCGGGAAGCCCCTTTTTAGGTACTAGACTACTAATCTGAAGAGCTCCACTTTGACAAGAAGCAAGTGGCAGCAGATGGACCTTATGAAAACTTCAAGCACGTGAAGGAGTGAAAACATCATTAGAAGCTGGACCCAGGCACAGGGGCCATGCTGCTGTCTTGTCCTCCCCCTCATTGCTGCCCCACCTCCCCGAGCCACGGGCCACACTCTCCGCCCGTCTCTTCAGACCTTTGATGTGGTTGCAACTGGTTCCCCGTGGGAGACATTAACAAAACAGATCCTCACTTTGAGTTGAGACACTGCCCAGGGAATGCTTGTGAAGTGAGGGAACCCAATAAGCCCCCTGCACATCTCACCTGGAGCCTGGGCACACTGCGAGATGACACACGGGCACCTGACCCCTGCTCAGGCCTGGGCAGGCGTCCTCCACACAGGACGGGGTGATGCTCAGCCTCCCTCAAAGCTACAGGAGTTCCATGAGACTAACCCACTGATCTAAGCAAAGTTAATTCAGAAGTGAGACCCTGAAAGCACCTCTCAAAAGACACCAAACAATGTTTAGTGACATTGAATGAACAACAGTCTCAGGAGAAACACTGAAATTGAATACTTAACATCCAGCATATAGTATGTGGCCATTGTGGGTCTGCTTTCCTGTAGAGTTTTCACACAGGTGAAAAGAAGTCATCTCACCACTAGGCAAGCTCCATCTCCCACTCTGTTTGTGGTTAATAACAAGGATACTGAAGCTGAAGCTCCAACACTTTGGCCACCTGATGCGAAGAGCCAACTCACTGGAAAAGACCCTGATGCTGGGAAAGATTGAGGGCAGGAGGAGAAGGGCATGACAGAGGATGAAATGGTTGGATGGCAGCGCCAACTCAGTGGACATTAAACTGAGCAAACTCTGGGAGATAGTTGAGGACAGAGGAGCCTGGTGTGCTGCAGTCCAAGGGTCACAAAGAGTCAGACACAACTTAGTGAGTGAACAATAAGGAGTCTGGTGAATCGTGTTGCTGGGGCAGAGGTACGCATATTTATTATCACTTCCATTGAAATGCACCAGTTTCAACTTGTGGATTTTTGAGCAACAAGAATAAAAAGGAAACTGGTCTTTATCTTCCATTTTCACCTTGGCCAAACTCTACACTGAGCAGAAAGTCAGCACGACCGGAAAGGACCTACCCAGGACTGAGCCTGGGGCTGTGGGTCCTGTCCACTTTAAGAGGTGTTATTACTTGCCAAGTACAGAGCTGAGACTCCAAATGGTTAAAGAGCAATGTTCTGGGCCACAATCAAAATGAAGACTGGATCTTTAATCAAAACATCTGAAACCACCTTGACCAGCTCGTCACCAGTGCCTCCACCGTCCCCGGGACAGACCCACTTGACCTGCTTTAGCAAACAGCCTGTCCAGTCGATGTTCCAGCTTTGGTTCTCAGGTCATACAAGGCACTGCCCTCGATTGGCATCTTGGTTGACCCAGAAGCTCTGAGACAGTCAGGAGGGCAGGAGGTGTGGCTCTGCTGGATTGAGGTGGATGTGGAGACACAACCTTCCAGAAGCAGTCCCTGCATTTTCTGCTCCCAACTCCTCTGGTCAAGGTGAACTCTGCCAGCCCTGTCCTCTGACATTGCCTCGTGCCGGCACTGGGCAATCAGGGTTGCAGGCTCCAGAGGCCCTGGTCCAGGCAGGTCCAGATGTGCCCTGTACAACAAAGAGGTTTCTTTAGAGCAAGAATGTTCCCTGCATGGGCCATGAGGCCCCCAGGCCCACCAATGACCCAGCTTCCTCCTTCATTGTCATGGGTGCCCGGAAAGGGTACAACAGATCCAAGGCCCCCATGCCCGCACTTCTGGGGAACGTGTCAGTGAAGGCAGGGGAAGATGAGCTCAAGACAGGCCAGCGGAGGCTGAAAAGACCACCAGTGCAAAGCAAAGATGCCCATCTCCACACAGCATGTGCCGTAGGGCATAATTTAGAGACACAGTTAGCAGGGGAAGGAGGGGGTGAGAGTCTGTCCTAAAGAAGCGCGGTCCTGGGTGCGCAGGTGCTGCTTCTGAGGCCAGTGTGATCAGGCAAGCCAGTAGGCCAGTCCTGCCCCAGGGCTCTGCACGACGGACCTCCTGGGGTCTGCAAGAGCGTGGTCAGTGCCCAGCTTCTCCCCAGGGACGGCAGATTGCCTGGGATGGCCCAGGGGTGGCCTGGGGTTGCAGGACACACCCACGGGCTGGCTCCCTGGCCTGTTTGTGCTTTGTTCTAGCACTTGGCAGAAATACCCCCAGGCACTGGCGTCCCCCTGCAGAGACGCACTGGTGAATGAAAAAGCCGCAGCCTCTTTTACACGCTGACCATGATTAAGGGCAAGGGGAAATACCCCTCTGCAGCTAGCCGCTGGTCCCGCCTCACCCTTCACTGGTGCAGCAACGATGTTCCCTGTAGAGCAAGGGTGCTCCCTGTAGAGCAAGGGTGCTCCCTATGCAGCAAGAGTGTTCCCTGTGCAGCATGCACGCTCCGCGTACCACAAGGAAGCAGAGCTTTGCATTGCCAGTGCCTGGACAGTAGCTGCTGGGGGTCTTCTGCATGAGCTCCCTTTCTCTGGGGTTTCTGACACGGTGAAGTCTCTGCTTTAGCTGCTAGGGCTACAGTAGCAGACTATTACAGACGGTGACTTCTATTCTCCCCCAGTTCGGAGGCCAAAATCTCGTCCGCGGGCTGGCAGGCAGGCTGGCTCCCTGTCCGCGCCCTCTGCCCTCCACTGCTCTGCGGCCTGCGGGGCACCGCCCCCGGTGCCAGCCCTCCCGATCCCGCAGCATGCGTGTCTGCATGCTGTCTCTTCCCGCATCTGTGTCTCTAGGTGCAAGCATCTCTTTTCGGTCAGGACACAGTCATGCCGGATTAGGGCCCATCCTCTGCAAACACCCCGTTTCCAAACAAGGTCACGTTCACAGGTCTCGGGGCTTAGGACTTCAACACGTGCATTTAGGGGGACACGTGGCACCGTAGCTGGAGGACGAAAGACCCTGATCTCAGAGAACAGAGTCACAGGCGAGGGATTTCCACTCCAGATACACTCAAAGGGGAGGTGTTGAAGGGTCCCCAGGTCTGGGAGGGCATCCTTTCTGCCTTTGAGGCACCAGCACTTGGAGCAGCTGCTGACCCCCGCCCCAAGCCAGTCCACTGGCCCCACAGCAGCTTCATGACCGCAGCCTGGAGGCAACAAAGCACCCAGAGGAACACTGACACCCCGAACCAGCCCGGATGCTCTGAGCACGGTGACAGGGTGGGTCAAAGACGCAGGAAGGCGGGTTCCCTTCCCAACACTGCTCTGCTATTTATCGCATTCCAGTGTAAAAAGTCAGAAGAACCTGCGAATAAAGAAAGGGACTTTCCCTGGGGAGCTGCTCCTCTTTCTCTCTTCTTCCCCTACCTGCTCCTCCAGATTTCACACTGTCCTGACCCTTTCATCACCAGGCGGGTTCAGGGCAACTCTGCAGCCTTGAGCAGCACAGAGCAGGTAGGGAGGCGGCTCCTGAGGGCCCAGCGTGGCGGCCGGCAGTCAGCTCTGCTCAGGGCCCGTCATGGGTCCCCAAGTCCCCACTGCAGGTCCCCAGGCCCTCCACAGGGTCCCATGGGCACCAGACGGGCACCACCGCTCCCCACGGAAGACCCTGGACAACAGAGGGGACAGGACGTAGGGCCACCCACGTGCGCTCTGAACGGGCCGGCACCTGTGAGCTACGAGGTGCCATTCAGAAGCAGCCTCAGAACCTCAGCGCAGCCCTGGAGAAAGCAATCTGGGGCCGTGGCGGGTCCAGCCCCTGAAACACGAGGCCTCCCTTCTTGCCCACTTGGCGCAGCCCCCGGCCAGCCAGGAAGACTCACCAGCCTCAGCCCGGGGCCTGTGCCCATATTAGCAATTCACTGTCAACCGGTAGAGAGTTTGCCAAAGAATAATAGATGCTTTACATTTTATGCATAACTAGTTCTGAGACCAGGGCTATAAAAGTTTTCTATTAACATGTAAGCACTAAGACAAGTTTTTTTTTTAACTTGATAAATATACATAACTCCTTTACAATGGGGCTCTTGTATTGCTAATGGGGACCCTTAATGGAGAGTTATATTTCCAGGATTATATCTTTATTCAGTTGCAAATGATTTTTGAAGGGGGGAGTTTTAATACTCTGCTCCCTCTATGAATAATAGTATCATTTGAATGCAGGGGACACCTGGTCCCGCGAGGAGGACAGTGGGGGCCCTACACGGACCTGGCAGGGCTGCCAACTCTGCGTTTTCCCAGCCTCCCCTATCCGCTCCATTCAGCATCTAATTTCATTCTCCCTCAGCAAAATGCTAGACACTTGTAACTTTATTCTCCCTCTGCAAAAACTTGCTCTCTTGTAAGGAAAAAATGCTGGAAAAAAAATTTTCTCTTATCAATCTCTTCTTATATGGAGTCTCGTAATTTGAAAGCTGGCTAAAGTTTCAGGAAAAACCTTCCAATTAAATACTGTAAAAAGATAAAATAACAGTGGCCTTGCCGCTGCCCACTGGCTTTATTGAAGCGCTCTTTTGTTGATTTATTGTACATTAGCCACTGAGCCGTGCAAAGAACATTACGTTTCAGAAAGAGCTATTCGTATGCGGCCCGCATCCACTCCAAAAACAATCAGGCCTGTATTGCGTTTTGCAAATTTATACCAGGATGTTGGTTTAGAGTGTTTCCCTGAAAAGTTTTTCAAGTAAGTGTCTGCTTTCATGGGGGAGAGTGATTGAGGCACACAAACAAACCTTTGTTTCAAAACTCACAGATGTATGGCCGGGGCTGGGCTTTGTTTTCTCTTTAAGAAGTATTCTCAGATTTTTGTTTTGAGCACAACACAGGATTGTACCAAAAAAAATCAGCTTGAGGATGAATGTCTTGTATAATCTTTGGCTTTCCCAGATTTTCCCAGGGTTAATTTTTCTACTCCAAACTTTGCCTGTTGGGTTGGTTTGCGTGAGTTTTGGGGTTTGTTTGTTTGTTTTGTTTTTTAAATTCGGGCCCACAGTGAAAAGGAATCTGGCTGCTTCAACTCTTAATGGCTTCAGGAAACTTCATTTCAACGCTATCTGGGGGTCAGCAAGCTCCATCAGTACCCTCCAGTTGGGGTCCCGGTCTGCCTCTCCCTCGCCTGCATGAAGATCTCTGTCCAGGACACCCATGAGCCCCAGGCCAGGATGTCCCGGGGGCAGCACCAGGGTGGAAGGAGGGCAGGGGGCAAACTGTTTATACTCCAAGCCAGGCATCCTTGGGAGCATGAAAGCAATTCCTCCTCCCCAAGAGATGAGGTGTCTTTGCATTCCACGTGGTCACAGGTTCAACTGAAAAACACTTGTGCATAGACGTGTGCAGAGTGAGCAGTTAGGAGAAAAGTCTCGTGGGGGCAAAGCCAGGAAGTGGGAGGCCTGCCCGTGGCCCGGTGCCCGAGGTCATCCGCAGAGCAGGGAGCTGTCTGGTGGCCGGGCGTTGGCACGGGCGGCGGCCTCCCCAGACAGCCGAGGCTCAAGTCTGCATCCAGAGACCGGTCGGGTGTCCGTCCCCGCACAGGTCAGGGCAGCAGGACAAGCCTGTGAAGGAGCAAGGCTCTTGTCCAACCGCAGCGCCCCGGAGCCCGCGGCCCACATGGGAGCCTCGCTCAGAGAGGTCGTGGAGCCCCCCAGCGCCCACCTGGAACGCGACGGCCTCCCGCGGTGTCAGTGCGGCTGGGGGGCTGGTGTGAGTGAAAGGCAGACGCCAGACACCCGGCCAGGGTGTGAGTGTAGGCGCGACTGGCTGAATGGAGTCACAGCTGAGTTGAGGTTGGTCATTGTCCAGTTTCATTACAAATTAGTGACCACTGATCATGCCCTTTTCATACTCATGTTTTATTCAGTTATTTTTATTTTCTCTGACTCTTGCAGCAACCCTACAAGTCTCATTTTCAACATGAGGAAGTTGAGACTCAAGGGCACTTAAATAATTTGCCCAAGGAGTTCCAGTTGGTATTCAAGTCCAGATTCTTCCAGATGCAAATTCAACTGCTGTCCACAGTGTGAACTCCTCTGAGCTTCCCAAGTCAAGGTAGGTATGGAGACATTCTCATTCCTCAGACAAAGGATATGTTGGCTCATTTGTGGACTCGCTTCCTTAACTTCACCCCCGCCCCGAAAATGGTTTAATCAGTTCCTCAGTCTCAGTGGAACTGGCTGATTCTGGCGTGCCATCAGCCTGAGCCTCTGCTCTCATCGTTTAAAGACCATGACTGAGTCAGGCTGTGCCAAATGGTGCCGTGGTGCGAACAGTCACTGCCGCTTCGTGATCCCAAGACTTCATCTCCCTCAAGTAGCAGAAATGTCCTGTTCTCCCGGGATGTTCAAATCACATCTAGAAGTTGGGTGTTGGGTTAGTCTCTCAGGGGAAAAGACACAGACGGGCGGATGAGACGGGGAGCCAGCAGGTGCAAGGTGGACCACCAGGTAAATGCCTGCGGTCAGAGACCTGGAGGGGGTGAGCCTGGGGCCCTCAAACTGACAGAGGCCACAGCTTGCAGTTGTTCCAAAGGAGAACGTTCCTGCATCTCAAGTGTGGAGCTGCCCACCATCCCCCCACCTCCAGCTTCACCAAAAAGCAACGCTCTGAGCTCACGGATGGCAGTGCCGCGAGATCCGTGAGTCTGAGAGGAGACACCTGAAACAATGAATGAGACCTCAGAACAGGCTAGGGCCCCAGGAAACATTTGCAAAGTTAAAGGAAATTCCCCTCACCAGGTAAGGGGCTCGTTCAGGAGTCACACATGCAGCTTACATTCCAGAATCCCCTTCAGGACCGACGGACCCGGGTGCAGACACCCCGTCACGTCACCTGCCCTTCAAGTCACGCCAGGTTCACTGGGACACCTGCCCACCTGATCAGCAGTCACCGACAGTTTGGGACCTGGCGCACAAAGCATCTGTCATCACTTAAAGCATTTATTGTCTCAGATCTGAGACTCGTGGCTTACTATCTTTCTCTTCAGGAAACTCACATTCTTTGTGGCATGTTAAAAAAAAAATAGATTTTGTACTGCTGCATTTTGTAGTATGGGGGTTGGGGGTTTTGTTTTCAAAACCCCAAATCTCACCACCCACGTCAGAGTCTCAGAAACCCCAGGACACTCCTAACACCTTCTGAGGATAAGAAAGACACGAGGTGACCCCAAGACGGCAGAGACATCATGGAACACAAATCTGACCCCTCCCTCAAGTTCACACTCAAGTATTCCAGGAGATATCATGCCAGACATAATTTTCTAAGCTAACTTGTACTATTTCCAACACTGAAAGCAAGGCGCTTCTTATCAATTTAAAGTCAGCTTTCCAACCACGAGCGGTGTAAAGAGAACCTCTTTCGAGTTAGGGCAGATATCCGGGAGCACGGAAATCCATAATTGCTCTCTTATTTGTCCTTTTCAAGGAGGAAACCAGGACCCACTCCCGCTTATCACTCAGCACCTTTGCTGACTGCAGCCCCAGAGCCAAGCCGCACACAGAACACGCTGGCTGGCAGCCCCGGTCACACCGGCCGGCACCAGTCACACCCGGCCAGCACCAGTCACAGCCGGCTGGCACCGGTGCCGGGGGGGCCCCTGAGACGGTCACACTCGGCCGCCCCGCAGCCTCTGACCCGGGGCCTCCGCGGCCCTGCCTGCTCTCCCCGCCCCTCCCTCACTGCCCAATCTCTCCCCACCGAAGATCCCATCCCGATTCGCACCATGTCCGCCTTCCCAAGTTAACACTTCGCCAGCCTCGCCGGCCGATCGCCGAGCACACAAAGGGCAGAGGAAGCCACAAGCCGCAGGCGACACCCGCATGTTGTCCCTGGCCCCCGCAGACGGGTTTCAAGCCGCAGGAGTGATGTGGCCCACCAGTCAGCTCGGCCTGCCCTTCTCAGCCCCGCTCTCGGCTCTCGCCACGCCATCGGCACCAGGGCAGCAAACGCTGAGAAAGCAGCCGCTCGAGTCCCCATGCGTGACATCCTGCGCGTGGTCCTGACGCCACGTCCAGCCGGTTCTGCCCGGGTCCACACGCACAAGGGCCGGCTTTCTCTCCAGCAGCGGCTCTGGTCGGACAGTCAACGCAACGCAGCCATCAGCCCAGAGCCAACACAAGAACAGCATCACACAGGGACCCTGAGGCCTTGCAGGGTCCCCTGTGTTGGGTGATGGATGGCTGGTGGGCGCCCCGCCAGGCTGTGTGCTTCCAGGCTGGAGAGTGTCGTGAGGGACTGTCAGTGTCCTACCCTGAATTACTGGCTTCTGTCCTGAAACCTGTGTTTTAGCCAACTTGAATCTTGGAAAATTATTTTTATTCAGGTGACATCTATGAAGAGCCCATCAATAAATAGTTTCCGCCTGAGAAATGTGCTCAGTCCACTCACTGGAACAGGAAAACCAGGCTTGGTGATGCTGGCCTGGAAGGTTGAGGAGAGGGAGCCTCGTGGAAACACTGAAGCGGCCAGCTCCTCTCCCGCAATCCACGCCCAGGGCCCTGGCCCGGAGCCTGCGCGGCTCTGTAGGGGGTGGCCAGCCACAGTTCCAGGTCCACCGAGGAAGTGGTCCTTGGCTCCCACAGCGAACCCCATCAGGACAGCATCCTTGACCGCCTGTCCCAGGTGTAGTCCCGGCAGCAGGAGGACCGGCCAGGTCAGTCTGTGCCCCAGGGGGATGACCAGGGGACTCCAAAGGGCCCTCCAAGCCCAGTGACGCAGTTCCGGAAAGAAGCAGAGGGTGGGGGGGGTTCCATCTCACTCTGAGGACCACCGCCCCTCAGCATCCCTCACTTCCCAGCCCACCTGCTCCCCTGCTGGCTCGGGGGCCCCCAGACAACCCACCAATCCCTCCTCCTGCCTGGAACCTCCCAGAGCCCCATGGACCACCACCCCCGATCCCACATGCCACCGCCTCCCAGCCTGCCTCTCATGTCTCTCCTGCTCGTCACCACGGTCCTGTCGCGGGTTCCCTGGTCTGGTCGCTCACAGCCTCTCCTCCCTGCAGGAAAACGAGCTCCAAGGTCAGCCACCTGTGTTCACGGCTGACTCCTCCACATCCAGGACCAGGGCCCTCATCAGAGCTCAGCGAGCCTCTGTCTGGAGGATAGTTTTAGTACACACAGCTGTCAGGATGAGTGTACATGGGCGAGCGGCGGAGGAGCGGGGAGTCGGAGGTCTTGCGGGTGCGGCCCCTCAGAAGCCAGCATGGAGCTGGGTTACAGAGGAAAGCACCTGAGAAGAGCTCGCGGCCTGCGGGTCCCACAGCCTTACATCCGTTCTTCCTGCGCCACCTGTGCAATGATAGGCGCTCATGGTAGGCGGTGGCGAGGTCAATACATATGCCACAAAGCCTGAAGCTAATACCAAAATAAACAAAAAGAAAGCTATAGGTAATTAGCTAAAAGGGAGAGAAAATGACTAAAAATTACCTGTGTGATCCAAAGGAAGTGAGAAAGAAAGAGGACAGGAACCAACGAGAGCTGGGCATTGAATTACAGACTTCAAGTCCTGCGGCGTGTGAATTACATCGCTGGTGAAAGTGTTACTCTCTCAGTTGTGTCTGACTCTCTGCGACCCCATGGACTGTAGCCCACCAGGCGCCTCTGTCCGTGGAACTCAACAGGCAAGAATCCTAGAGTGGGCAACCATTTGCTTCTCCAGGGGATCTTCCCCGCCTGGGAAGTGAACCCAGGTCTCCTGCATTGCAGGCAGATTCTTTACCTTCTGAGCCACCAAGGAAAGCCCACATCTCTGAGACTGTTCTTATAAAAAAAAAAATGAATGGGATGAAAAGTGGTGACTGGTCTCAGGACACATGCTCTGGGTCAGGGGGAAATGAGTATTCTGGTCTCTCCGACCAGAGAGAAGGAAAGGAAGCCTCAGGTCGGATGGGTGAAGCGCCTGTGACCAGCCCATCCAGGCCGCGTGGGGGTGAAGCCAGCCGAGGACAGGGCGTTTTCTCAGGACAGAGAGCCCACAGGGTCCACCTTCCTATAGTTGCGCTGTGGGCAGAAGTCACAGTTGAGCCAGAACAACACAGGTCTGCTGACGCACAGATTTTTTTCAATATTGTTCAGTGGCTAAGTCGTGTCTGACTCTTTGTGACCCCATGGACGGCAGCATGCCAGGCTTCCCTGTCCTTCACCATCTCCCAGAATTTGCTCATACTCATGTCCATTGAGTCAGTGATGCCATCCAACCATCTCATCCTCTGTCGCCTTCTGCCCGAAATCTTTCCCAGCATTAGGGTCTTCTCCAATGCATCGACTCTTCGCATCAGGTGGTCTGATACTGTTTTTTCCAAACAGTAACTGTATTTACCCTTTATGGACCTTTAAACTAACTAAGTGTGGGGAAACGCTTGTGTTTGATTAGAGACCATGACATGTGGGATCAGAAGAGGAGAGTGGGCCCTGCGTCCCCCGGGGCTGTTTCAGCTCCTGCCCCGGGCGAGACCTTCACTGTTTTGGAGACAGAGAGAGCAGTAGGTGAATTTTCTACAATGTGGAGGCAGCACCCAAACCCCTGCATTGTTCAAGGGCCAACTATCTTTGCTCTATTTTTGATATATCAAAAAAGTGATTTTTCCCATTTTCAACAACTGCATAGGAGCTGGCTTGTACCATTCATGCTTCTAAAATGTGCTCTTTGCTAACGTTTAACGGGCACGGTTCCTGTGTCTTCCCTGGCTGAGAATGCGGCCCAGGTAAGAACAAGAAAGCTCCCAGCGTGTGAGTCTTCGCAGGTAATGTTTGATCTGATCCACTCCAGCCTCACAGCCGTGCCCCCCGTGAGCTGTACAGGGCCCCAGCCCTGTATTAGCATACTCTCTGCTGGTGCAGATGCAGCAGCAGAACCTCAGCGTGTCCAGCACCCAGGCAGGTGTCCCCCTGCCTCCCCACCCTCCCCACCCCCTCTTTCTCCACCCAGACTAGTTCTTGTTTGGGGTGCCTTTGAGCTCCACTATCCTATGGAATGATATTTTTAACACAGGACCAGATTTGCCATCAGCCCCTGGCCCCCAGGGCAGGATGTTCCCAGGAAGCCAACGGCACCTTCCTCGGGGGCACTGTGCCCCGTCCAGCCTCTCGGGTACCTGGTTCAGTGACTGACCTGTCATCATCTTGGTTATCAAGTTGCAGCCAGAGAAGTCAGCCCTGGAAGTGAATCTGTTCTCCATTGATGAGATCTCTGCATGGGGAGATGCTAGATAGGATACACATAATACCACCATGGTGCCCCGAAGAATTACCAGGAAACTGAGCTTTTTCTCAGATTTTCTCAGATGAAAATCCCTCCTGAGTCTACAGGACAGCACACGGGCCCTCAAAGGCTGTTGTCTCTCGTGCATTCCCCTCCCCCCACTCACAAGACAGCCCCGCGGGGAGGGATGACTCTGTGTGGACACTCCGCGGAGGCCCCGGAGCAGTCAGCGAGGGCCATCCTCCACGGCCGCGGGCAGCGGCTCCTCATGCTCCCGCATCCACTGCAGCACCCTCTCCACACCCCCAAAAACCCAGACAGAGATTTTGACCTCTTTATACACTCAATGCTTCCTGAAATCATCCGTTCTAGCAAAGCACCTACAAGAGGGCTTCAAGTGCAGATTTATTCTGACAAACATGCAAAGACTGGTCAGAGCTGGTCCAGGAAGACACTGGTCTCGTCAACCAGCCTGCACGTCCCAGGACAGACGGCAGCACATGAACAGAGCACATCGGTGCAGACCTTCGCCCCCACACTCTTTGGTTACTATTAAATGCTATTAAATGCTATCACCATCCAATTATTTTAGGACGGCAGCCCAGGATACAGTTTCTGATTGTTGCTTTTTCCCTTTATTTTTAATCATAGAATAGTGTTAGTTGCTCAGTTGTGTCTGACTCTTTGCGATCCCAAGGACTGTAGCCCGCCAGGCTCCTCTGTCCATGGGATTTCCCAGGCAAGAATACTCGAGTAGGTAGTCATTTCCTTCTCCAGGGGATCTTCCCAACCCAGGGATCAAACCCGGGTCTCCTGCATTGCAGGCGGATTCCTTACAGCCTGAGCTACCAGGGGAGCCCAATCATAGAATAATAAACATGAAATTTACCATTTTTAAGCACACAGTTCAACGTCGTGCTTAAATCACCACCACCCATCCCCAAAACTTTTGTCCTCTTTCCCATTAAACCCTAACTCAAAGATCTAAGTATAACAACTAAAACTATAAAGTCTTGGGAGAAAACATAGGGGAAAAGCTTCTTGAGACTGGATTCTCACTGGTCCTTCCCCGAGCGTCTCCTTACGACTCTGTGACATTCTCATCAGCAAATCAATACAGAGGGAGCCTTCATCACCCTTCACTGGCAGGTAACACAGGCTGGATGCAGAGAAGGCAGGACCATGCCATGCGTGGGACCGGGTCACCTGAACATACCACATTCAAGCCGTATCTGAGGACGAGGCATGGGAGGGAGGACTTGACATCAAGACAGACAGCCTCTTAGAGCAGAAGCTCTTTGCAGGGGCGATGAGCAGGACGCTCGGGCTCCTGGGGCTGCAGGAGAGGAACCACCCTCGGGGCAGCCTCCTGGGCCACGAGGGAGGCTGTGTGTGTGTGTGTGTGTGTGTGTGTGTGTGTGTGTGTGTGTGTGTGTATACGTGTGTGTGTCTGTGTGTGCATGTGTCTGTGTGTGTGTATCTGTGTATGTGTGTGTGTGTGAGTGTGTGTGTATCTGTGTGTGTGAGTGTGTGTGTCTGTGTGTGAGTGTAAAATTACATGTAACTGCAATATTACACCGTATGTACATGAATAACTACATCACTCAACTATATACTATCCATTTACAGACTTGCCGGCGGTCCGCCGTTGCATGCACCACACTCCTCAGTCACCCAGGGGGGCCTCTGGGCCCAGGGCATCCACCTTGCTCTCTGGGGTCTCAGCCTGAACTTGTGCTAACACCCTAGCGTACCATGGCCACAGGGCAGCCTGTCTGGGGTCATGGATCGTCCTCTGTGGACCTGGCCATCAGCTCAGGTCTGCTGGCTGTGTCCTGGGTGTGCCTGCAAGTTTCACCACCTGCCGGAGGATGGTTGAAAACGTGGAATCTCAGCTCTGGTGGGAATACGAGCAATAACCTCCTTAAAACTCACGTCACTAATGAGAAATCAAGTGCTTTGCCTGAAGTCACAGCTCACGCTCAGAACAGAGCTGGCGTGGCTGCCCTCTGCCCCTGGGCCGTGGGTGAGTCCGGGGGCTCATCGCCACAGGCCTTAGACATGACGCCAGACTACACAAGAGAATCCTTTGGAAGGACTCAGACAGCAGAGTTGCAACGACAACAGCAGCAGTAATGATAATGATAAAAGTGGTTTGTGATGGGGGAGATCAGACTAAAACTCAAAGCCCTCACCTCCCTGATTCCCCCTCCACCGTGAGACCAGGGTCAGAGAGCCTGGCCAAGGTCTCCAAGTGGTAGATCTGGGGTTCGACCTCAAGGTTTCCAAGTTTGTCACCAGGCACTCCGGAGGGTCCCCTGAGGGAGGACAAGGCCGGGGAGCCTCCCAGTCTCCCTGCGGTCGCCCCAGAGAGACTGGTCCTCTCACCCCCACAAGCAACCATCGCCTAATGAGACATGCTGATCAGATCAACCCGGATAGAAGGTGATTTGTGGGCTTTGTGGGCTCACACTGGAGACCCTGGAGCCTCCCCAGAAAACAGCCAGCTCTGGACTCAGCGGGGTCCTGCCCGGGAAGCCATCCAGATGGCTCCCATTACCAGCCCCAGAAAGGCAGACGTGATACGTGGACCCTGTCTCTGGGGATGGCGTGATAAAGGGGCTTCCCTCACAGATGAGAGGAAGGAAAACCACCGTTTCCCAGCTGGGACGAGAGTGAGGGAAAGCTCACACGGCTGAAAAGCAAAATAGTCTGTTGTAAAGGAGCTTGGCTAAAATCACATAAACAACGTGACTCTATGTACTGTGCTGGCTCTGATGCACCCACAGCATGAACCCACCCCAAGCCGAGGCCACGGCATCACCGTCCTCTGGGCCTGGCGGTGAGAAGGGAGGACGGTCAGATAAGCGGAGTCTGCCAGGGTCTCCTCTGGAGAAGGGGCGGTGGGCCGTGTGCTGTTCACTGCGCAGTCAGGCCCACGTGCGCAGGAGGCGTCCAGCGGCTCCTTCACTTAACCCTTCCACCAGCTGAAGACAAACTTCCCACAACTCGGCTTCTGAAACCTTTTCCACAAGAAAGCAGGTGCCTGTGGGCTGGACTGCTGTGGCCTCCTGACAACTTTATAGCCTGAGTTAGCAGATTAGCATGCATGCTCATACGTTAGCCTCTGGAAGAATCCTACCACCTTCAACTGTGGTAGCTGAAATCATCGCCTGGATGATTTCACCAGCTCTGGAGAAAGCAGAAGTGCTGAGTTTCCGGAGAAGGATGTGAGTCCACAGAACTGTCCTTGCCCAAACTCTGGAGCCTGAAGACTGTCTGCTCCAGAGTTTCACACAAGCCAGCCCCGAGCAGACGGCCCCCTCCTTCGTCTGAGTCCACAGAGCAGCCACAGGAACCAAGGGGCTTCCAGTCGTGTAGGCTTCTGCAGGGTGAGCTGAAAGGATGAAAGAAAAGGAAGATACAGGACTGCAAGTGCTGCGAAGATCTGACGTGTCAACCACAAGATGCAGTTTCAGTTACACAGATGGGATTCCATAGGAAAACCTTAACAAGGAAAAGGTCTGAAGCCACCTTCAAGAACCATCTCTCCCCGTTCACGGGAACTGATAAAACACCCGTGCCCTGAGGAGTTCTTTCTGTCCATGCTGAAGGACACAGTGCCCACTGGCTTCAGGTTTGGGCGTCCCCTGCTGGGATTCCCGCGTGTCACACACATTCTTCTATGTGAGGCACACACACTTATGAGCCAGGAGCCTGGACCACCCCCCAACAAGGCCACTGACCACTCGAGTCACCCACGCATCACCGACGTCCCACTGATCCTCAGGCATCTCACAGACAGGCTGATCAGTGGTCTAAGGACCCTCCCCTGCATACAGACTGCGATGCTGAAATCAAAGGACTCCGCACACAGATCCCAGGTGAGGGCTGTGCCTGGGGAGTCAGAGGGGCTGGAGGGTGAGGCCCCAGTGCGGACGTGAGCAGGACGCTGGAAGGACCTCGCCGTCTGGAAGGCCACCCGCCACCACAGCCAGCAGAGGACGGCAGAGTCACAGGCCGTATCACATTCTGAGGACTCAGGCCGAACATGGATGCCCCGGAGCCTCTCTCCTTCCTCAGATGCTCCCAACACATCAATAATCAGCAGAGAAGCCTCACAGCGGTTTCAGCGCCTCTTCGCCAAAGTTGCTGAGCATCACAGTAGGGACAGAAGCGGGCGGTGCAGGCCTGCCCCACCCCCCCAACACCTGAGAGCAACCACCTGCACCAGAACCAAGCATCGGCTCAGTCCTGAGGAGCTGGTTCCCTTTCTACCTCTGCTGCAAGAAACTGCTCCTGGATGAAAGGCTGAAACTCACACACGTGTCCTCTTACCACTCTGGAGGCCACAGTGCAAAGAGCACCAACATGCTAGATCCAAGGAGTCCAACAGGGCAGCTCCTCCCAGAGGCTCCGGGGAGATGTTCCGGTCCCCGGCCCTTTCGGCATCCATGGCTCCCAGACCCGCATCACAGGGACCCTGCCCCACCCCCTGGGGCCCCTCGCACCATTGGCCCTGCCTCCCTCCCCATCTTAGTGACGCTTGCCATGACTTTGCTTCTCTATTAGGTGAAAAAGTCTCAGTATAGTGTTATTTCATTTCTCCAGTTATGACTGAGGCTCAGTCTAATATCCGTTTGTACTTGTTTACATATGAACCTATGAGACGAGCACGGCAACCCACCCCAGTATTCTTGCCTGGAGAATCCCATGGAGAGAGGAGCCTGGTGGGCTACAGTCCACGGGGTCGCAAAGGGTAGGACACGACTGGAGCAACTTAGCACACACGCATGCATATATGAACCTTCGTATACATTTTTTTCCATTGGATTGTTAACTTTTTTAAAACAAATTGTAGGTGATCTTCAGTTCAGTCAGTTCAGTCACTCAGTTGTGTCTGACTCTTTGCGACTCCATGAATCACAGCACGCCAGGCCTCCCTGTCCATCACCAACTCCCGGAGTTTACCCAAACCCATGTCCATCGAGTCGGTGATGCCATCCAGTCATCTCATCCTCTGTCGTCCCCTTCTCCTCCTGTCCCCAATCCCTCCCAGCATCAGGGTCTTTTCCAATGAGTCAGCTCTCCGCATCAGGTGGCTAAAGTACTGGAGTTTCAGCTTCAGCATCAGTCCTTCCAATGAACACCCAGGACTGATCTCCTTTAGGATGGACTGGTTGGATCTCCTTGAAGTCCAAGGGGCTCTCAAGAGTCTTCTCCAACACCACAGTTCAAAAGCATCTATTCTTCAGTGCTCAGCTTTCTTCACCGTCCAACTCTCACATCCATACATGACCACTGGAAAAACCACAGCCTTGACTAGACGGTGATCTTCACCTACTAGGAAAATGAGCCTCTGTCTGTGACATGAATCACAAATATTTTCCCTAATTTTTCATTTGTCTTGTGATATTTTTGCCTGTTATATTTGTCATTAATATTTGATTTTATTATGGTTATTATTTGATTTTATTGTGGTTCAATTACTTAATCTCTTTTTTTACATCTTCTAGGTTTGGTTTCATACTTAGAAAGACCTTCCACATCCCAAGATTCAGGGGAAAAGATACTAGTTTTATGTTAAATAATTTTTCAGTCTTTCTATAATTTAAATCTTTGGTTCATCTGGTATTTATTTGGGTGGGAGGTGTGAAGCAAGAGTCCCATTTTATTAATTTATTTTTAAAAGAGTGCTACCCAGAGTCCCAATATTGTGCTAAGTAATAACTAGCCAGATAACTACAATGGTGTAATCATTCACCTAGAACCAGACATTCTGGAATGCAAAGTCAAGTGGGCCTTGGGAAGCATCACTATGAACAAAGCTAGTGGATGGAATTCCAGCTGAGCTATTTCAAGTCCTTAAAGATGATGCTGTGAAAGTGTTACACTCAATATGCCAGCAAATTTGGAAAACTCAGCAGTGGCCACAAGACTGGAAAAGGTCAATTTTCATTCCAATCCCAAAGAAAGACAATGTCAAAAAATATTCAAATGCAACTACCACACAGTTGCGCTCATTTCACATGCTAGCAAGGTAATGCTAAAAATCCTTCAAGCTAGGTTTCAGCAGTACATGAACCAAGAACTTCCAGATGTTCAAGCTGGATTTAGAAAAAGCAGAGAAATCAAAGATGAAGTTGCCAACATCTGCTGGATCATAGAGAAAGAAAGGAAATTCCAGAAAAATATCTACTTCTGCTTCATTGATTACACTAAAGCCTTTGACTATGTGAATCACAACAAACTGTGGAAAATTCTTAAATAGATAGAAATACCAGACCACCTTACCTGTCTTCTGAGAAACCTGTATGCAGATCAAGATGCAACAGTTAGAACCAAACATGGAACAATGGATTGGTTCAAAATTGGGAAAGGAGTATGATAAGGCTATATATTGTCATCCTGCTTATTTAACTTGTATGCAGAGTACATCATGCAAAATGCTGGACTGAATGAATCACAAGCTGGAATCAAGATTGCCAAGAGAAATATAAACAACTTCAGATATGCAGATGATACCACTCTAATGGCAGAATGCAAAGAGGAAGTAAAGAGCCTCTTGGTGAGGGTGAAAGAGGAAAGTGAAAAAGCTGATCTAAAATTCAACATTCAAAAAACTAAGATCATGGCATCTGATCCCATTACTTCATGGCAAATAGATGGAGAAAAAGTGGAAGCAGTGACAGATTTTATTCTCTTGGGCTGAAAAATCACTGCATTTTCTTGGCACCATGACTGCAGCCAAGAAATTAAAAGATGCTTGCCTCTTGAAAGGAGAGCTTGACAAACCTAGATAGCATATTAAAAAGCAGAGACATCACTTGCTGACAAAGTTCCATCTAGTCAAAGCTACGGTTTTTCCAGAAGTCATGTACGGATGTAAGAGTTGGACCATAAAGAAGGCTGAGCACCAAAGAACTGATACTTTCAAACTGTGGTTCTGGAGAAGACTTTTGAGAGTCCCTTGAACAGCAAGGACACCAAACCAATCAATCCTGAAATAAATCAACTCTGAATATTCATTGGAAGGACTGATGCTGAGGCTGAAGCTCCAATACTTTGGCCACCTGACTCAAACAGCAGACTCATTGGAAAAGACCTTGATGCTGGGAAGGATTGAGGGCAGGAGGAGAAGGGGTCGATAGAGGATGAGATGGTTGGATGACATTACCAACTCAGTGAACATGAGTTTGAGCATGTTTCAGGAGATGCTGAAGGACAGGGAAGCCTGGCGTGCCGCAGTCCCTGGGGTCACAAAGAGTCGGACATGACTTAGAGACCGAACAGCAACAGTCTGCCTTTATCATGTAATAAATTGCAGTGTAGATTATTTCTGGGTGCGCTCTTCTATACCAGTGATAACTCTATCCAGAAACAAGCACCACCTAACAGTACAATTTAAAACCTATTAGTGTTAGATTGCACTTATTTTTTCATCTATTCCTGCTAATTTTTCAATATAACTTTCTACTTACCCAGTGTGTTCTATTGGGATTGTTGCTGTTAGTCACTCAGTCGTGTCCAACTCCTTGCAACCCCATGGACTGTGGCCCACCAGGCTCCTCTGTCCGTGGGATTCTCCAGGCAAGAATCCTGGAGTGGGTTGCCATTTCCTTCTCCAGGGATCGTTGCTAACATTGTACTAAACGTACAGGACAGTTTAGGAAGAAGTGATCCTTGACGAGTCCTCCAAGTAGATACTCTTTTCCATTTCTCAGTTCTTCTGTTTCCCACACTGTTTCAAATTTTCAATCAGATAGACTTTGAGATTTTTCTAATTTATTTTTAAAGTTTGTCTTGATATTTTCATGTGAATGGTTGCAACTGCAAATCAGCTCTTTAACAATTCTAACGATATTTTTAGTATATGTGAACAGCATCAATTTCTACATATTTTATTATTATTAACCACGTCACAAAATTCTCTTATCTGCAATAAATTTTCAATCTATTTTCTTGGATTTATCAAGTAAACAATTGAGCTTCTGCAAATGGCAATAATTTTAACTTTTTCCAATTTTCAGAACTTGTTTTCTTGTCTCATTTAATTGTATTAGCTGGTGGCTCCAGCAGAATATTAAATAATAGTGATGATAATTGTTTTCCAAACTCATTTTGTTCCTGCCTTAATGGGAAAGCTTCTTGTGTTTCCCTATTACACACAGAGCCACAGGCTTGAAACCTGTGTTCTAACACTAACAGAATACGTATCCAATCCCACGATAAAGGAGAAATAGAATCACAAAAGTGTTTAAAATCATGTAAGGAAGTTATTACACATTATATAGATGTTATACATATTATAAAGATCTTTCAACAGGTGCTTTTTTACCACCTACGGAGATTTGAAGTCATTTTTCCCTTTTTTACTTTTTTCTCCAAAAGAGCAACCTTTGATGATATTTACTGATTTTCTGCTTTAAAATTTATTTATTACTATTGTTATCTTTGATTCCTTTTGCTTTCCTAAAATTTATGTAATTGCTCATTTTTCCAAATTTTACGTTGAGTACTTAATTTATTTTAATTTTTCTTATTTATTTTATAGTATAATTATTTAAGATTATAAATTTTCCTCTGAGCACTGCTGTAGTTCTAACCCATCACTTTCAACATATTTTATGATCATTATTTCCAAGAGTTTCTGAGATTTCAGTTTTTATTCTCTTTTTTATCTGAAAGGTGAAAGTGAAAGTTGCTCAGCCATGTCTGACTCTTTGCAACCCCATGAACTGTACAGGGAACGGAATTCTCCAGGCAAGAGTACTCGAGTGGGTAGCCATTCCCTTCTCCAGGGAATCTTGCTAACCCAGGGATCGAGCCCAGGTCTCCCACATTGCAGGCAGATTCTTTACCAGCTGAGCCACCAGGGAAGCCCCTTCTTTATCTGAGTTTCTTTTAATCATTTTCAATTTTTTTTTTATTTTAATTTTTCAGTTAGTGAGATTTTTATTTGTCTATCTTACCTTATGACTTTTGTGGATAATATGAGTTATGATTTTGTGGCTAACTTCTAGCTTTAATGCATTATGACCAGAGTATGTACTCTGAACTGTCTCTATATATACATGTTCTAACAGGTGTGAGGTAGTATTTCATTGTGGGTTTGATTTACATTTCCCTGATGATCAGAGATGTTAAGTCCCTTTTCATTTATCTGTTGGCCATTTGTATATCATCTCTGAAGAAAATTTGCTAAGATCTTTTGTTTATTTTTCAATTGGCTTATTTGGGTTTGCTGAGGGGGCAGGAAGTTGTTGCTATTGAGTTGTAGGAGTTCCTTATACATTTGGGGGTATTAGCCCCTTATGAGATGCATAGTTTGCAAATGTAATATTTTCTCCTGTTTCAGTGATTGCTTTTTCATTTCATCAACTGCTTCCTTTGCTGTGAGGAGCCTTCTAGTTTGACGTAATCCCTCTTGTTTATTGTAGCCTTTGTTGTTTGTGCTTTTGGTGTTATACCAAAAAAACCATTGCCAAGACCAATTATGACACTATTTTCTGATGAATATTCTTCATTGGCCATTTTTAAACTTTCTTCCTTTTTATAATCTTTTTAAAATATAACCGGTGCTAACATGTGTGTGTCTGTGCTCAGTCGTGTCCGACTCTTTGTGACCCCATGGACTGTAGCTGCCAGGCTCCTCTGTCCATGGGATTCTCTGGGCAAGAGTACTGGAGCGGGTTGCCATGTCCTCCTCTAAGGGATCTTCCTGACCCAGGGATCAAAGTTGTGTCTCCTGCATCTTCTGCATGGCTGGCGGATTCTTCATCACTGAGCCGTCCGGGAAGCCCTACCCACTGCTGCTTCTGTTCATTTGCAGAAAATTTATGCAGATGAAGGACCAAGGCTGCATTGCCAAGTAACGGCAATTCTGGTGTGAGGCTGTGGGTGTGAGTGTGTTCCTGTAGCTCTCATGGCTCCCAGACTTGCGGTTAAGGGGCTACTCAGGCTATAGAGCAGTCCCCCTGATTCTAATGCATCAGCAGAGAGCTTCCTACCAGAGTGGTGTATATGAGTCCTGTCCAACCCCACTTTTCAGGCCTCGTCCAGACCATCCTAGTCCAGAGAAAGTCAGCAGCAGCCCATACACCTGTCTCTTACAGTTCCAAACTGATCACCTTGCCAGGTGAGCTCCGCTCTACTGGGCTTGCCGCCATACAGAAGCAACAAAATGATGATAAGTACATGCCTGCCAATAATTACTTTTCGTTATCCACACTGACCGAAGGTTGCGATGTTGACCTGATGTTTTCCCCACTGAGTACCTGAGCTCCACTCTGTCTCTGGTCACCAGGACATCGAGGGGGGGCAACATCCACCATCTAGTTCAGTTCAGTCTCAGTCATGTCCAACTCTTTGCGACCCCATGGACCACAGCATGCCAGGCCTCCCTGTCCATCACCAACTCCCAGAGCTTACCAAACTCATGTCCATCGAGTCAGTGATGCCATCCAGCCATCTCATCCTCTGTCGCCCCCTTCTCCTCATGCCCTCAATCCCTCCCAGCATCAGGGGCTTTTCAAATGAGTCAGTTCTTCACATCAGGTGGCCCAAGTATTGGAGCTTCAGCTTCAGCATCAGTCCTTTCAATGAACACTCAGGACTGACTTCCTTTACCATCTAAGTTACCCTTTAAACCAAGGAACGGCAGGACCTCCTCACAACGCTGGACTCGCTGGGCTTTTCTCACCCGCATTCTCGTCCTTGCAAGGCCCTTTTCCCTCACGGGCCAGCCCAGGCCTCCCCGGCAGTTCTGCTCCTGAAACACCTGGCATCATTTCTCCGTCAGCCCTCTCCTCGCACGAGGACACCTAAGTCTGACCTAAACCCAACCACTTGCACCTGCTGAGTCCCAGCTCCTGGACCGTTTGCGCCCAGAGTGCAGAATCTGCCCACACAGCTGCGAGGTGCAGGTCTCTGGTGGACGGTGGGGGCCAGCCCAGCTGAGACCCTGCTGCTTGTTCTGTAGGGCTAGGCGACAGGGCGGCTGCTTTTCCCACTATCTGACCCCAAGGTTCACAAGAGGTGACTCCTAATTGGCTTGTGTAAAGCCCTGACCAGGAGGTTGTGCTGGTCCACTCGGCACCTACGCCTGAGACGTGGGCTCTGCTAACTACTCCAGACAAGAGGCCAAGATCCAGGCTCAGGGGGCCAGGCCTTCACCAGGTCACATATTGTCTGGCTTGAGATCAGGTTGAAAAATCAATTTAAACAGAACAAAAAAGCATGTCTATGATGCTGGGGAAAAAACAGCAGAACAAATTATGGCTTCTCTTTGTGAGCGATCTCTGCCTGGCGAGCCCGCTTCCTCCTGTGGGGTCCCCCCCACAACTTGGCAACCCACTTGTGACGTTTGGCAATCACAGGTTTTCTTTTTCTTTTTTGCTGTTATTAATCTTTCATCATGTAGCATTAGCACACAACATGTCTGACATCCTAACTGTGCTCTACAATTAGTTTCTGAGTGACCACGTTAATAACACTGACATTAGCCGTGTTCATCTGAGGATTATGCTCAGTAACCACTTGACTCGACCTGGTGTTTGTAATTAGATGGTCTGGATCTTAGTGATGCAGGACCTGATACCCCAAGGTAAGAATGCAAAGATGCATTTCTCATCTTCAAGACCCCCACAGCCTTTGAAACTCAGTTAAACAGAATTTTATTCTTTTGAATACTATTGAATAGAATATTTTTCTCCTCTGTGAGAAATTTGCAAGACCTAGTTGAGTCGTTGATATACAGAATATGAGTCTAATAAATATTACTTGAAATTGATTATACTATGAATCCACTGGGAGGAACAAGAGAATAATTGTTAATGCATTATTAGCTACTGGCAAAATACTATATTTTACATTTTATTACACACATTATATATCCCAGCACACGTGGTTCTATTGCATTGTTTATTCACCAGCTTGGTAGTTATTTTTGAGGGTTTTCCTTTGGTACTACCCTGGATTGCAAAGCTCAGTTAATATTATTTATAAAAAGGATTATAGAATGATGATCTCTGGACAGGCAAAGAGAGTTGTTGTGAAATATACTCTGCCCAGTGTCATTGATCACTGCTTCAAAGCATATTCTGTCTCCAAATAATTTCTCTTCTCAGAAGACAGTGATTTTAAATATCACTTCTGACATCTTCTCACCTTTCACAGATATTCTGATGCAAGGAATCTCATTTTCTAGGTACCATCCACAAAGAATAGAGGCAAATATGCAACTCCTGCTCTAGGTGGCCCCAGTAACGAGGGGTACAGAGGTTTCCTATCTCAGATTCATGGAGCTGGCAGCATACAGGCAGATGGAGCGCAGCACACAGCCTGGGGTATCAGGGCCCACGTGGGCCCCCACCGCTGCACCCTCTGAGCTCCTCGCTGAAGCACTGGACCCTCAGCTGCAGACCCCGTGACCACAGGCCAGAGGCACCACAGCTTATGCGGCCTCTTCCTCAGAGCTGTCCCTACCTGGTGCCAAGCTGCAGTCATGACCTGGGGCCTACGAGTCATCATTTGATAGCCTCGTCATCAGTGGAACCCTCTGATCGTCACCTGGGGACTATGGGTCATCACCTGACACCCACTGGCCATCATCTGTTGCCTACTAGTTATTACCTGGGGATATTACTAGTTATTACCTGCCTACTAGTTATTACCAGGTGATGGGTCATCACCTGATACCCAAGTCATCACTGGCACCCACTGGTCATCATCTGTTGCCTACTAGTTATTACCTGGGGGCTATGGGTCATCACCTGATACCCAAGTCATCACTGGTACCTACCTGCCATCACCTGGTGCCCAGTTGTCATCAGTGTCCCAGGAACCAAAGGCTCCTCAGCTCTGAAAGCTTTCTCCCAGGAATGCTCTTCAGGATAAAATTTTGTCAGCATTAAACTGAAAATTTTTAAAACAAAAACCCAGCTTGCTGTGAGCACCTTTTGTGAACATTCTAGTTTGAGCAGAGTCCAAATATACTCTAAAACCCCAAATTCCGTACGTTTTACAAATTACTTTTTGTTGTTGTTGATGTGTGTGCTTTTTTTTTAAATTATTTTTGCTAAAAATGGTTAAGCATGTGGTTCCCTCTGTAGGGTTTTTCTAAATCTTGTTCCCTTCAGCTGCCAGAAATTAAAACAAAAAGACTGTATGACGCTCTTGTTCTGACTCCTGAGGTTTCAAAAAGGAAACTATTGTTAACTGCAAATTACACTGAATAACTCACTTGGTGTGGGTTTTTCACTCAATTCTAATTATTAATAATTACCCTAAAGTTTTGGAGCTGGGTGTAAAAGGCACAGCCTTGTTCCTGCTCACCAGAAGAGCAGGGCCCCCTTCCTCTCCAAACCCTGGTGGACCTTCCTGAGAAAGAGAAGGGGACAGAGTGTTTATGGGCCTTGTTTTATGAAATGAACACATTCATGGGTCATTGCGTCAACTCCATCTTCCTGTTAATGAACCAAAAGAATAAGCAGGACCCAAGCAGTAAATCCTTTGATACAGCAAACTCTCTTCATATTAATACACAGCTATCCTTTAACTTATCTGGAGGGTTTTAATCACGTTTTTGTGTATCAGATTTTAGTTAAGTAGGACAGCTCCATAATTAAATGAGAATATCAGGCAGGAAGAGCCAAGGAATGTGACTTGCAGGCCAGGGGCCCCCTCGGCGTTGCACCGTGGTACCTGGAGCGCCTGGCCACAGCTGGCTATCCCAAGGCTCACCTGCATGGTCCAGAACTTCAGGCTGGTCTGGAGGCCAGCTCAGCCCAGCATCCCACTGTGACCAAACCGAAGGCCAGCCTGCTCTGATACCCATACCTTTCCCAGCTTTCAGCAGCCACAGCCGCTACAAATAAGGACTCCTCTTGGTTCAGACTTGGATTCTACAAGAATATGAAACAAGGGGGAAGTTACACTGGCTGCGGAACATTCAGTTTCTTAAGTTATTTTTCCAAAGGGGAGAGGAGATAGGCTTCTATTGACAGAGCTTTGACGTTTCACAGATCTGGGGGTTTTGCTTCACTTTGGTTTCTTTCTTCATCTTCCTGATTCATTTTTCTGAGTCTATGGATTGAACCAGATAATGGATATGAGAACCCAAGCAGTGACCACAGAGCTCAGCAAGTCGTGGCCAGGAAAGCAGTGGCCACGAGTCGTGGTGTGTGTCAGGGTGACAACGACAGCACCATGCCAGCAACCTGCTCGGAGACCCGAGGGGCAGCTGGTGAGAAACCCAGCTCTGAGGACCTGCTCCTTCTGCGGGCAGCGTTTCAGGGAGAGGCAGTGAGAATCGGTAGAACCGGACTTTATGAAATTCGTGGTGGGCAAGGCCTACAGAACATTCTGCTCCCGGCCCCATCAGGATGCGGGGCTGCCAGCTCCTCGCTTGCCCTCCCACTGCTGCCACGCTGTCTGTAATTGACTTAGAATTTTTCCCCTAATATAATTCTTTATGAAACCTGCCTTGAGCAATGGATCCGTGATTGCTCACCGAGGGTCGGGCCTCATTTGTTCCTGTAGATTGTGCCTAATTAACGCTAACTTGTCTGTACATAAAAAGTACAATGGGCTGTCCTTCCCAATTTAATTCCGACAGTTTAATCGAATCTGTATTCTTTCAAAAATAATTAGATCATTTACACTTCATTAACATGTAATGTAATGTTGAGACATTCATCATAATGATTTCTTATTTTTCTTGTGCAATATTATCTCCTCTAATGAAACTGTTAACACCATGCATGCCTTAATTAGCTGTATCATATCACTGATGATTTCTGAAGAAAGCCACGTTTTTACACATGAAATTGAATTATCTCAGTAGGTATATTTTCAGCAGAATCTGTCTGTTCTTGTTGAGAAACACCTTCTGGCTGCCCAGCCGCAGCTCCACAGGCACCTTCAGGTAGCTCCACCCAGGCCTGCGCAGCAGGAAGGGTGGGCACATCCTCACGGGGACCTGGGGAGCAGAGCCCACGCCCAGGGGCGTCACACACTGGTGGCTGGTGGGCACGGGCAGCAGGTCTCTCCCAGCCCCGCAGAGACATGCATGGTTCAAGCAAAAAGTGAAGCCACAGCCTCACCTGGCTCAGGTGTAAGACCACCTAGCAGGCCGTGACCCCCTCCACCATGCACTTCCTTACCCCGGGTACAGCAGAGTCTTCAGACCCCGGGATAAGTCATGTGGGAAAAGCCCCATCTAATCCTGAGTGGTGCTCTCACCTGGGGCTGGTCCCACAGGACAGGTGAGTGGGCAGGAAGGGCCCCTAACCCTAAGCCCCAGTCCCACCAGGAGGTAGCTGCTGCCTGCCTCCTTTAACCTCTCTGCATCTCAGTTGGTTCGTGTGTGAGCAGGTGTTACAGTGTCCATGCAGGCCGGGGTAGAGATGCCCATGTCCCCCGACACCAGGAGGTCCTGTGGCCCCATGACCGGAGTGGGCAGAGCCACACCTGAGTCACACCCGCCACACCCACGTCACACCCATCATCCCTTGTCACACCCGCATCACACCTGCGTCACACCCCTCACACCTGCGTCACACCCCTGTCACAGAGCAGGAATCCCGAGGCCTCCTGGTGTGCCTCCCCTTCCGCTGTCAGAGTCTAGAGCCAGACCACCAGGTGGGAATGAAAAAACCATAGCCGGGAAAACTCTGATCTTTGACCGGAAGATGAATTACTACACGCCGTCTGCACTGCTCTGAGACCGGCCTGGAAAAAGCGAGACGTGGCTGTGTGACCTGGGTGGGCGCCTCCCCGGGGTCTGCGGTGGGGGCCACCCTGGGGTCTGCGGATGGGCTCTCCTCCTAAGCCAGAGCTCCCAACCCCCATCTGGCTGCTCACCTGCACGGGATCTAAAAGCATGAAAGCTGGGAAACCAAAGCCCAGGTGGAATAATACAGGAACCCCTGAGACAACGTGGTAACCCTAAGCCATCTTCTCTGTGGAGAGAAACTGCTCTCCCCGCGGGGCAGCCGCCTGACTGCACTGTCTCCCACCAGTGCCTGGAATTTGCCCCGGAGTCTTCGGCTCAGGGGTGGACCCGCCAGATGCACCAACGATGAAGAACGCCTTTGCTGCGGGGCGCTGCTTCTGGACCTCATTCAAGTTGCTCTATCTTCTGCCCACCATCAAATAAACAAAAAGCACACGAAGAGGTTTATTTGGGCAAAGGAAGCATAAAACAATGTGGAGTCCAACATCTGCAGCATCATTTAGGCACCTTTGGTTTACCTTCTCTCCTGGGCCAGGCATGAGGAGGAAGCAGGGAGACCACAGGACGGTTCTCGGAGGTAGAAACATCTCCCTGGAACTCCGCGCCCTTTGAAAGCAGCTCAGCGTAATTGTCCTGCAGAACATTTGGAGAATCCAGGCTACTAATTAAGCACTCGTGTGTCAATTAGTTATAATAGCGGTAATAATACACAAACAATGGTACGAAGTTATGCGCTGCTGAGCCTTGCTCCCCGTTTGGTGAGCTTTTCTTCTTCGCAGCTTTGGCTTTGAAGATTTAAGTTAATAATTTGTCCCTAATGAATTTAGCCTTTCTGTTTCTCCAGGACGCAGGGTATTTAAATGACTGAAAGAAACGATGCTATTAACACAATTTCTCTTTAAAGAAAACTTTCACCCCCAAGAACAATATTTTCATATGGTTGTTTCCACGCTCAGCCTACAGAGGCATGTAGATGAGGTCACCTAGTGGGGCAAACGTCCGACAGAGGTCGGGGTCGGGTGAGAATACACAAGCTTCGCTTTTCTCAGGTCGATGGTTTGACAGCATTTCATAAAGAAGGCTGAGCTCCAAAGAATTGATGCTTTAGAGCTGTGGTGCTTAAGAAGACTCTTGAGAGTCCCTTGGACTGCAAGGAGATCCAACCAGTCCATCCTAAAGGAAATCAGTCCTGACTATTCATTGGAAGGACTGATGCTGAAATTGAAGCTCCAATGTTTTGGCCACCTGATGCAAAGTAGCAGCTCTTTGGAAAAGACCCTGACACTGGGAAAGATGGAGGGCAGGAGGAGAAGGGGGCAACAGAGGATGAGATGGTTGGATGGCATCACTGACTCAAAAGACACGAGTTTGAGCAAACACGGGGAGATGGTGAAGGACAGGGAAGCCTGGTGTGCTGCAGTCCATGGACTTGCAAAGAGTCGGACACAAGTGAGCAACTAAACAAAAACAACATGAAAATTTAGTTCATCTCCTATAAGATCTATAAGCTTATGCAACACACACACAATCTGTGAATAAAAGAAACTCACAATAAAGCAAAATTGTTCATAAAGGTAGCTTTTTTTTTGATGAGAGAAAATGATAAAGGAATGATAAAGTCTATTTACTGAAATAAATTCCAAATAATAACTTTAAAAAACCCTTTCAAGATGCATGTCCAGCCACCCACGCCCCAGACAAAGTTCCTCATAAACAAGAGCCTGGAGCAGGTCCCCTCCCCGCATCATCCTCCTGTGCCCCAGAACCCTTCCTTTCTGTGAAGGCTGGAACCTTTGACTCAAATGCAGCCCACAAACCTTCGTTCTCCACAAACAGAGAAGCACAAAATCCTGAGACCAGACTGGGACTCATCGGACAGGCAGGACGGCCACCTTCAGAGAAAAACCGACTCTGTAGCTTTCAGATACTCACATCACTAGGTCCTTTCCTTCGAGAAGCGTGGTTAGAACAGTAATATCCCCTTTGCATAAATACAACATGTTTATCCACTCATTGGTCAGAAGCTGTAGCTCTGAAGCGAGTCTTGCAGGCAGCACAGATAGCTATCTTGTTTTGATCCATTCAGCCACTGTGTGTCTTGTGATTGGAGCACTTGGCCCTTTAACATTTAAAGTAATTATTGATAGGTATGTACTTACTGTCATTTTGTTGTTTTCTAGTGTGTTTTTCTTTCTGTTTTTTTTTTTTTTTTTTTTATCGGTTCTCTGTTCCTGTCTTCCTCTCTTGTTCTCTTCCTTTATGATTTGATGACTTTCTTTATTGTTACGTTTTATTCCTTTCTCTTTACTTTCTGTGTATCTATTAGAGGTTTGTGGTTACCATGAAGTTCATACGTAACAACCTGTGTATACATAGTAACCTATATACATACACATTTACGTGCACGTGTATATAGCAGTCTGTAAGCACTGAGGTTCAAGCACATTCTAAAAGCACTACATTTCTACTCTTCCCCCCTGTTTTATGTTTTGACATCATATTGTGTGTACTGCTTAACTTATTATTTTAGACATCAGTGATTTTACTACATTAGTCTTTTAACCTTTATAATAGTTTTTTTAGGTGGTTGATGCCCTATCTTTATGTTTTAACTTTATTTTTTGCGTTTACTAGTGAGATTTTCTTTCATATTTTTTTGTTTCTACTTCTGACTTCTCTGTTTAAAGACTTGTCTTTAACACTTCTGGTAAAGAAAGTTTAGACAAGATGAACTCCTTTAGCTGCTTCTTATCTAGGAAACCCTTTGTTTCTCCTTCAATCCTAAGCACTAATCTTGCTGGGTGGAGTTTTCTCCGTTGGAGGTTTTTTCCCTTCCATCACTTTGTGCTCAATTTCTGCCAACCTGCAAAGCTTCTGCTGAAATATCAGCAGATAATCTAATGGGGCTTCCCTTGTACGTAGCCAGTGATTTTTCTATTGCCGCTTTTAAGATTCTCTTTTTATCTTTAACTTTTTCCATCTTGATCATAACATGTCTTGGTGTGGTGCTCTTTAGTTAGTTTTGTTTGGGGCTCTGTGCTTCCTGGACGTGGGCGTCTTGTTTTCTTCCCCAGGTTAGGGGCTTTTTTCAGTCACTTTTTCTTGAAGTAGATTTTCTGTTATTTTCTTTCCCTCCTTTCCTTCTGGGACCCCTTTAACATCAATGTTATGTTGTCCTAGAGGCCCCTTACACCATCAAGTTTTTCTTTTTGCTGTTTCAAGTCAAGTGATTTCTCCTGTCTCATGGAGGGGGAGGCCAGCGGTGGACGGGGGTCCTTGGAGGGGGCAGGAGGGAGGGTGCAGCCTCAGGCAAAGGCAGCCTTCCAGCCACCGCTCAGCGTTCCTGAAGCATTACGTCCTGGCTTTGGGTGAGGCTGGACATTTCACCTCCAAGCACATCTCTTGCTTTCTGCCTCAGAGTGTGGCCCCCAGTGGTGCATGGGACCCACTGGTGTCGCAGGGTAGAAGTCAAGTCCGCACTTTTAATCCAAATGAAGAGACGTCCGTGAGAGAACCACAGATGCACCCACGACAACACTGAGGGAAACAGCAGTAGCATTTGTCTCCTGGGGTCACACAGTTTTAAGAACTTGTTATATTCACCTTTGTGGCTTTCTGTGCTTTTTTTTTTTCCTTTAATTTTCAAAATACTGTCACTTGTATGTGAAGAAGAAATTTAAATAGAAAGAGTGTGGGCCTCAGGAAGGAGAAGAAAAGCCCATACACGGGGACACACTCGGCCATGCCCTTAGCTGCTTGCCTGGGGCCTCGCTGTGTTTCTCAAAGAGTGAGAAGTCCCTGGTCAGCCGAGGGTTTGCCAGGCCTGCTCTGCCAAAGCAGCTTGACCACAGCAGGAGACGTGGAACGAGAGCACACACCACCCGAGGTCAGGCCAGGGCTCAGCAGGCTCGGTCTGACCGTTTGCACAGGACACAAGCCGTCTACCGCCACTTCATCTGAGGCTCTGAGGGGGGCTTTTCTTCCTCTTTGCCCTTTAACCCCCACCCTGAGGCCTCTGTGCAGAGCTCCCCAGGCATGGGTCCCCAGGACAGCCGGTGGGGGACAGGAGCCGCTGTGCACAGCCACATGGGTGCGGCTTTCCCTGTGGGCCCAGGGCAAAGGCTACAGCGTCGCTCAGGTCAGCAGTGACGGTGCCGGGTTCTGAGCCCGACAGGGGCCAGGCCGCCACCCATTCTAAACAGATGGGCCGAGCATAGCCCATCCATGAGAGTCTCCGGCTTCACCTCCACGTGGAAACAGGCTTCCCGGAGAACATTCTTGATTTTACTTCCAGCCCTCACTGTCCTCTCAGAAAGGATGCTTGAGGTCAAGACAGGGAGGGGGTCATGTGGCCACTGTGGGCACCTGTGCCTGGAGGCCCAAATGGAGACAGCTGTGCCCTGACCATGCCCACCCTGACCCAGGAAGTGCCCAGTCTCTCTCCGAGGCTACCGCCCAGCCCTATAGGTGCCCGACTCGAAAGAATCATTCTGGAATGTAAACATGCAGGAGAGAAAAATCTAAACTGGTGGGAATGAAAAGGAAAATCTCGGAATGTGATGAACATGATAAGGTGGAAGACCTGTGACCTGAGGACCTGAACCAGGGCCGCAGGCCTCACTGCCTTCTCTTCAGGGGATGCTCAGCCCCTCCCATCAAGCTCCCCGCCCGGCTCTGCCCTGGTGCCCAGCTCGCTCCAGTGAAGACAGGCCACATGCTTGTCAGGGTCCCAGCCCCTCGCGGGTGCCTCTCGCACTGGAAAGCAGGGGTGGCCCTCCGCCCTGTGCCCGCGCCTGTCCTGGGCAGGCATCCAGCCCTGCGCCCAGGCTCTGCGGTGCCATCTGGGGTGGCCCTGGGGGTCTCGTCCAGCCGTGCCTGTGTCGGGAATGCCCTGCGGGAAGAGATGAGGCGCTGCCACCCTTGCTTCACCCTCACTCAAACTTGGGGACCTTCCGAGACACCACGGGGCCACCAGGGCCTGGGAGCAGGCCCACACCAGGTGGGCGCCCGCAGTGACCCCAGCTGCCCCATAGCAACCAGACTGCATGGGGTCCCCGGTTGGGATGGGGGTCTGAGCTCAGAGGCTCCAGGGCAGAAGGAGGGACCCCCTCGAGGTCACCAGCCCCCACAGGGTCCTCAGGCCCTTGCTGGCCGCCCCTGAGCAGGTGACCCACCCCGGCATCCCCCCGCACTCGGCCCTGGAGCACGAACGCTGCGCCGGATGTGGACAGAACCCGAGGCCCAGGTCTCACTGGATACAGTGTCCGTGTCCCTCTGATGACACCCTGCAGCCTCACAGGTGGTCCTTGCACACAATTGATTTCCCACAGAGTTTTGTCTGAAAGATGCTTCTAGATTACGGCAAGAAAGCACCAGGTAATCCTCCTGCCAATGTCGTTATGCTAACAGACAGGCCCCTCGTGGCTGATTGATAGCACTTCACTGTGAGCGCGTTTCAGCCCAGGCGTGCCCGCCGGCCCCGAGCAAGGCTGACCCCGTGCTCCGCTTGTTTGCCAGGCACGGGCTGTGTTTGCAGGGGAACCTGTGCGGCAGGGGTGCAGGCAGGCTGCTATGGATTTGCCATCTTAGCCTGAAGTGTGGGCTGCTGTCTGTGTGATTAGAGCAATAACCGTTTCTGCGGGGCCCCGTGCTTCCCTGCCGCCTCCCAGCCATGACTGGAGCGGGCCATGAGCTCCAGCACTGGCCTGAGTGCCTCGTTGCAGAGAAAACACCAAAGCTGTGGCAGGTGGCTTCCAGCTCTCTTTAGAAAGCAAAATATGATCACAGGTCTCCAGGTAAATAAGAAAGCAGCCTTTGTTGTCAGGAGAGAACGTGACAGGTTGGGGAGCGGGGCTGTCTGATCAATGCGGCTGTTGATTCTGGCTTTACCGGGGGCCATGCTGAGCCTTCGGTCCATACTAAGGAGGTCAACACCGTCTGTCTCCAAGGAAGACAGGTTCACATCACAGGACACGGGACTCACTCCTACACTGGTGGGCTTGCTCCCCGGGCAGCACATGGCCCGAGACCCCCCTCCCCACTTCTCCTTGGGTCTCAGACTCCAGGGGAGGGCGTGCCACCCACTCCCACACCCACAGCCAGGCGGGCCGTGTGAGCCCCAGCCCCAGGGACACAGCCATTCCCGCTTCTGCCCATTCAGCTCCAGACCGTCCCTAGGAAGCTATGTCTCACAGCAAACGGCATCAGAAACACCATCCACCGTTCTCACTCATCAGCCTGCATGCAGCTCTGCTCTGGGGGGCTTCCCTCCCACCTGCCTGCCCCTCCCACCTCCCAGGTAGCTGAGCGGCTCCACTTCGCAGCAAGCTCATCCCGCTTGGCTCCCAGCAGGATGATCTGGGACAATTCAATCTCCCAGCAGAAATCGCTGGGGCACCAACAGATCTTTAAAAATCAGAACATCTGGTCAGTCACCTTCTCCCATCTGGGTAAACAGAGCTGAGCTAATAAGGCCGTGATAGGAAGTCGGTGGCGTCAGGTAGTTTTAACAGTTACGGGATGGAGCTGCACACACCTGTCGGCCCCAGGAAGGCGGTGGGGCAGTAGGAAACCGTGCAAACTGGTTCTTTCAAACTGCAGATCGCTCGTGGGCATGTTAAACATCACCTTAAGAAAGTGAGACCCCAGGGATGGTGCCCCCCATGTGTAAAAGGCAAGGTTCCTGCACTGAACAACAATTCAGCATTTATTAGGCTTATGCAATCGTGATTGTAATTATTGTTTATCTATAGGGAATTGAGTTTTAAAAATACTATTGAAAGTGTTAGTCACTCAGTCGCGTCCGACTTTTGTGACCCCATAGACTGTAGCCCGCCAGGCTCCTCTGTCCATGGAATTCTCCAGGCAAGAATACTGAAGTGGGCTGCCATACTCTTCTCCAGGGGATCTTCCCGACCCAGGGATCGAGCCCAGGTCTCCCACATTGCAGGTGGATTATTTACCAGCTGAGCCTGCAAAAGGGGACAAGAGGAGGAGGTGCTTCCATGTTCACAAGCTGAGGCCAGCCCTAGGCTCCCGAGATGGGGTCAGGTACTGTCTGGTGCTCCTGGCAGGAGGCTGGTTGCTGGGGGGCAAACAAGGCCTCCTTCCAGCGCTCTCGAGATGCTGGGCTCCAGCTCACTGGGGTCTTTACCGTTTCCACATGAGCCACATCCCCAGCCAGTGCTCACGGGGAGCAGCCGCAGGGTCCCCCGGCCAGGGGCGGCACAGAAGAGGACACCCGTCTACAGAGTTAGAGCCGGGTGATCCCTCTGCCTCTCCAAACAGTGCGGAAGACCCACCCAACTCAGCCTGCTAGAATGTCTCTGCATCTTCCTTTCCTCCCTTTCTCTCTGATGCACACTGACCCCACACATCTTGGAGGACAGCTTTAAATCCTGAGTGACGCTAACCTGGAACCACTGGACTTCTGCACTGTGACCACACACAGAGATAACACGGACATGGCTTCCTGGCGACACTCACAGGGCCATGCCTACCTGACACCCTGCAGGAATTTAAAAACCAAAGACAAAATTAGAAATGATGCGTGCTGGGCAAAGACAACAGGGTCCTGAAGACCAGGTGACACTGGCCTTGACCAGCCTCAGACCCTCCCTGCCCCAGGCCTCAAGCATCTGCCCACCCTCCGCAGGGCAGCCCTGACCCCACCTCCTGGGTCCCCAGCTCCTCTGAGGCCAGGACCCCCACGGGCCACAATATGCCCTCCCATGCACACCTCTAAGGAGGGGCCTTGCTGCCTGTCAGCTGCGTCTGTGGCAAACCAATGATAAGGCTTGCATTTGAGAAAATTAATAAAGACACAGCAACAAAAACAACTGCCTCTTGTTCTGGGAGAACCATTTGGTCCATGTCATACTCACTACTGTGTTTAGATTTTCTCCAGCACATAGGTTCTAGCATAATTTATTTTAGAAGCCAAAAAGCACACTATTTGGCAATTTTATCACTCCAGGTGTAATTTTTTTTAAAAAGTCTTCCATTATTGTATGTCATTTGGTTAAGTCTCTGCCAGCCAGCTCCACAATAAGTAACTACAACCAGAATTAGTGATCACGTTTTTTTTTCCCCCTCAGAGTTAATTGAAACTGATGTGTTTTGAAATCATAGTGGGGGTTTCTTGAGAGGAGTGCTGTGTGTTATTCAATCGGGGCGCACAAAGCCGGCCGGGGCCAGCACGACTTGCTCCCCAGGACTGGCTCCTTTGGCACCGGTGGGCCCCTCACAGCAGCCTCTCCCAGTGGATAAATATTTAAATTACATGTGTGTCGACGAACAGAGTGGCCTGAAAGGAACCTGCTCTTTCTCCTCCTGCCATCCGCTGTGAGTTCTGAATACAGCTCCAGGTCAGCGGAGACGCCCTCCCCCAAATCGCAGAGCCGCTGACCGCTCGCGGCAGACCTGCCCTTCTTCTTCGCCCTGGGACTGATGTTGACAGGCTTCGAGGGGCATTTCCAATTAACAACACCGTCGTTTTGGAGCCCAGCTTTGCACAGGTTCACTGCTAAGAAGTAAACATTGGACTGCTCGGCGGTAATTCATGACAGAGGCAGGGAAGTGCAGAGTCGTGGTGGAGGCTGGTTCCAACCAGGTCCACTCTAGAATTCCACACCAGCTGCACCCATACATTCTTAGCAACGAACATAAAATTCTTATTTTATTCTCATTCCTCCACCCCTTTCATTGCTTCTAGAGTTGCTTTGTGACACATGACATATATCCATGCTGCAAAATCCTAGGGTGTGCCTCCAGACCCCTCACGGCTCTGCTATTTGAATTGACCAGAGTGGTGCCCCAGGGGGTTCATGTAAGGATGTTCGAGTGTGTTAATCACGGCAATGGCCAGGTCACATTTGCAGCCCCGCATAGGTAAGCAGCTTACCTGGTGAGCAGGTGGTCCTCTTGGTGCTGAGCTCCGGAAAGTGCACGTCTGGGACAAGAGACTCAGTTCTTAGCGTGACTACAAGTGCCCAGAGAGCTGGGGAGCCTCGGAGGAATGTGGGGCACCCTATTGGGGGCACATCTCAGCAGATTCTGGGTATTTGATGGAGAAGGACCCACCGTTGGCCTGAAGTTCCCAACGGGCCAGGTTTAGCTGACATGATCTGCAATGTGCTTAGGAGGTGGTTCTGGGACCCAGGGTCAGAATGAAGAAGCCTCAAGCCTTCGCTGCATCCACAGAACAAGTACAATTCTCAAAAGCTTGTCACCACCTTGTAAAAACCTTGTTCAGGTTACAGAGTTCATCCTCCCGTCTTCATGGACGAGGCTGATGTTAGCACAAGGATAAAGCCGGGGAACCGGGCCTGGGCAGAGAGAGGACCTCGGTCCAGAAGGGCAGCTTGAGATAGGGGCCTCACTCACCTTCTCGTACCCCACCCTCAGGGCAGGTGCCGTGAGGGGCACACTGCACTTTGCTTCTCAGCAGAATGCGATTGGCGCTCGCTCATCTGCTGAGAGCTCACCTGCTGAGGCAGGAGAGCAGACCTGGGGGTCCCTGGGGCCGCCTGTGGGATCTCAGGGGTTGATGTGCTTCCCAGCAGCTCCTTGAAGCCTGGTTACTGTGGTCAGCAGACAAAGGACATCTTCCAGCAGTAATTACCTCTGGCCAGAACCACAGTTTCATGTATTCCTACATGTAGATAAACCTCACAATCTTTGATTTAATGCAGCCCTTGGTCCTCATTTTCGAATAAGTCAACCAAAAATGTAGTGATTTCTCTTCAGTTCAGATGGAGTCTTTGCTACAAGACGCACATTCAGCCAAAGGTTATTTCTGGGGTGCTCTGCCTCCCCGCCCCACTCGGTTCCCCAGCCTCACGGAGAAGGTTGGTGAGATGGAAAGTCCACCGTGGATGCGGAAGCCAGCAGCACAGTCACAGTGCAATGTCTCCGTCAGAGGCAACCTGTGTCCCAGGGAGCTCTAGACTGTCCTGTCCCTGTTCAGATGGCATGGCTGTCGGATGAGGGGCCCATGGGGTTCCCAAACGCCCCTGCAGCTGGTGTCAGGCCAGTGCATGGGAACAAGAAACCGGTCACTCTCTTTGGCTCTGGAGTCACTGATTTACACAACACTGAGGCTCTCCTGGATCAGAAAGAAGTTGTCAGAAACTGTTTTCTCACAAAGACATTTTTAAATAAACAGGTGTGCGCGCACACACATGTGCACCCACACACATGCGCACACACACACCACCACCAAGTAGAAGTGAGATGTGTGAGTGTGAGGGTCAGCTGGGCAGAGGCACAGAAGGGAGCAGAGAGCTGTCCAGAGAGTGATGGCGGGGGAGGACGCAGAGGCCGAGGACGTGTGTTCCCTCTCCTCTGCCTCCCGGTCAGGGCACACCAACCATGTCATCCACGGCCTGGGGGCACCAGCAGAGACTTGGGGGTGTGGAGATGGATCTGTCCATCAAGACGGGGTGGGGGAGCCTCCAGTATCCTGACTGGCCCAAGACCTGAACACACAATGAGCATCCGTCTTACAAACCCCCGAGCGCTAAGCACAGCAAGTCGAGATCCCCAAGCTTCCATCCTGCTTGTCACTGGTCACAAAATAACCACTCATTCAAGAGGGTTCTCCTGAGGGTGAAGATGGAGACATTTGTATTCAGCAACTTGAACTAAGCAGTGAATTGTAATGAACGACCCCTCGGTTCAGGCTTAAGGGTGTTCTAACAAGTGCTTCTAGGGATTTACAGTTATGACAAAAACCATTTAATATAATGGTTACCTTATATGTACAATGGACTATTACTCAGCAATTAAAAAGAATGAAATAATGTCCTTTCCAGCAACATAAATGCTAGAGATTGTCATGCTGATTGAATTAAGTCAGACAGAGAAGGAGAAATATAGTCTGGCACCCCTTATATGTGGAATCTAAGAAGAAATCCTACAAATGAACTTATCTACAAAATATAGATGGACTCACAGACTTGGAGAACAAACCTGTGGTTACCAGGGGGAAGGGGCAGTTGGGAGGCTTGGATCAACGTGTACACACTGCTGTACTTAAAACGGACAACAACAAGGACTGACAGGGAGCTCTGCGGAATGTTACGTGGCAGCCTGGATGGGAGGGGAGCCTGGGGGAGAATGGACAGAAGTGTATGGCTGCCCACCTGAGACTATCACACCGTTGTTAGTAGGCTACACTCCAATACACAGTAAAGAGTTAGATAAATAAAAGCCATTGCTTTGAGTTAACGTGAAAACACTCGTATATATAAAATGCATACCTTTATTGAAACCCCCAATGTTATCATTTCTTCTCTAGATACTTAACGAACTAGTGAGCTATTCTGGGGTCCATGTAATCTCCTGTTCACAAAGGTCTCATTCACCTGGCAAATCTTATCTGTAAATTATCAGCTCAGCCTCTCAATCTCCAGTTTATTTTTTAGTTTGGTTTGGGTCTGGGTTTTTAATTATAACACTAGACTAGTTTCCATGAAAGAATTTGGCCTGTTTTCACTGTTTTAATAGAATGGTTGATAATGAAATTGTACATAACTGACCCTACTCCAATTTTCATCACCTCAAAGTTTACAAAAATCCTATCCCGGAGCATTCAAGAGTCACATATCTCCACCAAAAAGTCCTCAGAGGCTCTTGACCCAGAGTCAGTCCCGCAGCAAAGTGGGTGGTGGACGCAACCCGGGGGGTGAGGCATCCCTCCCCGGCTCCCACCTGGGGACTGAACCCTGACTTCAGCACCCAAGTCACCGCATTCAGCTCTGGCTCCAGGAGCTCGGGGACATGAAGCCCAGTCAGGGCCCACGTGTCTTCCCGGGGGCCTGTGAGCTACAGGCAGGCTGTGGCCAGTTCCCTCTCCACCCTGGGGACCCTCCTGGACCCATCCACCTCTTGGCCACACCTGAAGTCTTGAGGAGGCAGGGGGCCCCGCTTGTGTGGATCAGGGTGCAGTGAGGTCCCCAAGGCTCGGGCTCTGCGAGGCCTTTCAGTTTGGCTGTCCTGGCCTCCGGGGGTCTGGGCCTCGGGCCTTCCTGGCCTCCCCACAGCCCCCACCCCACTCTGCTCTTGCTTTTCTGGGCCCCCCCACCCTCTCCACACCCTCCCCCGACCCTCTCCCCAGCCCCCACCTCGAGACGTCCTGGAACACAAGCAGGATAGCCCTCCACCGCAGTGAGACAGAGCAACTCATCTTGCTCAACAGAAGCCTCTGTAACTCAAAATATCCTTCAGTCTCACCTCTCACCTGTTAAGATCCAGAAGCAAGTTCTTCCAGTCCTGCAAGGCCCTTGAAGTCTCACCTGGGCTCTTCTCCTATTTCTACCTGGAACCCACCGACCAGGGCCTGAGCTTGCCTCCTGCTTTAGCACCTCCCTGCCGGGCCTGCATGCGTGTCAGTCACTCAGCCGTGTCCAACTCTGCCACCCTGTAGACTGTAGCCCACCAGGCTCCTGTCCATGGGATTCTCCAGGCAAGAATATTGGAGTGGGTTGCCATTTACTCCTCCAGGGGATCTTCCCCAGCCAGGGACGGAACCCTTGTCCCTGCACTGCAGGTGGATTCTTTACCACTGAGCCACCAGGGAAGTCCCTGTAGTGGCCAGGCAGCCGGCGAACGCGAGTGTCTTGGCTCTCCCTGAAAGCCCCCCACAGCCAGGGGATCCATAGCGAGGAGGCCAGCCTTCCTTCTGCCGAACATTCTGCCAGGGTTTAATGGGCCTCCCAGCCTTGCAGCCTGCAGCGCCAACCTCACCATCCATCCACAGACTGCTACAATTGAGCCAGAGTTTTGGGTTTTATCACACCTGCACCCATATCCAGAGCGAGGAAAATACAAGCCCCCAAGCTTCAGCAGTTTAGCCCATTGTTTCTCATTCTCTTAGCAATCTAGTGTGGCTATTTCTGCCGGCCACTGGCTGCCCTCCACATGGCCCTTCTGTTAGCCAGGCTCCCTCCTTCCACGGCGTCTCCTTCTTCTTAGGCTTCAGATATCCCTGCACCAACCATGGTGGGAAAGACCACTGGCAGATCAACACACTGGCCTGGAAGGGGCAGATGCAACTTTCATTCCACTCCATCGGTGAGAGCTAGTCACTGGCTCCACCAAGATGCAGGGGCGGCCGGGGGCTACAAATAACCCCCCATGTGGACAGCACCTCCTACACCACGGAAGAAGGAACCCAAATTATTGAAGCTGTCTCTGCAAAAAGCAGTATGAAAAAGTTCAAAAGACTTGCTTTTTGCTGTTCCCAAATTTTCTGTGCACAGGAATCCACATATGGTCTAAACAATAAAAATGCAAAAACCTCACCCCATCCCCAGGGCTTTGCACCCAACAGGTCTGGGCATGGGGCCCAATATTCTGCACTTTTAACTAGTACCCCCAGGAGATTCTGCTGAGGGCACTTTGAAAATACAACTACAGAGCACAGAGCATCTGTGTTTATGTGCTAAGTCGTTTCAGCTGTGTCTAACAGTTTGTGCCCCTGTGGACCATAGCCCACCAGGCTCCTCTGTCCACGGGATTCTCCAGACAAGAATACTGGAGTGGGTTGCCATGCCCTCCTCCAGGGGATCTTCCTGACCCAGGAATCGAATCCACATCTCTTATGATTCCTGAATTGTCAGGCAGATTCTTTACCATTAGCATCACCTGGGAAGCCCTTAGGACAGTTAATAAAAGATTTGTAAATAGCGTTGATTAGGAGAAAGAGGAGAACACTCTGCAGTTTCAAGGACATTAGTTTCTGGAGGGCCCAGCTGGATGTCCAGGGACTCTCCTGCTCTGTGTTGTGTGACCTTGGGAAAGAAGGGGTCACTCAGTCATTTTGGTGAACATGGTCACTGCTTCGCTGGAAAAAATCATAACACTGCATATATTTAACTGAGTGATCAGACATTCTGCTCATTCTAAAGAAGTGCCTCTTCATGCTCAGGGTGGAATATCGGGCCTACAGATTGCAGCGCACAGTCTTCTCACAGCACATAATGAACACCTGCAAAACCCCCAGCCTTGTGCTGAACACAGGCGCAAGAAAGAGGAGAACAAATTTGCCCCAGGAAACCAGGTCTTCTAGACAAAGTGGCACATATACACTGAATGATGACGTGACAGGGGCCAGGAGAGAAGCACAGATTGTGTGTGGGCAGACCAACGAGGAAAGCAGCCTGTGCAGTGGCTTAGGAGCTCCTAGCATGCTGGTCAACCCTCACTGACCATGTGGGAAGGGCACATTTTCTTGTTTAATGACAGTAGGCACCCAAGAGCTACAGAAGGTATCAGACAACATAAAATGACAAGTGTACAGTGTCGACTAGGAAGAGAAGCAGACCATTTTGAGAAATAGACATGCATTTTTTCGCTGTTCCTAGATAGGGTGGTATAGCCATGCTAGCATGACACCTAAAAACAAGACAACAGAGAAGAAACCTGTTCCGGCGCCCCCTTCAGAAACGCACCGTCTTTGGACAGCTCGAAGCTTTGGAAGGCTCATTGCGTTGTTCCCATCTGTTGAACAGAGATGCTAAGTCCTTTCCCTTGTGAAGATGCTCATGGGGTAAGAGCAGCGGTTGCCAGGGTAACAGCTGGATCCAGGTGCTCTCCCCATCCCCATTCCCATGTTGGCCCTGCCTTCCAGGCCTGCAGACTCTTTCTGGCCATGGCGCTGTCCGTGGTCCTCACACTCTCTGGTCACATCCTCTGAAGTATCAACTTAACTCTTCAGCTGAACTTTTCTTTGCATAAAGTGTAACTGCCCGCTCCCCTAACAAAGAGTGGAAAACATTAGTAGTACTTCCATGAGGTCGAATAGGCAGAGATAACTGCTGGTGAGCCTGAGGGACTGTGCCTCTAGAAACTTTGTTTGCTATTCATCAACCTAGCTGCAGAAAAATAGAATGGAAAGTTTTAATTATCCTGACAGCCAGGGTTTCAAAGGCATGGAGACATTTGAGGCTGTCTGACAAGAGCATCAGATGAGCTAAAATCACAGAAGAGAACGAGTGTATGTGAAGGCAGAATTCTCTTTTTTTCAAAAAAGGTGGACCTTGATGTTTCTCCCCCATGATTTCAGGCAAAATGCACCATTACAGCCTGTGTGCAATACACTCGGAATATAAGAGAGTGGAGGCTGGCTCTTTACAGGGCATCTTGATATACTTAAGAAATTAATCCTTTCTACTTCTATCGGGTGGTAACACGGCTCTGAGATGTGGGAGCAGTTTTGTGGGCGGGAGCTCCTGAGAGCACACCTGTGGGGGAACAGAAGAAGACCCCCAGGTGGGAGGATCTGCAGAGAAGACGGCCCTGCAGCGCCGGCTCAAGGGAAGCCAGTGGGCGCCTCTAACCTGGGCTGGACGGCATCCCGTCTGTGGATGGGGGAGCCCCAGCAGCGGGCCCCCCAATGTGTGGCTGTGCTCCAACCTCTCGCCGCCCTCCTCCTCTCCTCACTCCTCTCATCAGCCCTCCTACGTGTCCCGCACCATTAAAGAGACCTTTCCGTATGCTTGCTGAAGACCCCACCCCCGAAGATGCGGGGTCTGGTCTCTGGAGACTCGCTCCACCCCCCCCCACCCCTGAAGATGAGGGGTCTGGTCCCTGGAGACCCCCCTTCATCCTCCCACCTGAGTTTCCAATCCTCTTGGCTTCACAACAAGGATTCTGATTGGTTAGATTCCCTTGCAATTGATTTCAGTCAAATAAATGGAGAATGAAAGTACAAAACTTTATCTTCTTCTTCTTCTAATGTGATATTTTATGTACAGAATTATGTTATAATAAAAAATTCTCTGTGCTCTATAAAACAGCTGATTTAAAGCTTAGCAGGAAATATCTCGCTTTCTTGGCTAAGACCAGCTGCTAAAGGGCAGTAAAACACTTATGTGCATGAGAACACATCCAACTCACCCAATCTTGCAAAAATATTCTTTAATATCCATGTGTCATTTCTTTAGAAAGACTGAAGGGTAAGGATATATGGTGCCTGTAAAGATGTTTTCTCCAAGAGTGTCTACTTTCCCCATCGTTTCTAAATTAGACAATTCCATTGATGACTTTTTAGCTTCCTATGTCCTATGAGTTTTTGTTGTTGTTGTTCAGTCACTAAGTTGTGTCTGACTCTCTGCAACCCTATGACCTGCAGCACACCAGGCTTCCCTGTCCTTCACTATCTCCAGAGATTTGCTCCAACTCATGTCCATTGAGTCAGTGATGCCATCCAACCATTTTACCATGTCCCTATTTAAATATATGAACTTATAATGGCACTCTATATGATTATCTCAAAGAATTTACATCAGTTCAGTTCAGTCACTCAGTTGTGTCCAACTCTTTGCTACCCCATGAACTGCAGCATCCCAGGCCTCCATGTCCACCACCAACTTCCAGAGCTTGTTCAGACATGTCCATCGAGTTAGTGATGCCATTCAACCATCTCATCCTCTGTAGTCCCCTCAACTCATGTCATTTATATCAATACTTGGTTTTTGAATCATAAGATAGTGTTCTAAGTGGAGAAAAATCTTAAAATAATCATATTTTTAAGTGAACACTCATTATTCATTATTCAGTACCAAAGGTACAAAGAAGGGCATGAGAAAAATGTTATGAACGTGAATAGAAAATAAAATTCCACCAGACATATGAATATTTCCTGGGTGAATCCCAGTAACAAGATTTAATTCCAACAGACTTTTCCAGCCATGCTTTATACAAGAACCATGTTGATACATACTAGGACAAGCCTAAAGTGTCCTTAACTCCATCATGGGATCAAATAAGTCAGAACACACTGACAGAAGGAAGGAGGGACACGTCCTTAAGGGAAAAATATCTAATAAATTAACACAGAAGAAACGAGAGAAACGGAAAGTCACTATTATGACACCTCACTGTTACTGTCACAGGCAAGATCCATCAGTCTGTGCATCCCTCACACTTACTCCACAGACTGCAAATGCCAGCTGGAGTCTCGGTTTAACAAGGGGAGGCGGGGAAGCATGACCCAAAAGCACACAGTGGCCCATTCGGAAGCACTGGAGAAAAGAAAGTACCTTTTTAAACCATCAAGAAGGGGCAAAACATCCCTTCCAAAACGGGGCCAGAGGACAAAAAGTGTGGTGCTTATGACATGAAGGAGGCTGGACAGACAGACAACAGGAGGGGACGGAGAGCGTCCCAAAGGCCCCCACACCCCCAGGCCCTGGCAAGCACGTTTCCAGCAAACCTGACCACTTGCGACCTCCCACAGCGCTGACCTCAAGGGGGACAGCCGATGGAGTCCTGACTGTGGTCCCACGTTGTGACAACCGCCCGAAGCGGGTCAGTGACTCTCGGATTCACACTCAGGAACACCGTTTCCAGATGACTCAGACTCCACCCAGAAGAAAGCCGATGGCAACCCTAGCCCCCCACCCCCAGCCAGCAGCTGGACCCAATGGCCAGGGGCCCTGAGGACGGGCATCACAGCTGCATCTCCACTGACACAGTAAGAAGAGAACAAGCAGCAGAAGGAAACAGACAAATGGAAAATGACATTTTCAGAGCAAAATGCCCATAAGTCTGTCCACTAAAGGAAAACCGCCTCCACGAAGCCTGTCCCTCACTGTCCACTGAGGACGTTAAAAAGAGGCTGCCGGTCTTCCAGACTTTAACACCATACGTGGCAGAAGGGAGAAGCCCGAAACATTTATATGAGTGTAAGATGCGACGTAACCAGTGGTTCCTCCTTCAATTGCAGGTGTTTCCACATTACAGCTGAGCTGAAGCCCTCTCTCAGTATTCTACAGGCAGTGGTTCCGGCCTGGGCAGGTTCCGGCCCCAGCTTCTCCCTCAAATGCTGCCTGATGTTTACAGTCTGATGGAGGTTCCCCTGGAAGTTCTATGGAAAAGTGAAAATGAAAACCACTTTCACACTTTACACTGGCATATTTTTGCAGTTCATCAGTTTGTGAAGGTAATCCCACCACAACCACTTCCCCCGAAAAGTCAGAGGACCTGCTTGTTCAGTCTACAGGTCTGGGCACATGGATACTGCAGAAGCACATCGCGAATGTTCTCACAGACAGACCAGAGCAGCAGGCAAAGTCATCCCGGCAGCAAGAAAGCGACAGGGGCCAAGGAGGCTGAGCGGGAGGCCCAGAGCCGGCCCCAGGTACACCGTGGGTCAGTGGAAGGCTGCAGGGAGGGCGTGTCCGAGGTGCCTAGGAAGCCCAGGCCGGGCAGGGATGAGGCACAGGAAACCCAGGGGCGCTCAACCTTCTCACGGACGCAGGACAGCCCTGGCTGAACCAACCCGTCTCCCTGCCCCAGGAGATGCCCCAGGCTGTGGGCACGGGTGTGTCAGGGGCCCTGTGAATCCACATCGCGAAGCCCTTAGGCCCAAAGAGCTTTTCCACACCCGCGCATGCCCGAGGTCAGGAGGCAGGTGTGTCCTGACATCTGAGCCAGGAATGGCCACTGGGGGGCCGTGCTCACGGGGAGCCGGGGCTCCAGACAGGCGCCGGGGTGCTGACCCTGAACGCTCTCCTCATGCCCCGAGCCTCTCCAGTGACCGTCCAGGACACCCGCCTCCAGGCGCCCTGGACGCGTCTACACTGTGGCCTTCCAGCAGCAGTGGGGCCACCAACTTCGCCCAGGCCTCTGGGGTGAGGAGCGTCCCCCCTTTCTCTTCCCAGCTGCCCCCCGCCACCAGAATCAGCAGCCCCTCCGAGCACAGACGGAGCTACGTTAAGTGGAGCCACGGCACCAGCGGGCAGCACCCACGCCCAGCGCCAAATGCAGAACAAGCTGGAGCCAAGAGCCGGACCTGGAAGGTCGGAGTCTGAAGGCAGGCCCAGAGTGCAGCCTGGGGGAGGCGGGAGCAGACAGAGGGCCCCAGGCCCCACGGAGAGACTGCTCAGTAAAGCCCCCACGGCCGACGCCGAGCACGCCCATCCTGACACGGGCTCCACCCCAACCACACGATTTCCAGGCCACTGTCACCTGTTTGCTGCATGTCCAGAGTCCCAGGAGGTGTGTGCCTCCCCACTCCGGGGAGTCTGCCACGCACCGCTGCAGGAGGGGATCGGTCATGCACGAGATCAACAGACACATCGGCAGTGACTCCAAAATGGAGTGCAGTCCACACTCGGGAGGAGCGAGGTTGGGGAGAAACCAGCCCAGTGCATTCTCCCACGTCTCCTGCAAGGTCCTTGGGTGGAAAAGATGCAGCAGGATGCCCACCGTCTCCCCCTGCCTCCCCTTCTCTCTGACTACCCTCTCTGCAGGGAACTGGAGATGAAGTGTAAGGCCTCTTCTGCAACCTGGTAGGGGAGTCTGAGTACTACCATCCTGGGTCCCTGGGGGCGGCAGCTGGCTCTCAGGCAGCCCCCACACGTCCCTTCTCAGAGGAAGTGGACACGGGGGAGCTGACAGGAGACAGAGCTGCCCGCACGGCCCAGGCGGGGGTGGGGCGGGGGCCGAGGTCACCGCCATCAGCATCGCCGTTCTGAGCAGACAGAACACAAACATCGCCAAGACAAGACGCTCCTGCTTGCCAGGAAGGGCCGTCTGGTGGACGCGCGTTTTCTAACGCTATTGATTCCATTCCCAAAGGTCATGAATTACAGGAGGAATTAGTCCTGAGATGTTTGCGGAGCCTGACCTTGTCTAACGACTTTCCCACCACTGGCTGGCAAGGCCGGGAGCATTCTCGCTCCTTGACTGTTGTTAGAGCCCTGACCCTTGTCATCACCCAGCCTCTCAGGGGAGCTGTGGGCCAGGCTTCGGGGCCAGGAGGGAGTCCGCTGGGTAATCCAGGTTCTGTCCACAGCCCAGGCTCTGAGGCACCCCTCCTGAGACACAGAAGGCCCCTTCAGGGTCATAGGTCTCCCACCTGGGGACCCTCTGCACAGAACTGCCCACGCTTTCAAGACCCTTCAGGGCCCTGACCCTGTGGCTTCACCACAAAGACAAGCACAAAGGCCTCAAATGTCCCCAAGGGGCTGTGTTTACAGCAAGCCCAGAGTCCCTCGGACAGCAAGAAGATCAAACCAGTTCATCCTGAAGGAAATCAACCCAGAATAGTCATCGGAAGGACTGATGCTGAAGCCGAAGCTTCAACACATTGGCCATCTGATGAGAAGAGTCGACCCTTTGGAACAGACCCTGAGGCTGGGAAAGACTGAAGGCAGGAGGAGAAGGGGACGACAGAGGATGAGATGTTGGGTGGCATCACTGACTCAGTGGACATGAGTTTGGACAAACTCTGGAAAAGGTGGGGAAGGACAGGAAGCCTGGTGTGCTGCAGCCCCTGGGTCGCAAAGAGCTGGACACGACTGAGTGAACGGCAACCACGGTCTAAAGTCCCTTGTGACAGGTGAGGCCGGTTTTGGGCAGATCATCCAGTAGAGAGCGGACAGAAGCTCAGAGGTGGCCCAGGGGTGTCTGTTCCAGCAGCTTGTCTAAAAACATCCCGCAGAGCTGGGGAGGAAGCCGCTGAGGGAAGCGCCGCCCAGACAGACGCTGTCCTAACTTGCCCCTGGGCAAATTGAGGAATTTGTTACCTTTATTGTCAGAGGCTTACTGTGTTTCTTTATGTGAGCACTTGAAGCTTGATAAATGATACAGTACAATTTATTATTTATACAGTGTCCTTCACAGAGAGGACCGGGAACCGTCTGCACAGGACTGAGACCTCCAGGGGCGGGTGGGATGGAGGCCAGGGCGGCCGGCAGTGCTACCCTCTGTCCAGGGCCCCCTCCACCTGGGCCCAAGAGACACACCTGCAGAGTCCCTGGGGACACCCATGGTGTGTCCGTCACCTTTGGGACTCAGCCAAGGATGGTGTCCCTGAAATTCATCCATAGAACAAACGCCGAGGTAGAACTCAAAGCTGTGAGCGCTCCGCCGACTCTGGGGGATCTTTGGTTTTGTTGTCATGGTGGTGTTTATTCTCAGAGGCAGATCAGATTAATTTTACTGCAGTTGAAAATCATGCAAATATAGTTGAGAAAGAGGCATTTAATTCTTTATTGCTCTTGCACACGACACAAATAGCACCTCCACCACGAGCACTGGCAGGCATTTTTAGTGTTGCTCCACGATACAGTACATCACAATGTTAATTTTCCACATTACTTTATTCCTTCTCCAGACCATATTTTACAACAGAGAAAACAAACTGCTTGTAATTACACTGCATGCCAGGACAAATTAAGTAAACACGCATTTTTAATGCTTCAGGCTGTTAGGGTAGAAAACAAAGGACTTCGGTTAAGGTCAATATTAGAGTTATGCCACGGCCCGGGGACACGGAGACAAGCCCTGACTGAATGCCGGCTGAGAGGAAACGCTTCCATTCAAGCCTCAGATGCAGAGCCTGCAGAAGAAGGTCCCACCAGGGAGGCCAGGATGCTTTTCCTACTTCATATCCATTTTCTGGGAGATTAATGCTAGTGCCAATAATAAAAAATAATAACAAATTTACAGGAAAATCCACTGTGTCTTTAACAGGGACATAAGTCAGCTAAAAGCGAGCCCACTGTGGCCCACACCTGCCTCTGGAACTCACGTCTAAACAAATACGTGCCATCAGTGGCAGCCACAGACCTGCAAGCGACATCTTTTCTTTCCTGTTCCCATCAGCAAAGTAACAGTGGACAATCATACTGAACGTTCAGAGTCCACGAAGTGCAGATTTGAGGAAGGATCGTGTTTTTAATGAGCCAAAGCAACAAAAAAGAACATCACTAAATGGCCGGCAAGGTCGGGGAAGGTCCAAAACAAACAAGCAGTTCTGCTTCTATGTGCCTCCTCCCCCCGACCCGCTCCCCCGGCTCATGGCAGCTGACACAGAGCAAGTGGCTACATCAGGAAGGTGCAGGGGCTGGAAACCCTCGCTGTTACAAAACTGTTGACGTGAGCGCCCTTGGCCAAGCCCCCTCAGCGGCCTTCTGTTCATCCTTGCTCTGAATTCGTCGAGAAGCCTGCTTCTGTTTCCCTTGGAAGACGGGAATATTTGGCTTCTCCTCCTTGTCAGGAGCTTCCTGAGCAGAATCAGATAGCGCCCATCCTCATGATTCGTGGGTTCCGGTCTTGCAGATTCACCCACCCTCTGAAGCGTGTTGTCTCCTCAAGTCAACGCCCAGGGCCTCATGGGACTTCACAGACGCGCCAGACGTGCCAAGTGCCCGTCCCACCAAAGGCAAGCAGGTGACACCCGCCTCCAGCTCTTAGCCTGGAAACACATGTCCCGTCAGGGTCCATCCAGGGCCACGTTTCTCCGATTTTCATGCTTTTTCTTGGTGGTCTCCCTGTTTCCAGCAGCCTGTGTGGGGTGTTGGTAGGTTGGCGGGTGCCCTGAGCTCGGGAAGGTGGCGACTCCCCTCACAGAGGGGACACACGTGGTAGGTGAGGCTCTGTCAGCCTGAGTCGCCGTGTCACTGGCCCAGAGCGCCATGAAGGCGAACCCACTGCACAAGCTAATGAAGGAGCGGGGGAGGGCAAGCCACCCATCAGAGTCCTCAGACCTCGGGGAGCCTAGACCCGTCTCGTTTTGCTCACCAACAAGCTTAGATCCTCACGTGCGCAGAAATGCTTTACCCAGAGAATCATTTCAGAATTCTGTCCATAGAGGAATTTGCCAAAGATTCGCGTGCGTGGAAATGCCCCAGCCGCACACCTGAGACAGTGCCAGGGCTATCGCCTTACACACGAGAACCAGAACTGCTGCCGCCATCAGACACCCCCGGCAGGATCCTCTTCTTTCCTGGAGAGTCTGCTGGGAAATATGTAAGTTCAGCCACAAGATTAAAATCAGAGTTTCCCGGGCCCAGAACACAGCAACTTCAGAAGAGCAGTGGGCGGTCTGAATGGAATTTGAGACTGAGCTCCACCCCCACCGCGCTGTCCAAAGAGACTCGCTCACGGGGATGGGTGAGCCCGTCCCCGTCGCTATCTCTCTGTGAACACCACTGAGGGCTCGTCCCAGGGAGAGCCAGCGCAGACGCACCACGTCTCATTGCCTGGGGAGAGGCCGAGATTTTAGGGCCAGAAAAGGATTTGGAGACTCAGAGACTCGGGAAGATGCAGACCGGCTGGGACACAGGCCCGCATCCCAAACCTGACCTGCCTGCTTGCACGGCTGCCTCCCCCCATCTCCCCTCTGTCCTGAGCCACGTGAGGGCCCAGGCACCTCACCCCAGTCTCCGCAAAGCTGCCTCAACCTCCACAGCCTGAGAAACCGGCCAGCTGGTACCCACGCAAGACCCAGGGCAGCTCTCTGCCCCCAGGGTCCCAGACAGCCCAGCCCGGGGCTCAGCCACGCTCTCTACAGTCAGTCACCTTAGTGCGGAGCAGGCCATTCTTCTCCGTCAAGGTCCACCCCTCCCTCTCTTTCAGACCATCCACTCCTTGAGACCAGGGCCGTGTCTTATGTTTTCTTCTGTTTCCAAGGCCAAGAGCACCGCCGGACACACGGGAGGTTCAGCAAATGCGCATGAAAGGATGCAGGCTGTGGGTGAACCAGGCCCTCCGCTCCCCCAAGGGCACTGTAAAAACCAGCAGGCTGGCTGGGGGCTCAAGTCAGGCATTGATTCAGCTGTGTTAGTTTCAGTTCTCTGTGGAACGCCTCCAGGCTGGACGTTTAGAGGATTCAGGTCAGGATAAGATTAAAAAAGCAAAGAGCGAAGAAGGATGGAAGAGGAGGGCAGGAGGGAGCCCAATCAGTGGTCCGAAGATGCCACCTCTCTCAAGGAAAATGTTTACAGCGCGCGTGTAGAGAGCGGGAGTGGGAGCCAATGACTGCTAACCTTCTGAAACAGGCACCCGGCGTGAAAACAGAGAAAGAAAGCGTCACACGGAAACCTGAGGGAGAAAACAGATAAACACAAGAATAACAGTTCACACGGCAGGAAGATTCTATTCTTTAAAACAGTATTATCTCTAATTTCTTTCAAGGGAGAAAAAAGTAATTTCCCTGAGAAAATGTGAGATGCAAAGTATGATTTGTTTAAATTCAACTTACACACAACTCTTCTGGGGGTGGTCAGTGAGGAGCGGGCTGAGCCTCCCACACCAGACACGATGCCGTTGGGGTGCTGGCCAAGCGAGGGAGGCTCAGGCCCTGCACAGGCCTTGCTGGACTCCAAGCCCAGGGAATGGACGGAGCTGCTGGATGGCAGCCTGGGGCTCCCGGTTGCCTGAACCTAGGGCCCCTCACTCACCAGCTGTGCCCCTCACCTTCCGAGGGGCCGGGGGCTCAGCCAGGCCCAGGCAACCTGGACGTCTCAGAGCCGTTAGCACTCTAGGGGGCAGGCAGGCACAGGCCCGTCTAGCTGAGGGCACAGGGAGGTCGGTGTTCCCTCCCACTCATGTCCGCTGGACCCATGTCTTCCTCCTCATCATCACACTAGCTGAGAGCCTCTTCTGGGACAGAAGGGTCATGCACGGCCAGCAAGGACCTCAGAGTCCCCACAGCAAGGGGACTAGGCTAAGCAGGGGCACACGGGGACACTCTGTGACAGAGTGCCCGGGGGACACTGAATGGCCGGGTCCAGGAATTGCCGAGGTCCGGTCTGGTCCCTGCAGGTGACACTCTGTGGAAAACAAACGCAGAAGCAGTGTTCTGACACCTCTTCACCCTCCTCCGTTGCCTTTTGCTTCTGTCTGAATGCTGCTGGCATCCACTGTGTCATGAACCCCGTGGTCTGGGAAACGTGTGCTGGGGTGTCTGGGAGCCCCCCAGGGCGCCATGCTCTGGGGGCCGAATGGCCGGTGCCGGGGTGGGGGCCATGTGAGGAGCGCCCGCAGGAGCCGCCCTCCTGCCCTGAGCACCCCGAGGACGCTCTGGCCGTGCTGACTCAGGAGGGGGCTCCCCCTGAGGAGGGGGTCTCACACAGCCTGGGTCTGCTGGCCTCCGAATGCTCAGCCTGACCTCAGCCACACTCGGGGGCAACAGGCTGAGGTCCTCACATGAGCTCGTGCCTCGGAGGCCGGGGAGACGGAGGAGGCAGACGGGGGCCTGCGGCCAGGCCAGGAGCCCCTGCGGGCCCAGGGAGGGGACTGAAGGACAGCGTCATGGGGATCTGCCCACATTTCCAGGACCCAAGCACGGGCACGGCTCTTAGGGCGAATGGGCAGCATGTTTCCGCCCCCTCGGCTCGCTGCGCCCTTATAACCAGCCTCCACTGGACGTCTCTGCTCACACGGCAGCACCGCCCACCAGCTCCATGCCGCCTGCTCCCAGGGGAGCCCAGGGACACCACCAGCAGATCCAGGGACCCACTCGGGACCCAGGTTCCATTCAGCCAGTGACAGCCTCCAACAGCCAGCAACTTGTCAAAGTCAAAGACAGGACTCAAGTTTTAGTGACCAAATACAGGTGCAAAAAAAAATACACTTTTGGAAGACCTCACTTCCTCCTGGTTTGCACAGCCAGCTCTCAATTTTATCACAGATCGTGTCAAATAACAGGCAACACCATGTGACCCATCGTGGAAACGTATTGTAATATAATCAGTCAACCTCCTTGAGGCTAAAAGTGCTGCACTGAAAAATCCAGAACTATTGGGTTTTAAGATGGTGTGGAGGGTGTGAGTTTTTAAAATGAGTCCTCTAGAGCACTACTGTGTTGGAGAAGACTCTTGCGAGTCCCTTGGATGGCAAGGAGATCCAGCCAGTCCATCCTAAAGGAAATCAGTCCTGAATATTCATTGGAAGGACCGATGCTGAAGCTGAAACTCCAAACTTTTGGCCACCTGATGAGAACTGACTCATTGGAAAAGACCCTGATGCTGAGAAAGATTGAAGGCAGGAGGAGAAGGGGACAACAGAGGATGAGATGGTTGGATGGCATCACCAACACGATGGACTTGAGTCTAAGCAAGCTCTGGGAGCTGGTGATGGACAGGGAAGCCTGGCGTGCTGCAGTCCATGGGGTCGCAAAGAGTCGGAAACAACTGAGTGGCCAAACAAGGACAACAGAGCACTGCTGATTTTCAGAATGGATGTGTCCTGTTTAGGAGAAACTTCCGAGATGCACAAGGCTTGTGAAGGCAGAAGAGGCCCATGCTGGCCCCGTGGCCAGATCCTGGACAGGGCAGCACCCCCAGTCACTCACATCTTGTCCAGGAGGTCATCCTACTCACCACCCCGCCACGGCCTTCCTGGAGGCATCGCTACTCCAGGACCTCAAAAGGCAAGAATTTCATTTTTTAAAAATCTAGTTAACATATCAAAGAGCAGAAAATGTGCAAATTGCTGCCCCAAGGATCCTTTATTGCCTTTCCTTTTCAGATGTGCGCCAGCTACTGCACCCGCCCCTCCGACAAGGTTACTCATCGTCAGGGAGCGAGCTATTTATGTCCCTCAGATGTTTACCTTCAGTAAAGACACTTCAAAGAGCGCTCATGGGGCTCTCCCTGGCCCGGCAAACACTTAAAACCTATTGCTGTGATGGATGGAGCCTCTCCCCAGATTTAATAAATAGAAGCAGTGGCCTGCTCCTCTTTTAGGGCAGCTGTTCTCCTAATGGGCTCGCAGCTCACGGGTGGCCTGGCTGGCACAGCCTGGGAGCGAGGCAGGGCTGCAATGACAACCCAGGGCCTTCTTTTTATTTCTTCCCCCAAGTCCCCCGTCTAAGAGCCGGACGGTTTGTTAATGTTTCCCGCCCAAGCATTCCACAATCTTGACTTAATCTTTCTATGGAGGATGATTCCCCATAAAGATTACTTGCTCTTCTTTTAATATCAAGTTGCCCAAATGGGTTTGATGAGCATCCTTAATTAAGTAGAGAATGTAAATACATCTAAATGTTACCTCACCAAACGCATTAAGTTGCTCGGAAGGCTTGATGACATCAGTAGCTCCCAGGGGCACAGCCCATCCGAACAGCACGGATTTAAATGCACACAAATGCCAGCCAGGCTTCCCCTCTGCACCAGCACGGGCCTTGGAGAGGCACACGCACTTGGGGGGATGGGGACAGGGGGCTTTCAGGCATTGTTTCTCAACACCCATCATGACCGTAGGGCCCAAGTCATGCAACAGCCAGGACTCAGGGACACTCACTCAGCTTCATAATACATTGCGTGCGTGAATGCTCAGCCATGTCCGACTCTTTGTGGCCCCATGGACCATAGCCCACCAGGCTACTCTGTCCGTGGAATTCTGCAGGCAAGACTACTTGGACTGGGTTGCCATTTTCTACTCCAGGGATTTTCCCAACCCAGGAATCAAACTTGTGTCTCCCGCATTAGCAGGCAGACTTTTTACCACTAGTACCATCTGGGAACCCCAGTCTTTACATCATTTGGTTCTTAGTCACTAAGTCATGTCCGACTCTTTCGATCCCATGGATTATAGCCCACCAGGCTCCTTCTCCTTGGGATTCTCCAGGCAAGAACACTGGAGTGGGTTGCCATTTTCTTCTCCCGGGGAGATTCCTGACCCAGGTATTGAACCTGGGTCTCCTGCTTTGCAGGCAGATTCTTTACCAACTGAGCTAGGAGGGAAACCCCATTACATTATTTGCCCCTTTTTAAAAACAAAGGAACTGAAGCTGGGAGAGGTCAAGCATCTTGCCCAGGGTCACTCAGCAGCCTCGTATTCCAACCAGTCTCTGAACGTGGACCCACACTCTCCAATCAGTAGATGCCACATCCTCCTCGAGAGGATGACTGAGCAGAGGGGGTGCATGTCCAACCACACGCAGCTCAGAGACTAGCTTCAGTGCCAGCCAGCCCCACCATATGGGGTGCGTCTCCCCACAAGGACGGGGGCCCCAAGATGCTTCAAAACAGCCAGGGCTGCCTGTGGCCACAACATAAAGGGATTCTGAATGGAGCCTGTCGTTTCCAAAGTTGGTCAGTCTCCTGTAATGAGGACTAGCACACAGCTGCGACCACGGGAGTCAGGTTTCCTGGAGGAAGAGGGTTTTCAGCTTGACAACAGCCGCCTGGTGTTTCAGAGCACATTTCTGTTCCAGCCGCAGAACCAAGGTTCCGGGGAGAAGCCCCAAGACCCACTGCTCAGGATGGTTCTGCCTAGAGGACCCACCAGTTTGAGGCCTTAGCATGCACCCAGGGAGGGACTGGTCAGTTAGACCCTCCAGTGCCTGTATGTTGACAGCAACAGAGAATATTAATTCAGCAAATAAATGATGCCTCTCATTCAATAAATAGTATTTGTCATTTCTACGTACTAGTTACTTCTAAGTTGCTTAGAGATATAACACATGAGGAAAACTTAAACTTGGTCTTTCAGGAGAAAAAACAAAGCTTGGCCAATAGGCAGTGGGTCAGACCCTGCAACCTTGGTAAGGAGACCAGGCAGATTTCTCCATCAGCGCTGGGCAGACCCCATCATTTCTCCAAGGTCCAGTCATGCCCGAGACGAGCTCCAAGTTTACCCAGAAGGTTCCTGTGACTTTCCATCTTGGAGCCGCACCTGCATGGCAATCTGGAAAGGGGGGAATGGGACTGCATGTTCTCGATGCCTCGTCCCTTCTCAGAGTGACAGGGGAGGCGGCCCCTGGTCCTCCTCACCCCGCGACCCCGGACGCTGCAGCAGACATGCTTCCCGGAGCAGAACCAGCAGCCAAGGCCATGGCTCTTGGTGCATCCGGCAGGGCCCTCGGTTCTGGGGGGAGGAATCCAGCAGACCACATGGGGGACCCCATGCAGCAGGCCCTCTGCTCTGCTCATTACACATGAGGAAACTGAGGCACAGAGGTTACGCCATTTGCCCGCGGTCATGTTCTCATGGTAAAACTGAGCTTTGAACCCAGAAACCTGGCTCCAAAGTCGGTTCACTTCCCTGCTATGTGAGGCTCAGAAGTGATCAACTGGCCTAAGTGTTTGTGTCCAAAACCTCTGTTCCCTGGGATTTCACGTGGGCCCCGACCCCAGAGTGTCCGGCCTGCAAGGTGAGTGGCTGTCCCCAGCCGCTGTCTCCCAGGGGGTCTTTCTGAGCTTTGTTTGCTGACCTCAGGGCAGCTGGGGAGCTCTGCAGGGCTGCGATCCCGCCGTCCGTGACCCCACCTCAGGCCGCCCCTCAAGGTCAGGCTCCAGCCCCCACCGTCCCCACGTGGCCGCAACCCTCACAGTGCCCCACAGGAGTAGGCATGCATGCCCTCCACCCTGTCGATGGCAGCGTGACACAGGGCCAAGGCTCTGCCCAAATGCAGGTCATTAACTCAGTGCTTTAATCACCTCTGCCAACTAGCAGTCCTCCGTATTTGACTACTGTCACCCCAAAAGGAAGAGCTGGTGAAGACGCTGGAGTCAAGTCCAAATGCTACAGCAGCAGCCCCGAGACTCACCGCGATGAGTACGCACTTCATCCTATCATCATCCAATAAATGGTCTTTGTTTTTCTTTAAGAAGAAAGCTTTGGGGAAAAAGGATGTGATAAATTCAGACTTAGGACAGTGCTCTCTAAATAGACACCAAAACGGTAGAATAAGCCGAATCCCGAAGACTAAACAGGGGTAACAGCATCGCTGAGGGTCGAATAACGGCTGCGAAGCACAATAGAGGTTCGTGCACGCTGACCTGTGCAGAGAGGGCTGTGTGTCTGTCTGTGCCTCACAGACGACTCTGTGCAGCCCTGAAGCACCAGCCCAAGGGCCGCGAAGGAGCCTGACGCACTGTGACCTGCCCTCGCTGGAGAGGGCGGCCTCTGAGGCCCAAGGACGCTCAGCGGCCAGAAGCGCAGCCGAGGTGGTTCCGCTGCTCACGCGGGCCTCGGGGTTCTGCTTCCAGTGTGTCTGATGAAAGCGCAAGTTGTAGTACTGCAGCTAAACAACAACAAGAAGAAGAAAAGTGTCAGAAAGATCGGTTTGTAACTGAAACCCAAATTTCCCTAAAAAGAGAGAAAATTACTCCTCACGTTCCCGATGAAAGGAGGGATGTTCTGTGCACTTGGCCAAGAGCCAGCCTCACAGCGTCCCCAGGAGGACGCGGGCGCCGCTCCCCAAAGGCCTGCTCCGTCCAGTTTTGCAGGAAGAGGAGGGACCCTGGACGGCCGTGTCTGCAGGCCAAGCTGGACGAGGAGACCCAGGTGCCCTGGGGGCCCCCTCAGGCTGCCCACGCCGTGCCCCCCGCCACGCGGGCCCAATGCCGGCTCCGCTGCCAAACCACTGCCTCGGTCGCTGCCGCGGGCCACACCGCAGCCGGGCCACGGCCGTGCCCAGTGACCTCTGTCCACGAAGGCTGTCCTGCGACAGTCAGCGTCCCCACCTCCTTCCTGTGCTGTCTTCCGCGGTTTGCTGTGCTCCCTGCCTTCTGGGAGCCAAGGGTCTGGGGGGGCAGGGCGGTGGAGAAGCTTAGGGCTTTGCTCCAGATCCACCTCTCAAGACCCCAGCAGGAACTCTTCCAGGACACTGGTGACTCCCAGTGCTCCTGGGTCCTGGCGCCTGTGAAGACCCAGGGGCAGAAGCTGCTTTCACAAGGACCAAGGACATGGCCCCGAGGTGTTCGCTGCAGAGCAGGTGGGCCAGCTGGGCTGGCAGGAGGGCAGGGTACGCTGGGTCGGCGGGGCAAGGAAGGCTCCAGCAGGGCACTAGGTCACCCCTGGGGCTTAAGGGGGCCAGGAGAGCTGGCCTCCCCAGAGGAGCCAAAGCGGGCCTGACCCCCAGACCTAACAGCCCATGGCCCTCCACAGGATGGGGGGCCAGGTGAGGGGGCAGGGAAGCTGGGGGAGGGGGCAGGCAGCTGGTCCTGAATTGGTAGGACAACCTCGGCACAAAGTCAGAGCAGCCCTGTGTTAAAGGTGGCCATGCTGCCTGGGCAAGAGACGGCCAGAGGGCCCGGCCCACATGTGGTCAGTGCTGGGGGTCTGCACCCAAGAAGCATAGGGGCAAGTTCTCTGTCCCACAGCCTCTCCAAGCTACACCAGGGACCCCCCTGGGCCTTAGGGATAAGGGCTGTGCTCTCAGGATCTCAGGGTGAGGCTGTGCTCTCAGGATCTCGGGGTGAGGGCTGTGCTCTCAGGATCTCGGGGTGAGGCTGTGCTCTCAGGATCTCGGGGTGAGGCTGTGCTCTCAGGATCTCGGGGTACAGGGCTGTGCTCTCAGGATCTCAGGGTGAGGGCTGTGCTCTCAGGATCTCGGGGTGAGGGCTGTTCTCTCAGGATCTCAGGGTGAGGCTGTGCTCTCAGGATCTCGGGGTGAGGCTGTGCTCTCAGGATCTCAGGGTGAGGCTGTGCTCTCAGGATCTCAGGGTGCAGGGCTGTTCTCTCAGGATCTCAGGGTGAGGCTGTGCTCTCAGGATCTCGGGGTGAGGCTGTGCTCTCAGGATCTCAGGGTGAGGCTGTGCTCTCAGGATCTCGGGCTGAGGCTGTGCTCTCAGGATCTCGGGGTACAGGGCTGTTCTCTCAGGATCTCAGGGTGCAGGGCTGTGCTCTCAGGATCTCGGGGTGAGGCTGTGCTCTCAGGATCTCGGGCTGCAGGGCTGTGCTCTCAGGATCTCGGGGTGAGGCTGTTCTCTCAGGATCTCAGGGTGAGGCTGTGCTCTCAGGATCTCGGGGTGAGGGCTGTTCTCTCAGGATCTCAGGGTGAGGGCTGTGCTCTCAGGATCTCGGGGTGAGGCTGTGCTCTCAGGATCTCGGGGTGCAGGGCTGTGCTCTCAGGATCTCGGGGTGAGGCTGTGCTCTCAGGATCTCGGGGTGAGGGCTGTTCTCTCAGGATCTCGGGGTGAGGCTGTGCTCTCAGGATCTCGGGGTGCAGGGCTGTGCTCTCAGGATCTCAGGGTGAGGCTGTGCTCTCAGGATCTCAGGGTGAGGCTGTGCTCTCAGGATCTCGGGGTGAGGCTGTGCTCTCAGGATCTCGGGGTGAGGCTGTGCTCTCAGGATCTCAGGGTGAGGCTGTGCTCTCAGGATCTCAGGGTGCAGGGCTGTGTTCTCAGGATCTCAGGGTGAGGCTGTGCTCTCAGGATCTCGGGGTGAGGCTGTGCTCTCAGGATCTCGGGGTGAGGCTGTGCTCTCAGGATCTCAGGGTGAGGCTGTGTTCTCAGGATCTCGGGGTGAGGCTGTGCTCTCAGGATCTCAGGGTGAGGCTGTGCTCTCAGGATCTCGGGGTGAGGGCTGTGCTCTCAGGATCTCGGGGTGAGGGCTGTGTTCTCAGGATCTCGGGGTGAGGCTGTGCTCTCAGGATCTCAGGGTGAGGCTGTGCTCTCAGGATCTCGGGGTGAGGCTGTGTTCTCAGGATCTCAGGGTGAGGCTGTGCTCTCAGGATCTCAGGGTGAGGCTGTGCTCTCAGGATCTCAGGGTGCAGGGCTGTGCTCTCAGGATCTCAGGGTGAGGCTGTGCTCTCAGGATCTCAGGGTGAGGCTGTGCTCTCAGGACCTCAGGGTGAGGCTGTGCTCTCAGAATCTCGGGGTGCGGGCTGTGTTCTCAGGATCTCAGGGTGAGGCTGTGCTCTCAGGATCTCAGGGTGAGGGCTGTGTTCTCAGGATCTCAGGGTGAGGCTGTGCTCTCAGGATCTCAGGGTGCAGGGCTGTGTTCTCAGGATCTTGGGGTGCAGGGCTGTTCTCTCAGGATCTCAGGGTGAGGCTGTGCTCTCAGGATCTCAGGGTGAGGGCTGTGTTCTCAGGATCTCAGGGTGAGGCTGTGCTCTCAGGATCTCGGGGTGAGGCTGTGCTCTCAGGATCTCAGGGTGAGGCTGTGCTCTCAGGATCTCAGGGTGAGGCTGTTCTCTCAGGATCTCAGGGTGAGGCTGTGCTCTCAGGATCTCAGGGTGCAGGGCTGTGCTCTCAGGATCTCGGGGTGAGGGCTGTGTTCTCAGGATCTCAGGGTGAGGCTGTGCTCTCAGGATCTCAGGGTGCAGGGCTGTGCTCTCAGGATCTCGGGGTGAGGGCTGTGTTCTCAGGATCTCAGGGTGAGGCTGTGCTCTCAGGATCTCAGGGTGCAGGGCTGTGCTCTCAGGATCTCAGGGTGAGGCTGTGCTCTCAGGATCTCGGGGTGAGGGCTGTGTTCTCAGGATCTCAGGGTGAGGCTGTGCTCTCAGGATCTCAGGGTGAGGCTGTGCTCTCAGGATCTCAGGGTGAGGCTGTGCTCTCAGGACCTCAGGGTGAGGCTGTGCTCTCAGGATCTCAGGGTGAGGCTGTTCTCTCAGGATCTCAGGGTGAGGGCTGTGTTCTCAGGATCTCGGGGTGCAGGGCTGTGCTCTCAGGATCTCGGGGTGAGGGCTGTGTTCTCAGGATCTCAGGGTGAGGCTGTGCTCTCAGGATCTCGGGGTGAGGGCTGTGCTCTCAGGATCTCGGGGTGAGGCTGTGCTCTCAGGATCTCAGGGTGCAGGGCTGTGCTCTCAGGATCTCGGGGTGCAGGGCTGTGCTCTCAGGATCTCGGGGTGAGGGCTGTGTTCTCAGGATCTCAGGGTGAGGCTGTGCTCTCAGGATCTCGGGGTGAGGGCTGTGCTCTCAGGATCTCGGGGTGAGGGCTGTGTTCTCAGGATCTCAGGGTGAGGCTGTGCTCTCAGGATCTCAGGGTGAGGCTGTGCTCTCAGGATCTCAGGGTGAGGCTGTGCTCTCAGGATCTCGGGGTGAGGCTGTGCTCTCAGGATCTCGGGGTGAGGCTGTGCTCTCAGGATCTCGGGGTGAGGGCTGTGTTCTCAGGATCTCAGGGTGAGGCTGTGCTCTCAGGATCTCAGGGTGCAGGGCTGTGCTCTCAGGATCTCGGGGTGAGGGCTGTGCTCTCAGGATCTCAGGGTGAGGCTGTGCTCTCAGGATCTCAGGGTGAGGCTGTGCTCTCAGGACCTCAGGGTGAGGCTGTGCTCTCAGGATCTCAGGGTGAGGCTGTGCTCTCAGGATCTCAGGGTGAGGCTGTGCTCTCAGGATCTCAGGGTGAGGCTGTGCTCTCAGGACCTCAGGGTGAGGCTGTGCTCTCAGGATCTCAGGGTGCAGGGCTGTGCTCTCAGGATCTCAGGGTGCAGGGCTGTGCTCTCAGGATCTCAGGGTGAGGCTGTGCTCTCAGGATCTCAGGGTGCAGGGCTGTGCTCTCAGGATCTCAGGGTGAGGCTGTTCTCTCAGGATCTCGGGGTGAGGGCTGTGTTCTCAGGATCTCAGGGTGAGGCTGTGCTCTCAGGATCTCGGGGTGAGGGCTGTGTTCTCAGGATCTCAGGGTGAGGCTGTGCTCTCAGGATCTCGGGGTGAGGCTGTGCTCTCAGGATCTCAGGGTGAGGCTGTGCTCTCAGGATCTCAGGGTGAGGCTGTTCTCTCAGGATCTCGGGGTGAGGCTGTGCTCTCAGGATCTCGGGTGCAGGGCTGTGCTCTCAGGATCTCGGGGTGAGGCTGTGCTCTCAGGATCTCAGGGTGAGGCTGTGCTCTCAGGATCTCAGGGTGAGGCTGTTCTCTCAGGATCTCGGGGTGAGGGCTGTGTTCTCAGGATCTCAGGGTGAGGCTGTGCTCTCAGGATCTCGGGGTGAGGCTGTGCTCTCAGGATCTCAGGGTGAGGCTGTGTTCTCAGGATCTCAGGGTGCAGGGCTGTGCTCTCAGGATCTCAGGGTGAGGCTGTGCTCTCAGGATCTCAGGGTGAGGCTGTGCTCTCAGGATCTCAGGGTGAGGGCTGTGTTCTCAGGATCTCAGGGTGAGGCTGTGCTCTCAGGATCTCGGGGTGAGGCTGTGCTCTCAGGATCTCGGGGTGAGGCTGTGCTCTCAGGATCTCGGGGTGAGGCTGTTCTCTCAGGATCTCAGGGTGAGGCTGTGCTCTCAGGATCTCAGGGTGCAGGGCTGTGCTCTCAGGATCTCAGGGTGCAGGGCTGTGCTCTCAGGATCTCGGGGTGAGGGCTGTGCTCTCAGGATCTCGGGGTGAGGCTGTGCTCTCAGGATCTCAGGGTGCAGGGCTGTGCTCTCAGGATCTCAGGGTGCAGGGCTGTGCTCTCAGGATCTCGGGGTGAGGGCTGTGCTCTCAGGATCTCGGGGTGAGGCTGTGCTCTCAGGATCTCAGGGTGAGGCTGTGCTCTCAGGATCTCAGGGTGCAGGGCTGTGCTCTCAGGATCTCAGGGTGAGGCTGTGCTCTCAGGATCTCGGGGTGAGGGCTGTGTTCTCAGGATCTTGGGGTGCAGGGCTGTTCTCTCAGGATCTCAGGGTGAGGCTGTGCTCTCAGGATCTCAGGGTGAGGCTGTGCTCTCAGGATCTCAGGGTGAGGCTGTTCTCTCAGGATCTCGGGGTGAGGGCTGTGTTCTCAGGATCTCAGGGTGAGGCTGTGCTCTCAGGATCTCGGGGTGAGGGCTGTGTTCTCAGGATCTCAGGGTGAGGCTGTGCTCTCAGGATCTCGGGGTGAGGCTGTGCTCTCAGGATCTCAGGGTGAGGCTGTTCTCTCAGGATCTCGGGGTGCGGGCTGTGTTCTCAGGATCTCAGGGTGAGGCTGTTCTCTCAGGATCTCGGGGTGAGGGCTGTGTTCTCAGGATCTCAGGGTGAGGCTGTGCTCTCAGGATCTCGGGGTGAGGGCTGTGTTCTCAGGATCTCGGGGTGCAGGGCTGGTTGGTCTGGGGCCATCTAGGGCTCCTGTGTTTGTCAACAGTCAGGCCCCACTTTTCCGTGTGTGTGAGCTGACGGATCCTCCTAGTCCTCACAGTAGGCAACCTCTCAGAGACAGCTCCAGTCTCAACCACCTGTTCAGGAGCCTCTCCCAGCAGGGACCTCCTGGCTGCCTGCAAGGCTGACTGAGAGGGTCAACAAACCCGTTGCAAGTCCAGGACACACAGAGAAGCCAGTGTCAAGAACAGCAGAGCTCTGAGGGCCAGTCTGAACCCGCACAGCCCCGGTGACCAGGGCCCCTGGGTCTCAGCCGTGCGCTGGGCTCTGTTGCCTCTTTGACCACAGAGGGACCACTGTCCTCAAGCGGGAAATGACACTTCCGTCCTGTCACTCAGCGGAAATCAGTGAGGAGCTGGCTGATCCAACAGTGCGGAGAACACAGGTCTCCTTGAGTCAAAATGGGTCCCGTTCTATTTCCCGAAGGCTGCTTCTCATTAATGAAACCGTTGTAATTAAGAATAAAAAAATGCAAGAAATGCAAAATTCAAAAGTCCAATTGCGGCTGCAAGATAATTATTAGCTTTCTGATTATAACCGTTTCTTACCTATAATCCCTGCTGCCTTGTCATTAGTGTGGCCTATTTCCATCATCACCAGAGTCTGATATTAAGGAACAACGAATTTCCCACAAGTGAAAGAACGATTAGCTGAGCTGTGTCCACTCAACCACAAGTGAGCCCTGGAGTGACCCCCGCTCTGCTGAATTCCTGTCGCCAAAAAAGGGGCTCGCTGGGGGAGGGCCACAGCCTGTCCCCACTCACCCAGAGGGTAGAGCACCTGGGCATGAGCTCAGAGTCAGGGTTCAGACTCTGCACCTTTGGGGAAAGTCAGTCTTCTTCCTGATGGTTTACTGTCGCCCACTTCCTCTAAAGACAAAACATGGTTCCACGTCATCTCAAATATTGGGTGGACAAGGGTCTGTGACCTGGCAGCCCCCCGCCTGCAGGAGCACCGCCAGGCGTCGGGGCCCCTCTGTCCTGCTCGAGGGGCCATGGGGAGGTCAGTGGGGGCACTTGGAGCCCCACCCCCACCTAGCCGCTGTGCCCATCTCTGCAGCTGCGGGCAATTAAATCTACGGGAGGAGGGAACTCACCTCGCACCACTCCGCTGTAATTACAACTTGTTGCCGACGTCCAGCTCTAACAGGCTCCGTCTCGTCTGCCCCTTGGCGCTGTGGCATTTATTTACAACCTCAAGAGCATCTCAAACCCAGGGGCTCGCACGGACGCCGGGGTCAGTGATGGATAGGCTGTGGGAAGTGAGTGGGCAAACAGCGGACCCGCGGTCAGTCGTGTACATCTCTCAGAGACTTCAGAGGTGACTTCCGTGGCTGGAGCCACCGCAACGAGGTGCTGGTTCTCCACCTCGTCCCATATCGACGTGTCCCTGGACCATCCGCCTGCAACCTGCAAGTGCAGCACAGACAGCCACCGAGGACACGCTGCCTCTGCGTCAGCAGCTCTTCCTCACAGCTCTGTCCTTTTCCTCTGGGCTCCTCTGTTCACAACCTGCAAGACTGATCTGTGATGTTTCATATCCCCTCTACCCGCCAAGGTGATGCACCACAGACCAGCCATGTGCAAACACGCTGAAAGGCGCCACAGCCTCACGCAGAAAAGAGCCTGGCATGTGGCGGGACTCAGACCCCAGCCGTGAGCGTCAAAGTAGGTGATTCCTGCCACATCCAATGCCTGCTGCTCAGAGAAGGGCCGTCCATCCTTTCTGAGGCCCCCATGCGATGGTGCTCACTTGCTCACAGTCTGGTCTCTGAGGGCCAGTCATTCAGCTTTCAACAGACACTGCTTCTCTGTACTCGTGATGGGGGAGGCTGGAGCAGAGCCACAGTCCCAACGTTACCCAAGCTTGGAAGGTGCAGACACAGGCACGTGAGAAGCTGGACAGGGACAAGGAGCGTCCTCGGTCTGCCCCTCTGCCCAGCGCCCCTGGCCCTCTCCTGCAGTCGGGGACCGCCCTCCAGCTGCGCTGCACATTCAACCAGAGAGAAACCGTGACTTTTGGGTTTGTTCCTCAAAGGGCGCATCTCCCTTCAAAGATCAGGCCTCCTCTCCGGCTCGTCCTCTGGCTTGAGTAAACTCCTATGGATTTCTGGCTCACTCAGAAAAACTCTTATTAGGACTGAATATGATTCTTCTCTCTACTGTCAGAGACAGCGGAGGGCACTCCTAGCGGAGCTGGAAGTTCGGGCGCTTTGTCCTCAGAGAGGGGAGGAGCGCTGGTCCACAGGGAAGAGGGGTGAGAGGTGGAGAAACAGCCAGGGAGGCAGTTTGGGGCAAGACCAGGGGAGAATGTCAGAGCGAAACATTTCCACGCCTCCCGGGGCCTGGCCCACAGCCCCTGCCACACCCAATCCTTGTCACTGTCAAAGTTGGGTGCAGGCGTAAGAGGAACCAGTGCCAGGGGTCGCCAGGCACAAGAAAGCTGCCGGGTCTTCTCAGCCTTGGTTCCAGCTCTGGCCAGCCCAGCATCCATCCAGCCGGTGTCCCCAACGGCCCTCCCCATGTGCCAGATGGAGAGGAAGTCGGGCAGGTGGACGGACGGCCCCGGTGTGCGGGGCTCTTGTCCAGTGACCACGGCTCGGGCCCATCCCGGTCAGACCGAGAAGCCTATTCTGGACGAAAGAGACCGCGAGCGGTTCCCTGGAAAGCGGCCGTGCCTGTGACTGTCGCGCTCTTGGGGGAGATGGGCGATAATTGCTGTCTAGACGTTTTATTACACAGCGAGGCCTTGGTCACTGAGCACCTCCTTCTAGGCAGGAGAGCCCAGGACAGCTGGACTGTTTGTCCCGAGGAGGGCTGTAGGGGCCAAGGGCCCTGAGCCCCACTCACCAGACCCCAGGGCGGCTTCCGGGGAAAGCAGGCACCCGGATGCCTCGGGGCCAAGTCCACTCGCCGGTGGGGCCCCGACTGTGAAACCAGATGAATCCACCGCGACTTCCTACAGATCTTCCAGTGCGTACGACTTCCCTTTGGCTTACATGTGTCTTTTTTCTCATTGTTCTTGCAATGGTGGATTTTCTTTATTTTTTAAATTACTGTTCAACCACCACAGCCTGGTCTGCAATTTGACGTGTAACACCATCCTGAGGTGAAAACACTGCAGGAGTCGTCTTCCTGCACAGATGGGGCGGGGCGGGCCTGGCGCCAGTGCCCAAGCCCCGCCCTGTGGGGACCCAAGTCGCAGGAGGAGCCCTGTGACCTGCGGCCACGTCCCAGGCCCTGAGCCGCCCGGGGCAGCGCCTCGGGCATGGGGCACGGAGCACAACCTCGGACCCAGCGGAGCTCCAAGAAGCGTCTGTGCCACCCAGCCCCCTGCATGCGAGCCCCCCGAGCCCCACCCTGAAGCAGCCCCAGGCCTGGCATGCAGAGGGCCCCCGGGGCCCCAGCAGTCTCCTGTGCAGACCACATGACCAGTCAGGTTGCTTTGCACCCACAGACTTGGGGACCCCTTTGGCTCATAGAAAACCAGCCTCACAGCTATTAGCTAACGCCAGCTGGCAGGCGGTGTTGGCAACAATGTTGTGGAATTAGACTCTTCTGGGGGTTTCTCTGAGCACCAAGACCAAGTCACTGAAGTCTGCGTACACATCATCCTGCAAAACCATCTCGAGACTGAGCATTTGTAAACCCAGGGTACTCCCAAACGGAAAAGGACTTGGGGCCTCGGCTGTACTATCTGACACCAAGGATTTCTCCCCAACTTTGTGGCTGGCGTCCCCTTGCCCCCACCCCTCCCCGCCCCCAGTCCACAGGCTTCTGTGACCTCAGCCAAATCCACCCTAACTAACTCCCTCAAAAAACAGTTCAGATTCTCCGGCCAGAGCCTCGGAGTTATGAGTCTAGAGCTGCATCTTGCTAATTAGGGGATGGCGCCTCTCGGACCTGCCTCGATGGGTGTCCGGCGGCCCAGGGCTCATGTGACCTCGCAAAGCGCATTTGAGGGTCCTGCCCATAGCAGAGACCCTCCTGCAGCACCCCCACCAGGTCCCACCCGGAGCCCCACTTTCGGGAAACTCACCTTAGCGGTGTGTTTACTGCCTGAAAAGAACACAAAGGAAGCAGAGAATTTTTTTACTCAAAGAAAGGTGCTCTTGATTTATTTTGATTTCTTTTCTTGTTTTTAACAAATTTATATTTAATAGCAAGTTTATAATGATACAGCTTACAGTGGGCCCTCTGTATCCACGGGTTCAACCAACAGTAGATGGAAACTATTCAGAAAAAGGATTCCAGAAAGTTCCAGAAACCAAACTGGAATTTTCCATGTGGCAGCAATTATTTACACAGCATCCACATTGTGTTAGGTGTTGTGAGTAACCTGTGAGTGTTCAGCCACCTCAGTCACATCCGACTCTTTGCAACCCCAGGGACTGTAGCCCACCAGGCTCCTCCATCCATGGAATTCTCCAGGCAAGAATACTGGAGTGGGTTACCATTTGATTCTCCAGGGGATCTTCCTGACGCAGGGGTTGAACCTGCATCTCCTGCATTGCAGGCAGATTCTTTACCACTGAGCCACAGGGGAAGCCCTCGTAAGTAATCTAGAAATGAGCTAATGTCTACAGAAGCATGTATGTGTGTGACTTGAGCATCCTCAGATCCAGCTGCCCGAGGCAATCCTGGAATTGATGCCCCACAGACACCAGGGGTGACAGCACATCCCATAAAGTTTAGCTTCATGTATACTTTGCTCAGATACACAGACGACACCACCCTATGGCAGAGAGCAAAAGAGAACTAAAGAGCCTCCTGATGATAGTGAAAGAGAAGAATGAAAAGCTGGCTTAAAGCTCAACATTCAGAAAACTAAGATCATGGCATCCAGTCCCATCACTTCATGGGAAATAGACGGGGAAACAGTGCAAACAGTCTCAGACTTTATTTTGGGGGGCTCCAAAATCACTGCAGATGGTGACTGCAGACATGAAATTAAAAGACACTCACTCCTTGGAAGGAAAGTTATGACCAACCTCGACAGCATATTAAAAAGCAGAGACATTACTTTACCAACAAATGTCCATCTAGTCAAAGCTATGGTTTTTCCAGTAGTCGTGTATGGATGTGAGAGTTGGACTATAAAGAAAGCTGAAAATAGAAGAATTGATGCTTTTGAACTGTGATGTTGGAGAAGACTCTTGAGAGTCCCTTGGACTGCAAGGAGATCCAACCAGTCCATCCTAAAGGAAATTAGTCCTGAATATTCATTGGAAAGACTGATGCTGAAGCTGAAACTCCAGTATTTTGGCCACCTGATGCGAAGAACTGACTCATTGGAAAAGACCCTGACGCTGGGAAAGATTGAAGATGGGAGGAGAAGGGGACAACAGAGAATGAGATGGTTGGATGACATCACCAACGCAATGGACATGAGTGTGAGTAAGCTCTGGGAGTTGGTGATGGACAGGGAGGCCTGGCGAGCTGCAGTCCATGGGATCAGAAAGAGTTGGACACAACTGAGCAATTGAACTGAACTGAACTGAACTGACACATTCCGTGCTTTCAGTATATTCTCAGAATGATACAACTGCCATCACATGCTAATTTTAGAATATTCTCAGCACCCGAGAAAGAAAGCTCATACCCAGTGGCCATCACCCCGATCCCCACCCCACCCCTGGGCAACCACTAACCTAATTTCTGTCCCCATGTTTGCTCTTCTGGACGTTTTATGTAAATGCTATCATGCAATAGATAGTCTTTTCTGGCTTGCCTCTTTCCAGAGCACAACATTTTTGAGGTTCATCTTTTCTGTGGACAAAAAACACCCACCCTTGTGGACGGAGCCCGACACTAACCCTTCCCCAGCTGACGGACACCACGGCCGTGGCCTCACCCTGGGCTCTGGGGAGGGACGCCGCTGTGAGCTCTCTCTGGCAAGCTGCATGCGGATGTGCACACACTCCTCTCGACTTTCTCTCTCTGGGAGACTCTTTGCTAACGTTCTGGGAACTTCTGCTGTTACAGCTGTTGAACTCCAGGACCACTGACAACGCCTTTTCCTTGGTGAGCTCTCTTGCACCTCTCTCTGTCTCTCTATCTCCCTTTGTCTTTCCTCCTTTCTCTCTCTCTGTATCTCTCTCTGTCTCTCTATGTCCCTTTCTCTCTCTGTCTCTCTCTCCCTTTCTCTCTGTCTCTCTCTCCCTTTCTCTCTCTGTCTCTCTCTCTGTCTCTCTATGTCCCTTTCTCTCTGTCTCTCTCTATCTCCATTTCTCTCTCTGTCTCTCTCTCTGTCTCTCTATCTCCCTTTCTCTCTGTCTCTCTTTCCTCCTTTCTCTCTCTCTGTCTCTCTCTCTCTCTGTCTCTCTCCCTTTCTCTCTCTCTGTCTCTCTCTGTCTCTCTATGTCCCTTTCGTTCTGTCTGTCTTTCTCTGTCTCTCTCTCTCTGTCTATCTCCCTTTCTTTCTTTCTGTCTCTCTCTCTCTGTCTGTCTCCCTTTCTCTCTTTCTGTCTCTCTCTGTCTCTCTTTCTCTCTCTCTGTCTCTCTCTCTATCTCCCTTTCTCTGTCTCTCTTTCCTCCTTTCTCTCTCTCCCTTTCTTTCTGTCTCTCTCTCCGTCTCTCTATGTCCCTTTCTCTCTGTCTCTCTCTCTCTGTCTCTCTCTCTTTCTGTCTCTCTCTCTCTGTCTATCTCCCTGTCTCTCTTTCTGTCTCTCTCTCTCTGTCTATCTCCCTTTCTCTTTTTCTGTCTCTCTCTGTCTCTCTTTCTCTCTCTCTCTCTCTCTCTGTCTCTCTCTCTGTCTCACTATTTCTCACTCTCTGGACACTCAGCCCCTGTAGCCTGAGTCCTCGTCTGCACATCAGAAAGCTAGAGCAAGACCCTCCAGTTCGTCTGTACAAAGTCTGCAGGCACCAAGAGCACAAGTGTCAATTAACCCGAGTTAGCCCAAGTGTGTCCACAATGACCCAGGACAATGGATGTTGTTTTATTTCCTAATCCTCCGAGGGTCCCAAGAACGGGCCCCAGTTTGAACGACCTGAGAGGCACTTGCCCCAGACCCAACTTGAAGCCTCTCGGTGACGCACGGGCTTTCATCCCCGAGTCTGTACATTCCTTCTGTGTGTAATCTGCTCCTAACAAGGTACCTGCTCTTGCTAATTCTTTTCTTCTGAAAAAAGCAGTGTAAAAGGAGTTGATGTTATACAATTCAAGTTTTCAGGAAGATTACTTTTCAACAAGCAAAAGAAGAGAAATGTGGCAATTTGTAAAAAAAAAAAAAAAAAAAAAAAAGTAGCTCCATCTGAGACTCAGTGATTTTGTAAAATCCGTCTTTTCACTCACAGCTTTGCAAAAGCAGCTCCTCCCCATTTTGGGAGAGAGTTTTTACTGAGTCTTGCAGGCGTGTAAGATATTTAAAGAACCCGAATGAAGCTGTTGGCCAATAGAACGTGATAAATATAATAATACTTCTGAATGTTACAGATGAAAGCTGTTATGAGAGTAAATCCTAAGAGTTCACATCACAAGGGAACTTTCTTCCTATTTCCTTAATGCCGTGCCTACACGAGGTGACGGACGTTCACTGAACTTACTGCCGTCTTCTCCCGATGTACGCGAGTCAAGTCCTGCTGCCGTGCACCTCACCCCCGTGGAGTGCCCTGTGTCAACCACATCTCAATAAAACTGGACGAAAACAGTGAGCTCTTCTGAAGATGTTTCCTTTCCCCAAACGGGAACTGAGAAAGTCCAGTTGAGTGTCAACAACAGAAACATAAATGCTAAACAGCTTGACTACTCCAAATCTTAGAGTTTATATCTATTTATATATCATCCTTTCCCCTCAAAAGGACTGAGCCCAGTGGAGCCAGAGCTGAAGACAACAGAGAGAAACATACAGGCGGCGGGCGAGACTCTGGGATGAGCAGGAATCCTCCTTCTCACCAGAGTCTTTCGATATTTTCAGAAATTAGCTGAGCTGCCTGACAGCTTGGTTAATGACACACAGATAAGGACAAATATGCCTGTGAGACCCAGATCCCATGTCTTACAAACCTGTTTGGCCCATCTCTAATGATCATTCACCTTGAAAGTCCTCTTTGCTACAGTGGCCAACACCTGAGCTCCAAACAACCATCACTTGAGACAATGCCTCTCCTGGGTCTCAGCCCCGTCCTCTGGGAGCCCTCTCAAGGCACCACGCAGCTGGCCCAGGATTTTGCTAAACAGTATCTTTCCATCCCCAGGCACGTCAAATTTCTGTCCTTGAAGACGGACATCTCTGTTCAGTTAGCATGAGCTCTGATATTGGCTGGTGTCGGAAATCTCATAATAATGCCAGAAATCTCACAGACTGTTAGCATCCTACAGGAAATCTTCTTCTCATCACAAAGACCCAAAAGATTCCCGGTACAATGTCCCACATTTGCCTGAAAAAAGCTGTAAGTAAAGTCATCTCAGAGACACAGCACGAGATCATTGATGGAAGCAGGTGCTTTAGAATCAGGAACCCTGGCCCTGACCCTCAACTGCCCATGAAGCCTTGGACAGGGCCCAGAGTTTCTGTGAGCCTGTTTCTTCAGCTGAGAAATGGACACATTCCCTAACTGGAACATCACAGCCTGTTGTCTAGAGGACCAGAAATTATACACAGTGTGTACAGACAAGGCTTCCTCAGTGATGCAGTGAGGCATCCACCTGCCAGTGCAGGAGATGCAGGAGACTCAGGTCCAATCCCTGGGTCAGGAAGAACCCCGGAGAAGGAAATGGAAACCCACTCCAGTATTCTTGCTCAGAAATGTCCATGGACAGAGGCATCTGGTGGGCTACAGCCCTGTGGTCACAATAGTCAGACAAGATGAGTGGCTGAGCACACTAAACTATACAGGCAAGGATGTTTGTATTTTGCTTTATATTATTTTTATAATGCACATTAAAACTGGTAAGAACCAAGCTGCACAAGTCTGGGGTATTCTTTTCATGAGAATCGGCGATAATTTCATAACTGACCACTTTCACATATTTTTCACTCACATAAAGTAAAAGGAAACACGCCACTGCCTGACTGAGCATGAAGGATCAGGGGTTGAAAACTTCAAGTATTCACAAATACTTCCCAAGTCATATTTGAATGCATGCAAAAACAGATGCAAAACATATTTGGAAGTTCTCTGTCAAAGAAAATTTCCTTCAACTGTACTGAAAATGTTCCAATATGTGATTTAAATGTTTTTGCCATGTGCATAGTCGAGCTCATCACTTTACAGCCTGTGGGCATGTTTAGGATGTCACAGAATGGAACCCCTGTTGTTATAATTTTTGATGGATTATAGATAAACAATACAAGGTAGGTCTGCTCAGAGAGTTCTCTGCAAACTCCAGACTGCAAATCCTCCCAGCTTCGTGGGTGGAACATCCTGGTCACAGCTACTCAATTCCACTCAGCGCTTGTCCCATCACAGCTGTGAACGATACATCAGTGAACGTGTGACTGTGTGCCAATAAAACTTTATTTGTGGACACTGACGTGTCACATAATTTTCACAAGAAATTTGATTCTTTCTTCTTTTGATTTTTTTAATCCATTAAAAGAATTCTTAATAACTCCTTCTCAGCTTGTAGGGTATACAGACCCCAGCAGCCAACTGGATTGGCCGGCCACTGACCCAGAATACTCTGATATGAAATCAGAGTCTCTGTAATGGTCTTATTTGCATGAATACAAAAATGTCCATCTGTAAACGGATTTCTTCAAGGTAAGAATGTTAAATTCTTACGGTAAACCCAAGTTACTCTTCCACAACCCAACAAGCAAAGCATGCGTGCTGGCAGAGTGAGGTCCGGCTTGGACCTGTGGGGTCAGGGAGTGGAGACGCTGGAGCGGGTCCTGGGGAGAGAGGGACCTGGGGTGACGACACAGGGGCTGAGAAGGGGCGCAGAGGAAGGGAGGGGCTGAGGAGAGGCCGGCCCTCCCGCCTGCAGGGCCCCTTCCCCACTCTGATGCACGCACCTGCTGCGCTCCTGGACCGCGGGCCCGGTGCCCCAGCGCGCACTTTGCGCAGGACAACGGAGGCCCAGCCTCATCCAGCGCAGGGCGCCTCTGTCCCTGCAGACCGGCCCTCGTCTCCCGGGGACACGGTGTCACCGGCTTCAGTGCGAGCGCGCAGGAGCCAAAGCGGCTTAGCGCAGCCCCCCACCCGCACCCCTGAACCCCTACCCCAGCGGATTAAGAGCCTCTGGCAGAGGCGGGCAGGTGCGCCCCGCTCCCGCCGCAGCAGCTGGAGCCGCATCGCATCCGCACCACGGCTGTTCCCAAGACCAGCAGGAGGAAAGCTGCCTTTTTAATGGCGGGGGCTTGTGTGCAGCCATAATTTTCTGTTTACATTGCAAAAGGGCAAGCTGGCTGTCTTCATTACTGACAGAGAGGCGAGTTACTCTGCTGTTGGTAGTTCCGCTTATTCATTGGTGTAGATGGTGTTTGCCAGCCGTCGAGTCACCTTCTGCCCCTGCAAGTCGTTCAGCCTCACCGATGGTGAGAACAGCTGTTCACATCCAACTTCATATGAATATTCCTGATTATGGTCAGTGAGGTTCACGCACTGGTCTGTGAGGTTCACTCACTGGTTTGTGAAGTTCACACACCACGGCTGTGAGGTTCAAAATATAAAGAGGGAATACTATTCTCAACTAGGACCTGCCAGTTGATTCCAACAGACAGAAACTAAAGTGTCAGAAGGGGTGCAGGTGGAGTTCTGGGGTGGTGAGTTCAATCTTAAAAGGATTCAGAACGGCTTACTCAAATTTAGCAGACTTGTAGCAGCCAAAGTGCACCGTCCCTGACAACCACCCCAGGGTGGGAGAATTTCTTTGAAGAGATCCGAGAAACAAAAGCCGCCCCAACATGGGCACCCATCTCTAAGTTTCAGTCTTATTGCCAACGTAAGTTGAGACACTGGCTTTGGTGTGTGGCAGAGTTAATTTTTTTAAATCTATAATCCTGGTGTGGTCCTTGGAAACTAAGTTATTAAGCTACCCTCCTGAGGAAAAACTCAGAACACTCCTGTTCAGCAACAGGAAGGAGACTTCTCTCCATTTCAAAGGTGCCGCGTTCTTCTAAGTGAAACTCTGCTTTGTCACATGGCTTTGTCCAGGGATTGTCGGTCAACTGGAATGAGAGTCGACAGTCCCATGGAGGGGAGCTGCCGTGATGGATGCACTTCACCCAAATACTGGGCAATAAGAGAAACTTCATGTTTGTCATTTGCAAAACGACTTGTCACAGAGTGTCGCCCTTTGGAGAGCATCTGCTGAGAGCCTAGCTACACTGCATTCTCACTGCAGGCGGGGACGCGTGCAGCAGGTCGTGTTCAGGGAATGTGCGTGGTCGCTCTGTCCTGTCCAACTACTTGTGACCCCATGACCATAGCCCACCACACTCTCTGTCCATGGGGATTCTCCAGGCAAGAATACTAGAGTGGGTTGCCATGCCCTCCTCCAGGGGATCTTCCAACCCAGGGTTCAAACCCAGGTCTCCTGCATTGCAGGCAGATTCTTTACCAGCTGAGCCATCAGGGAAGCCATCAGGGAATGTGGTTCCAGATAAACGAGAGGGGAGATGGCAAAGCAACATGGGAAGATGAGGCGTCAAGGACTTCTTTTCTGAGCTGAGGTGTAACTGACACACAGTACCACAGGAGTGCAACACGTTGATTCCATATTTGTATATGTTGCAAGCTCAATACGTTGTCTAAGTAATATTCATCACCAAACGTGTCACAGACTTTTTCTAGTGACAAGTTTTAAGACTTACTCTCTCAGCAACATTCAAATATGCAATACAAATATACAACTATTAACTATAGTAATAATTAAACTGCCCTTAAATATACACTTTTGAGATGTGTCTTCCCTGGGTCCAGAGACTGTGCTTCCTGGACGGGTACCATGAACTCCTCTTCTGAGAACTGAAAGCACGTATTCCCCACAGTCCCTGTATGTGCCCCTTCCCCGGCACACAGCGCAGCCTCTCTGGGGCTGATGCAGCTCGTGCTGATGGCAACGTCCCCAAAACCTCACCAAGAGGCGCTGCCTCCCCCAGATCTGCTGTGCGCACAGCGCATGCCCGCCTGCAGCCACGAGACCATGACGAGCCTTCTGTCCACCACATCAGGGCATCTGCCACCTGCAGCTCTGACGGGTCACACGCCTGCCTGGAGCCCGGGCCTAACTTGGCTCACCTACCCACCGTCTCCCTGACAGAGGACACTGACCAGGCCCAGGTGCCCAGAGGTTGGGCAACCTGGCTGGCATCCCAAGCCTGCAGAAGATAGGCTGCATGTCCAGTCTGTGGAGAACTTGAAAAACGGACTGTTTCTAGTAAGACTGTTTCTAGTCACTGTTTCTAGTAAGATTGTAAAGAACAGAGGACAGGGCAGAAAAACCTGGATTAAAGTGAGGAGACATAGTCCCCTCTCTATTTTGCCGGGGGATTTTTGCATGGCCCTAAAATCTCTTCTCTCTCTCCTTATCAATAGCTCCATTATTTCATCAGAAAAAAAGAGAAAATCTCTATGTCTCTCTCCCTTAGGTGATCCTTAAGGACCAGTAAGTCCGTGAGGAAAGAAACACGGTTCCAGCCTGGGCCCAGACCTTGGGAAACTGAGCATCACGCGTCTGCTTCCTCAACTGCCAGCCGGGCTCCCCGGCCAGCCCCGCAGGATCCTCACGTCACACGATTGCAGAGGCGGTACGGTGCTGTCCGGAGTATGTCTGCTGTGATTAAAGGTGATGAGAATCAGCAATGTCACAAAAGGCTCTGGAACCCACTGGTAAGGTTGTGCACACATGTGGGTGTGCACATCTGTGTGTTCACAAGCTAGTGTGAATGCATGTGTGTCTCTGTGTTTGCACATGTGTGCTGTGGTTCTTTAATGTTTATGTGTTCATGTGTGTACACATGTGCATGTATGTGCACATGTGCACGTGTGTATACTCATGGGCATGTGTATACCTGTGTGCATGTGTGTTCATGTGCCTGTGTGTGCACCTGTACATGTGTGTGCACATGTATCTGTGTGTGCACATGCGCACACATGTGTTTGTCCCACAGGAACATGCAGGGGCTCCCATTTTGAAGACCGGTTCAGATGCCCTCCTCCGGCTAGTCAGCCTCGGCATCTGGCCCAGCTGTGTACTCACCTCAGCTTCCACACATCCACCATCTGAGGGTGCTTCCACCAGCAGTCCAAACTCCAGACACTCCCTTTGAGAAACCAGTAAGTTATGGTAAATCATACGATGACATTCAAATCCCTGTGAAGTCCAGTCTTCAAAGAAGAATGCCTGTTACAACATGAAGTGAAAAGGCATGAAACCAAACTAACAAATGGCCTCTGCTATGCATGAAATAGAAAAATAACAGAAAGAAAACACAGGAAAATGGTTTGTTGGGAGATGAACAGTTTCTCTTATTTTCTTCTGTCTCTCAGAATTTTTTTGTTTCTATGCAATGATCACACAATAACGTGTTATAAATGGAGAAAGAAGGGCACCTTTGATGTGAGGGCAGAGAGCATGTGCAGGGCTGGGACTTGGGGTGGAAAGAAAGGCCATGCCTCGGGGCAGCCCTCTGGAACTGTGCCCGGCCAAGTTCACTGTGATACCCGCCCTGCCACGCATGGCGAATGTGAGTCTGGACTCCGGCCCCTCCCCTTGCAGTCCCTTGGGGAGCAAGGCCTGGGTGCCCTCAGGGGCCACACTGGCCCTGCCAACAGCTAGACAGGCAGCCGGTGCCAGGCCCAGGCGTCAAGGGATAGGCAGCAGCTTCGAGGCCTCGGGGATCCCAGTCAGTGGAGCACTCAGTGGATCCTCACTCCCAGCAGCCCCCTTGCCCCCCATGGGATCCCCATGCTGCTGCCCCGAGAGCCCTCCTAGGCCCCCTGTCCCCAGGGTCCCCTCGAAGCACCCTTTGTCCCCCATAAGCCCCAGCGCCCACCTCCCCCAAAAATGGCCCCAAGGGTCTTCATACCAACTCTGAAGGGTTCTTTATTCACCTCAAGTGAATATTCACGACCACTTATGTTGATGATACTCCAAGTTTGGAACAAATATGATCAACACACAGAAGGTTCCCTGGGGAGAAGAGTGCTTTTCTGCTGCAGGAACAGACACAGAGGGCGACAGGCAAAAAGCTGCATTTGCACTGGTCAGTCAAGCGCTTAGTGAGTACTTACTGGGTACCTCACGGTGCTGGGCTTGAAAAGAAGAAAAAGATACAACAGCCCATGCAGAGGCCAAAACACACACACACACACACACACACACACACACACACACACACACGAATCACATCGACTCGTTAAGTGCCTCAAAGGAGGGAGCGTGGAGACCGAGCCGGGGCCTGGCATCACCCGGCTCCTTTTGAGTCAAACCTAAGTACAGAAAATGCAGATTGCTTCAAAGAGGACTTAACTTTTCAAGACAGACCATTTCCAAGCCCAACCTTTCCCACCCCGTGGAACTGCCAGCTGGGTGCCCGGGGTTGGGCCTGCCCCAGTCTCCAAAGAATGGGGCTGCGTCTGAAGACTTGGGCACGTGAACCTTGATCAGACACATGGGAGCATCTCCATAACCCCCGCGGAGCCCTGGGATCTCACAGCAAACCTGATTACTGAGTGGCAGCTCGTTCCGTGAGCATGTAATATCAGAGCCCGTGCTGGGGGCAGGTAGGCACATTTAATACCTCGTGCTGTCTTGGTTCCCCATCTGAAGGATTTCGAGAGACGATCAGGGAAAATAAAAACAGAATGGATGGTTGAGAAAGGCAAATTGTGAGGGTCTGGAGAAATTGAGTTATTCTAATAAGATGTCTCTTCCAGAGTTCTTTTCTTCGTCAGGCCCAAACCTGACTGCTAATTAAGTTATTCCACTGGAAAGGAGAAAAGAATCACCTACAACTTTTTTTTTTAAGAACCACTTTATAACCTTTGGTCCCTTGTTCCCGCTTTGGGCCACAGGGGTATAAACCTGTAATTAACAACTTCTTTATTGCCTCCTCGATAGTAATTGCCGTGTATCGCCTTAGGTAGTGAGAATAAAATCCTTCCTACACTCTCCTCCCCATGCTCCGCCAGCCCCCTGGTTGTTATTCAGGTCTTGCCAAGATTTCACCTTCCACAAACCTGTGCTCACTGGGCAGCTCCTCCACTCTGACCTCTCCGTGAACATCAATACATCTGCTGTAAGAATTCCCTCCCCGCAGAGTAGCCTGGAAAGAAACAGGGGAAATGGGGGGAAAACATACAGGCCGGGTTGAGATTAGCTTATCTATTATCGTGAAACCGTCTGCAGCTTCAAAGGGCTGGGAGCCGGGGAAGCAGAGCTGATCGCGCCTGGAAGGGTCTGCGGTGTTCTCCTCATCGCCCAGATGTGGGGCTGCCTACTTGGGGCCGGGGGAACCTGGACATGAAGGCTCTGGCATCTCCCCGGGACTGAGTCGGCGGTCCTGGGTCAGATGTCGACAGCACGCGTGTGCCTACTCGGCCAGCGCTTCGCGGAGGACACAAGGCACTCTCGTCCCCTCCCTGCGCCTCCGGCTTTCCCGCTGGTGGGCAGGCAGCGAAGCGCCCGTCACAGGCGGCGTCTCCGCAGTCCACAGGGTTGCAGGACGTCGGCTGGGCCGTCCCGTGGGACTCGAGCCTCTGACCACATGCGGGAACACAGGCGACGCAAACAACCCACTTACAGGCCGAGCGCCAGTGACTGACATCACTTCCTGATTAGAATTCGGGGGACTTTTCTGGGTTTTGCTTATTTTGGGCTTTTTCCAGTGGGATGATTGAGACTTTGATTTGATCCACAGTATCTTAGAGCTCACCAGAACAATGGAAAATGAATGTAATGTTTATCGATATAGAGAAAAGTCCTCTGGCTAGAGAGATACCAAATAAAATCCAATTAAATTCTCCTGTGGTCACAGGTCTGGTTAATGAACAACCCTCACTGTGCTGAGCAGCGAGTGAGCCGGCGGCCAGCCTCTGCGCCTCCGACCCCCTGCTCTGAAGGCCAGCGGTCCACACTGAGCACAGCCCGGCCCGCACCCAGTCAGGACCGGTCTGAGCGCCGTGGACACAGGACTCCAGGGCGGCAGGCCCCGCGCCCCTGCGTCCTGAGCGGTGGAGTGGGGGGTTGCTTTCAGTGGGGGAACCTCCTTCCTCCCGGCGGAGAGCAGCCAGCACTGCCCCTCCCCATCTTCAGGCTCACAGATGTGAATTCCCAAATTACCGTTTTTCAGAGCACAGCCTCTCAGCAAGGCCTGCATGTTTTTTTTCCATCACTTGTTTCCAACATCTAAACTCACTGTATGTGTCAGTGTAGCTGGCATAAATTAAATATATATTAGTAGAACCTTCCTTTCTCATTTTATTGATATTTTTGAGTTAGAGGGAAGGATCTCTGCCTATGGTAAAGAAAAGGAACACAATTATTTCCCAAAACTGAGAAAGGGTAAAGCAATATTCTTTTTAGGATCACCCATAATCCCAACAAGATTCCCAGGTTGTTCACTGGTAAGAAATCCACCAGCCAATGCGGGAGACTCGGGTTTGATCCCTGGTTTGGGAAGATCCCCTGAAGAAGGAAATGGCTACCCACTCCAGTATTCTTGCCTGGAGAATCCCATGGACATAGGAGCCTGGAGGGCTATAGTTCATGGGGTTGCGAAAGAGTCAGACTCAACTTAGCAACTAAACAACAAATAATCCCAACATCCAGGGGCAAGCCATGTAATACTTTGTTGTATTTCAATCGTCCTTCCATTTATTTTTACGTTATAACATCATAAGGTTCTTATCATTTTAATTCTACTTTAAAAAAAAAAAAAAACTTTCTCGAAGTTACAGTTTTCCGAGTCCTTGAAAACTCTACAGACTACTTTAAAGACTACACAACAGTCTGTCCATCAGAGAGTGGTGGGTGCAGCCACCGAGCACTGCCCCACACACAGCGCGGCAGGGGTGGCTGCTTTCCCGAGCCTTTCTGTGACCTAAAGCGCGGTCTTCGCAGGGACCCAGTGGTCCCCGTGTTACAGACAGAGAATCACGGAGCAAAGATGTCTGGTTCAAGGTCTCACAGAGAAACCAAGATGCCTGCAGTAGCTCATGGTTCCCACGTCAGCCTACACGCTCCAGCCTGAGTGCAGAGTCGGCTTCACCCTTTCCGTCTGTTTAAACATTGGAATAATCGTTTCCAGCTTTTCGCTGTGCGGACCTCACTTCAGTGTACCCAGCTTCTTGTGCTCAGCTGCTTTTGCAGAACCCTAATCCAGTGGTGACTGTGTGTGTGTGCTGTCGTTCAGTCTTATCTGACTCGGTGCGACTCCAGGACTGTAGCCCACCAGGCTCCTCTGTCCATGGCATTCTCCAGGCAAGAATACTGGAGTGGGTTGCCATTCCCTTCTCCAGGGGATCTTACCAACCCAGGGACCAAACCCATGTCTCCTGCATTGGCAGGCGGATTCTTTACCATCTGAGCCACCACCAGGGGATCCAACTTCTTCCCACCGCCCAAAATGTATCCAGAGCCATGGAGATGGAGCCAAGTTGCCTTGTTTTATTTCCTGTCTTTTTTCCCATTGCAACAGCAAACCACAGTGCAGGGGATGGGACCGAGGTGGGAGAGAGAGAAACAGGAGGAAAGAACCTTAGATGGTCTGTAAAACAAAGACCCACAGGAACAAATAAACAATGGGGTCCTTGAACTGACTGAGGCTGTGACCTGGGCATCGGGGGCGAGCAGACTGGCCTCGTGCAAGCTGTGAATTAACTGCCTTGCTGTCGCCGGACGCCAGGCCCACAAGGGGGCAGAGCCATCTGGCCTTCAGGGAGGATGGGCCATCACAGGGTCCTTCCGCCCGCGCCGGCCTGGGGGCCGCCGTCAGAGCCAGAGCTGGCAGAGGCCCACTCGGACGAAGTGGCCTCACTCTCAAATATCTCTCACCCAGACTCTCGGGAGGGCCGACTAACCGGAGCGACATCCAGAGCAGACACTGCTCCGGGAAACCCCACGGCAGCCGCGTGTCACAAGGCCGCCGTCACCAGGAGGCCCCTCATGGCCGGCGTGCACCTCCTCAGAGCCACAGCTTGATGGCTACCACGCACATCCACGTCAGCCTCTCAAGAAACGGCGTCCAGACAAGTGGATTCCCTTCACACTGGCAACGGGGCAGCACGGAGCTGTGCCTGCGTTCTCTGAGCGGACGTGCTGAGCGTCCTCCTCTGACCTGGCGGCCAGCTGCTGTCTCCCTAACCCAAACCACGAAAAATCCTTACAAACCAAAGCACAGGCCCCTCTTTAGCAATGACTTTTTCTGCCACCCGTTAATGAGCCAAACCACTAGTCTGGACATGCTAAAACAGGAGCAAGTGCCAAGTGGAGAGACGCCGGGCTTTTATGTGTGCGTCTCTGAGATAAAGCAAAATGATACGTAATCTTGTATTATGTCATGATGCAGAATGCTGTGGTTTCCTGGAAATATGGGGCTAATCATTTATTCTCTTAGGAATCAACTAGAGCATCGGTTGTCATATTAAACTCCTTTAACATTCCCAGTCTCCCTTGCAGGATGTTAACACTCTAAGTATACTGAGGCCTTTGTGTATATTTAAGCAGGAAAGAGGAGAAGGCGTTCTCGTGTGCCAAATGGAAAGGGAAAACAAAAGTATCCTTTGCTGCCGTTGGGAGGCCGACACTTGGTGGGTTGCCACAGGGGCTCAGAAGCACGCTCAGCCACATGTGTGTCCAACAGGCAGGGCCGTCAGCTGCCCGGACCGCCAAACGGAGGCGGAGGTTGGTGGGGGACCGTGGCCTCCTCGGCCCGTTCTCCCCGAGTCCACCTCCAAAGCCAGTAAATTGTCACATCCACCTCTCCAAACCCCGCCACCATCTTCTCACTCAGTAAACTGTAAGTACGCGCCCTCGGTGAGCTTTGTTGCTTCAAAAACAACAAATCTTCGCCCAGTATTGTCTTGAAATATATCATCTAAAAACTATAAAAGATCACACTACTTATTTTTGGCAGAAATGTCATACAATTTTATATCACTCCACATCAAGTAGCTATGTGCACACAACTGTTTTTCCTGGCTTCACAGGAATTTGCATCACGTGAGAACCAAGCATTTTTCCTTTTCTGTCTCCAGTGACTTGGTGTGTCCATGTCCTGAGGATCTTCTAGAAGCCATGTGAGCAGGAGAGATGAGCACACCAGTTTGCACGTCGCCAGCTGCCCAGGTGGACCTGGGGGGATGAAGCGTATATAGATTTTGATTCCATGATTTAGTATAAGCTCAAGAATTGTAGGTAAAAGAAGAATGGTGGATAAAGATTTCAACTTAAATATATATATATTTAGCTTGGTATTCTTAAAACTTTCTGGTATCCATCATGTTTTCCCTAGATACCTGTAAAGAAAGACTTTCGTCCGAGGTTTGTGAACCTTTAGAGGGAAGCCTGGCTATGTTTCTCCCATCTGTGTGCGTAGTGCCTTAAAAGTTCCTTTTTTTATTCAGATCTCCCTAGGATAAACCAAAGTTCTGAAGCCACCGGCAAAGAAGCAGGAACAGATGTCACGTGCCATAAGGAGTCAGCATTAGAAACACAAGTTTTTTCTAAGATAACTAATAATTCACACTTGCTGAGAGCAACTGGGTTAAAACAGTCATTACACATAACACACAGAGTAAAGGCCTGGGTATTAAGGCTTATTCGGTAAGTCATCCTAGAAAGTTAATAGATAATGAATTTTAGCAAACTCTGGGAGATAGTGAAGGACAGGGAAGCCTGGTGTGCTATAGTCCACGGGGTCACAAAGAGTTCGACATGACTTAGCAACTGAACAACAACAAAAAAGTTCTAGCATATAGGACAGGACATATATCCATCAAAATAATGGTGAATATTCAGATGTATTTACCAACGCATCATCAATGACCAAATACTGTAATTTCTGTTTTCAATCAGGGGTCACTGACATCACAGGGACAATCACATGGAGAGGAGGTCTGAGTCTGGCAAAGTGATAAATGTTCTCTTTGTGGATATTATTTTCCCGCCTGGAGCTAATAATTAATATCACTTGATGTGCTAAGCATTCCCAATAGTGAAAGTTAAATCAAAACCCACTGAGTAGGGAACCAGAGAGTCATAGATAGAAACCAATTTTCTCAGTGTTAGAAGATCCCTGTTCCTTAATGTTTATTATCTGAGCATGTCTCACTTCCACAAAAATACCACATTGAATATTACATATAAGATACGACTGTATTCACCACAGCCAAGACATGGAAACAACCTACGTGTCCATCGACAGAGGAATGGATGAAGAGGACATGGTGCGTGTACACAACGGGATTCTACTCAGTCACAGAAGGAGTGAAGTAAGGACATTCGTGGCCACATTGAGAGACCTAGAGGTTGTCATACTAAGTGAAACAAGTCAGACAGAGACAGATACCACACGATATCACTCACATGTGGAATCTGAAATATAGCACAGATGAGCTCATCTATAAAACAGAAACAGACTCACAGAGAGAACGGTACCATGGTTGCCGGAGTCAGGGGATGGGGAGGGATAGATTGGGTGTCTGGGATTAGCAGATGCAAGCTGGTATATGGAGAATGGAAAAACAAGGGAGGTCCCTATATAGCACAGAGAATTGCATTCAATATTCGGTGATAAACCATCATGGAAAAAACATGAAAAAATACATATATGTATAATTGAGTCAGGCTTCCCTCGTGGCTCAGACAGTAAAGAATCTGCCTGCAATACAAGAGACCGGGGTTCGATCCCTGGGTCAGGAGGATCCCCTGGAGAAGGGAATGGCAACCCACTCCAGTATTCTTGCCTGGAGAATCCCATGGACAGAGGAGCCTGGTGAGCTACAGTCCAGGGGAACACAAAGAGCTGAACACAACTGAGCAACTAACACTTTCGCTGATAACCACGGAAGCTCCTGCTTCTAACTCGTGACAGAAGGGCTCAGAACCGTCACTCAGGAGACTGGGTTCTGGGTCTTCGACCTGAAGCCAGCCCCAGACCTTGGCAGGCCCACCGAGCGGGGGGGCAATTCCCTTGTCTGTGAAAGGAGAACAACTACATGAAGGGTGAAACCCCACGCAGTCACTGTGGCGGGGGGTCCGGGGCTACCTGGCCCCTGCTTGGGGTCCTCTGGGGCCTCCGGCCTGAGGATGCTCCCGTGGCCTTGCTTTTGGTCAGAGTCGGTCCTCACCTAGCTGCTGCTGGGGCTGCCCCTGAAGTTTCTCTTCCCCGAGTTCACACTCTATTAGCAGAGGCTCTTGTTTTTTTCCTTTTAAGGTTAAAAAACCCTTAGGTTTCAAATAAAATAATACCTAAAGAAATAATTTCAGTAATAAGCAGGTCATAAAGTAGCATTTTCAATTCAATTTAATGAATGTCCTGGAGCACTGTCTCTATGGTGATATGAATGTTTCAGGAGCTGATAAGGGAGGCTAACGCTTTCTCCCCGCAGGGAGTTTGCGGTTTAGCGAACAGCAGTGGGGGTGGGGAGGCCAAGATAAAACAGACGCGGGAGGAACAGAACACCCGGAGAACTCAGAGGCTGCTGGTCAGTCGGAAAACGCAGGAAGTGTGGACAGGGGGCCGCACTTGAGAGGGGGACTGAGAGCCGGACAGGCTTCCTGGGTAGGGACAGCCAGCAGCCCTGGCCACAGGAGTTATGCCCAGAATGCTCTGAGCCACAGCAGCCCCATAGGAAGATGCAAGTGATGGGAGGAATGGCAAAAAGCCTCTGAAATCAAAGATGAATGAAAAGTGCAGAAAATAAGATTTTGTTCAGACATTCACCTCATCAAAAGCGCCCCGCCCCTGCCCTCGCCCAAAGCACTGACTCAGAAACTGAAGTGCTTCCGTGTGAGCAGTTTCCTCAAAGAATTTCCAAGGAAGCCCTGGTGTGTTCTGCTTTCTTGGTTATTCCACGCAGAAGGGTGGAGGCTCCAGGGCACCATCCCAGGAGCTCACTCCCTGCAGTGAAACCCTCAGTTCTGGGTGTTACACTCACGAAACCTATCTCCAGCCTCCAGCAGAACACAAGTTATCCGCGCTGCACCCATCAGTGCTAAATGGGACACAACTTGAAAATTTCGGGGAATTGTGCAAATCTTGGGCCTCTTTGTGACCCTCTTAAAAGGTCCTCCATTAATCCCCCAGGTTCTAATCAGGAGGATTCCCGGGGCGACACCACCGTTTGTAGCAGGAATCCTGGAGCTTCGTCATAAAAGGTGGCTGGTTTAGAATTCAGCTCAAATTCAGAAAACATGCGTCTACACCGAGTAACAAAGACAAGCAAGGAAAACTAACGGCCCACATGCAAAGTGATAAAGGAGCTTGTATCTCTCGAGTGGAAAAGGTTCCAAAGTATTTTCCCTGTAATTTGCATTGTAGTTTGTAAGATTTATCAGTTCTCATTCAAGTCACCAAAAATACAACGGAGAATTTTATATTAATTGGAACATTAATAATGCATTTCTAAGTTAAATGATGTCCTTGGGATTTCAGAGAAAATCTCAGAAACGCGTGGCTGAAGTGCTCCGCGCCACCATACAGGCTGAGCCCTTCATCAGGTATTCATTTGAATGGATTTTTCCTTCAGCGCGTCCACAGGCACTCGGTAAATCGGCGGATAAAGTAAATGTATTTGTGTAAACTTGTTTGATTAGCACCTCCTGCCCTTCCAAATGAGGGAATAACATTCTGGGATTCTCTCACAGAAGCTATGTCAGTCGGCTCTATTCAATATGCACTGCATCCCTTAAAGGCTACAGTTTTATTAAAAGCCTGACAATTACATAACCAAGAACATTCCACAAATGAGAAGGAATCATTAGAGTTTCCTTCTTCTCAGAGGTTGTGAATCCCTGGAACTTTACCCAAAAGGGGATCGAATAACAATGATGCCAGCTCTGCAAGGGCTAGAGGCCAAGCCCTGTAAAACAGCCCCGGAGCACAGATCCCTCGAAGCACCTCTAACCCTCTGCTGGGGCCTGACACTCATGTCACTAAGAGGTGAAACCCAGGAGTGAAGCACCTGTGTCCACGTGGGGAGCCACAGGAGCCTCGAGGGAGCGATTGCAGCAAACCACCAGGATGGGGCGACCTCCTCATCACGATGAAGAATGAAGATGCTGGACAGAAGGAAGGCAAACTCCAAGAGTCACCACGTTTGGTCCAAAACCACAAAACCAGACAAACCGTTAGAGGTTGGAACAGCACTTACCCTTCAGGAGGAAAAAGGCCACAACCAAGCTGTGTGAGACCCTGGGGTCCCCTTCTCTGTCTCGGCAGTAATTAAGTGGATCTCAGCTTCTGGACAATTTGCTGAACTGCGCTTTACATTTTGCTCACTTCTCTGTGTGCATGTTATTCTTCACTTGAAAAAAAAATACTGCAAATAGAAAAAAAAAAAAAAACCCTGCAAGGTGGTGAACCCCAAAAGGACAGAAATTCTGTCTGTCCACTGGTCCCTGCCCTCCCAGCCCCTCCAGACCCAGCTGAGGGGACAGGCTGCCCAGGGGAGCAGAAATTCCCTCGTGGGATGGGACTGTGTGATCAGGATTATCTGCCCTGTGGTCGACCCTATCATCTTTCTCTGCTTTCTATGAGTTTGTCAAAACAAGCATTCATCTTACTCTGATATTTACACAATCTAAGTAACAGCCTTGGTTGCATTAAATATACAGTGAGAGAATAAATACCAGTATTGCTCATATTCAGGAACTTCCTGGCTCACTCAGCTTCAGTCTACCTGAATGACCGATTCTCAGAGCGTTAGAAAACTGTAGGGCAGGCCATGCACCTGGGAGGTGCGTGTGAACACGGCTGTGTGACAAAGCCCTGCTGGTGGACGTTGCCCAGCCAACCTGCTCTGGGGGACTGACCGAGAACAGCCTGTGGGCTGGGACTCCTCTCTGCAGAGAACTGCTTTCTTCCTGTTCTATTGCTTAGTCACACTAATATACCTAACAAGAGACATCATATAAACACCTCCAGAAATGCTAAAAAGCCCTCTGACAAATTCACCCTCATTCTTAATGCAAACACTCAATGAAATATGCATGGGTGATTTTTTTCACAACATAATTAAATGCATCTTAATCCAAATGCCGACATCATCCTCTTTAAATAAAATTTTATGTATTTGAGGTATGACACATCATGTTTCAATATACATATACATTGTGAAATGATTACTACAGGTGAGCTAATTTACATGCATCATCTCACATAATTACCACTGTCTGTGTGTGTGTGTGTGTGTGGTGAAAGCACTTAAGATCTACACTCTTAGAAAATTTCAAAGATGTTGTTATGAACTATACTGTTACGCTATACATTACCCTCTAGAATTTACCCATCCTCAAAACTCAAGCTGGTTTTAGAAAAGGCAGAGGAACCAGAGATCGAATTGCCAACATCCGCTGGATCATCGAAAAAGCAAGAGAATTCCAGAAAAACATCTATTTCTGCTTTATTGACTATGCCAAAGCCTTTGACTGTGTGGGTCACAATAAACTGTGGAAAATTCTGAAAGAGATGGGAATACCAGACCACCTGACCCACCTCTTGAGAAATCCACATGCAGGTCAGGAAGCAACAGTTAGAACTGTACACAGACCAAAAGACTGGTTCCAAACAGGAAAAGGAGTACATCACTGTATATTGTCACCCTGCTTATTTAACTTATATGCAGAGTACATCATGAGAAATGCTGGGCTGGAAGAAGCTGGAATCAAGACTGCTGGGAGAAATATCAATAACCTCAGATATGCAGATGACACCACCCTTATGGCAGAAAGTGAAGAGGAACTAAAGAGCCTCTTGATGAAAGTGAAAGAGAAGAGTGAAAAAGTTGGCTTAAAGCTCAACATTCAGAAAACTAAGGTCATGGCATCTGGTCCCATCACTTCATGGGAAATAGATGGGGAAACAGTGGAAACAGTGTCAGACTTTATTTTTGGGGGCTCCAAAATCACTGCAGATGGTGACTGCAGCCATGAAATTAAAAGACACTTGCCCCTTGGAAGGAAAGTTATGACCAACCTAGATAGCATATTAAAAAGCAGAGACATTACTTTGCCAACAAAGGTCCATCTAGTCAAGGCTATGATTTTTCCAGTGGTCATGTATGGATGTGAGACTTGGACTGTGAAGAAAGCTGAGCGCTGAAAAATTGATGCTTTTGAACTGTGGTGTTGGAGAAGACTCTTGAGAGTCCCTTGGACTGCAAGGAGATCCAACCAGTCCATCCTAAAGGGGATCAGTCCTGGGTGTTCATTGGAAGGACTAATGCTGAAGCTGAAACTCCAATACTTCGCCACCTCATGCAAAGAGTTGACTCATTGGAAAAGACCCTGATGCTGAGAGGGATTGGGACCACGAGAAGAAGGAGATGACAGAGGATGAGATGGCTGGATGGCATCACCGACTCGATGGACATGAGTTTGAGTAAACTCCGGGAGTTGGTGATGGACAGGGAGGCCTGGCATGCTGCGATTCATGAGGTTGCAAAGAGTCGGACACGACTGAGCAACTGAACTGAACTGAACTGATATAACTCAAACTCTACTTTTGACCAGCATCTCCTCAATCCCCTTCCCCCCACCCCGGGTAGCCAATGTTCTGTTTCTATGAGTTTGGCTTTCTTAGATCCCATGCATAACTGAGATCACACAGTATTTTCCTTCTGTGTCTGGCTTATTTCACTGAGCATATTCACAAGAGCCGAGATATGGAAACAACCTGAGCATACATCAGTGGAGGATTGGATAAAGAAAGCATGAGAGATGGATGGTAGGTGGGTAGGCAGATAGATCAGAAGAAGAGAATAGGGTTTATCTGAAACACAGACGGCAATCCTGCCATTTTTGACCACAGGGATGAACCTGGAGAACCCTATACTAGGTGAGCAGTTAGAGCCTTGCTTCGTCATGAGGGTAGACGGTGGTGACTTTAGGAAGCTCGAGTGAGGACTGAGTAGGGGAGTGACAGCAAAAACACCTCAGACAGTGGTTTCCAAATGCAAGGTGTTATTGTTTGTGAAACTTAACCCCCATCGTAACTCACTGCCTCCCAGCGGGAAGAGGACAGTCTCTGCCCAGCCCGTCCCACTGTGACCTAGTTCCCCGGGTACTTCTGATCAAACTGCCCGTTTACACCTCTCTTCTCAGGTACAGCTTTGACCTGGGCTCTGGCTCTTCTCAAAAGGCATTACTACTCTAGGAAGTCACAAGAAAGAAAATGGTGGAGACAGGAAGGAGTCGCAGGGACAGGGGCTGTGCTGTGTCTTACTGGAAGCAAGACAGTTATGCCAGCTCCAAGATTTCATGCTGTCTTCTTGATCCACATCCACTCTTTTAATAATTTAAGAAAAACTAGAATAAGAAAACAAGCAACCCAAATGCCCACCAGCTCATGAGTGGATGCTGGTACATCCATAGGACAGAGTATTCTTCAGCAAAAAATAAAAAGGAGTGAGGTGCTGATAAATGAAGTGCCAAATAGATGAACTCTGAAAGCATCGTGCTGAGTAAAAGTCAGCCACAGAACTACGCAGGACACAGTTCCGCTTCTGTGAACTGCCCACAGCCAGCCAGTCTACAGACTGGGAGGTTGGGGGTGATGGGACGTGACCCTGAAGGGGCACAGGGTGTCTCTTGGAGGGACAAGAATGTTCTCAACGCGAGTGGTGACAGTTGCACAAACCTGAGAATGAGCTAAAACCACAGCAATGCACTCTCCGGTTGAACTGTGCGGCATGTGAACATCACAATAAAGCTGTTATTGAAATAAGTAACAGCTTTTTTTCCTTTCCAGTCTCATTGGGGTGACCGTTATCACCTGATCTATGTGTCTGGATTGTGTGACAAATGTGTTTTTCTCATGCATTATACATGTAACTTAAAACAATGCTCACAGGCACCTGGGCAGAGGGCACGTCCCTCCATCACCAGGGGCAAGAGCTCTGCAAATTAACAGTTCAGTGAAGCGGGTAATGGGTCTTCTGCAGGCACCAGAACCCCTTTGGGGGCATGGGGTTCCCGTGTGAGCCGGCTACTTGCAGCCCAGAACAGTGTGGTCAGGGCCCTAAACTCCTCACGGGCGGGGGCTCTGCGGGGACACCTAGAGCCTGCGGCCCGCACACATCTCCACAGCATGCTCTGCAAACGTGCATGACAATGGTTTCTGCACATGCCCCGTGTGCTCAGCAGTGAGCTTACATGTACTATATGCATGTACCTTGCCGGGGGTGGGACATCTCTGTTTTTGCCCACAGCCTCTCCTCCCGGAGACCACACACATTTGAGGTCTATAGGTCTGGGTGGTTTGTGAGATCGTGTCCACTGCCCCATTCTTGGGCAGAAGTTGGCTTTGGTCTCTCAGGACCTTCGATGCAGGAGTGTTTTCTGGGAAGAGCCCCTGGGGGAGCAGTCCTGGGAGCAGCCCCTCCCTACAGACAGCATCCGGGGCCTCTCGGGTCTGGGGGTTCCCGGCACACATAGAGGAAACACACCAGCACCCGGGAGACAGGATGCAGGACCTGCCGAGATCTCCTGGGAACCTGGGACTCGGGGTCCTGGCCACTGTCTGCTCAGGCAGCCAGCGCAGTGCCCAGCTCCCCAGGACAGGAGCCCCGAGCCACCCCAAAGCCAGACTTTCTCTTCCTCTCCCCATGGGATTCCCAGGGTTTGACATGACCCTAGGTGAGCCCAGAGCTCTAGAAATCACATCCACACTTGAAAAGCAACAGGGACCTGTGGCAAATTCAAGCTCAGCATGCGGACCAGTACCCCAGGCCCCAGACTTCAGGAGGACAAACAAGGACCCGCTGGAGCTGTGTGTGCATCAGGGCTCAGGCCACTTCACAATAGCTGTCTAGGTCAGCGGGCTGTGCAGGGTCTAAACTCAGCAGGCAAGCCCCTCCGTGCCCACCCACTCTCCTTTGTCATATGTGGTGCAGACCATCCACAATCAGCCACCATCAGGGCTGGCTGACTGTCCAGGATGCTGACCATCCATCGGGACAGCGCCTGCATGGGGACGCTGCAGGTATGGAGACATCTCAGCACTCCCGCAGTCAGGACTGTCTGTCTATACACATTGCTTAGACCGGTTATCAAGCAGTCACATCTCTGGTTCTGAAAACCTCATCCTAAAGAAGCTGGTTTATTTCAGGACTTCAAACATTGCAGTACAGTCTTTCCTCTACTTTTTGTACCCTAATATATCAGCCAGCAGAGGAATAAAGTTACTACAAACAGCTGGCCTAAATTACTCTCCCAGCCCCTCTGTGAACACTTTCCGTGGGTTGCAGAATATGCATATTTTCTACGCCCCACATTTGGCTGATAGATGTTGTTGCAGGCCCTGTGTAGTATGGTTAAAAATGTTTCTCTTTCATTTCTGAGTCTTTAATTTTATGTTTGAGCTCTGCATAAAAATAGCTTATAATTGCTTTTTGACAGTAATAGGCCTAAGATTGTGACTCAAGTTTTGAGATATTATGTTCTTTTGTAACTGTATTCAATGAATACATAGTTCAATATGGAACTTAAAAAGAATTCCAGCTTGTGCAGTTCCTATATTCCACTGACACATTAAAGTCACAGTGAAAGTGGGCCGATCAGGGGGCCTGACTGGGGTCCACACCTACTTTCTAAGGAAGCTCACCTCCACCAGAGGAAGGGTTTTCTTGCAGAAGCTGTGAGTGGAGGAGAACCTTTAGAACCTTCCACCCACTTTCTCGACACCTGCCTGCACTGCATCCGAGCACCACAGATAGAGCCTGCAACACGAAGAACTCTTAAAGTCTCTGATTTTCCCTAAAAGACAATGTGTGAAAATTTAGCACATTGCATAGAGAATTGTTTAATATGAATAAAATATGGTCAGAAAATATGGTCACTGAACACAGTGACAGATTTTCTTTTCTTGGGCTTCAAAATCACGGCAGACAGTGACAACAGTCATGAAATTAAAAGATGCTTGTTCCTTGGAAGGGAAGCTATGACAAACCAAGAAAGCATATTAAAATGCAGAGACATCACTTTGCCAACAAATATCCATATAGTCAAATCTATAGCTTTTTCAGTAGTCATGTATGGATGTGATTGTTGGACCATAAAGAAGGCTGAGTGCTGAAAAACTGACGCCTTTGAATTGTGGTGCTGGAGAAGACTCTTGAGAGTCCCTTGGACAACAAGGAGATCAAACCAGTCAATCCAAAATGAATTCAACCCTGAATATTCACTGAAGGGACTGATGCTGAAGCTGAAGCTCCAATGCACTGACCACCTGACGCGAAGAGCCAACTCATTGGAAAAGACCCTGATGCTGGGAAAGATTGAGGGCAGAATGAGAAGGAGGCAACAATGGACAAAATGGTTGGATGGCATCACTGACTCAATAGACATGAGTCTGAGCAAACTCTGGGAGATGGTGAAGGATGGGGAAGCCTGGAGTGCTGTAGTCCATGGGGTCACAAAGAGTCAGACACGACTTAGCAACTAAACAACAACAGAAATTAAAAGCCAGAAACACACAACGCTCTCCTCACATGAATTGATACTTTTATGCCTTTAAACAATGAAGACATTACCCAGAGATGGGGTGAGCTGCTGAAAACTGATAAGAGAACTCAAACAGAATGGTCTAGAGACATGAGAATAAAATCTATAAACAGTGTCCCACAGCCACCAATTCTGTATAGAGTTTTCATTTTTTGGTTTTCAAGCTTCTTCGATAAAACACAGGTGCACAAATGTCCCCCGTTTACATTTCAATGAACAGCTTCTGCCAGACTGGGTTGGGGGTGGGGGGGGTGAGGGGCTGCAGGTGGGAGGGTATGGGATTCAGAAAGCCACCAGAATTTAGAACCTGTCACTCTCACATGTTTTAAAGTCACATCACTACCATTTTCCTCAGTAGCAAGAAAAACCCGGAATAGTTTTCAGACACAGAGACTATCATCCAAAAGTAAGGAGAGAGAGGTGGCAATAACATGGAAGTAAAACGCAACTAAATGGTGTTTCTCAAGGTCAGGGTCTCTGTGGTGACGGTGGGTCCTCTGCAGACAGATGTGTCAGAGCCTCAGGCTCTGTGTCCATGTTCCAGACCAGGCCAGAGAAGCAGGACCCTGCCACCATCATCACATTCATCACAAACTGAGGAGAGCAGCCAAAATTCTCCTTTCTAAGTTTCAAAAGTGACAGAGTGAATATTTTCATGTTCAAAATAGAAAATAGTTAATGAGAAACACAATTCACTTCCAATAAATTACATACCTTTAAACACTGTGAATGCATGAAACGAGATAATACGGGCAGAGAGCAGAGCCCTGGGATGCCAACTGTGGTGAGGATGGTGGTGGTGACAGCCACGCCCACCTTGGGGCTGGCAGAGACCCCGGACGTGGCCATGCTGGGGTCCCTGTCTGGGGCCTCCGTTTAGAGGCAGATGCCCTGGTGGGCAGCTCTGCACCTCTCACGTCACTGACATCAGCAGCAACGGGACTGAGGTTCTCTTCTGGGTGAGGAGAAGTACTCTCCTGGCTTCTTCTCAATGCATACTTTTTCACTCTTATATTAGGTGATGCTAGTTGCCATTCCAAAACTGACCCATCTTCATAAACATGACTTTCTCTAAACTGCCAAACACCATCACCTCCTTAGGCTTTCAGAGTTTGCCCCCAATTTTTCATTAACCAGAAAGCACTTGATTTTACTAAAATGACCAGCACTAGGTTGTAATGACGTCACTCTGAGCACTTCTGTCTGTCTCAGCCGCACGGCCCCCAACCCCACCGGAGCCCATCACCTGAGCTCTGTCTGGGGTGTGGCTGCTTTGGACTCACACACACAGCAGAGAGCAGAGGCTAGTGATGTAATGAGAATGTCACTCAAAATTTTATAAATGTTAATATGGACAGTCAACTCTCATTTCTTTGAAAGTTGAGCAAGAAATGACAATTCTGCTAGCACCAGTACCAAACACTCATTTTATATGGGGTTTTAAAATGTAGGGGATTGCAAATCTAATGCCTTATTCATGCTGCAAATTACTCTCTTTGGCATTGAAATATAACCGCAATTAAACCTACAGTAAAGTGTTACACGAAAGCTCTGATTGCTTCCAGCGGAATCCTGAGGTTTCCTGGGATGCCAAGCATTGATTGCTGAGCCATCACTTCTGTCATCTGCTTTTATTACCTGCCCAACAGTCCCCCAAAAGAGTTTGTTCTTGACTTTCTGCAGTATGGGTTTCCGTTCCCCAGAACCGGGTCCATAAAAGAACCCAGTATCCCCGCCCCTGCCCCTCGTGTCCATGATCCGTTAGGTGTACCCACCTCTTCCAGCATCCTCACACCTGGCCAGGTACATCTCATCACTTTCCATCTCTAGGAAGCACGTGATTTCAGGTCTTAGAGCTGTTCCAAGTTCCTGCACCATGAAAGCAACCAAGTCAGTCACCCAGCACCTCCTGAGTGTATTGTGCTGGGGACAAAGAAATAGGAAAGAGACAGTCTCTGGCCTCAGGAAAGGTGCCTTCTGGTGAGGACAAGTGATGTCAAAACAAAGAGCCAGTGTGCCGAGTCCTCTGAGGGTGCCCAGTGGAGGGGGCATCGAGGAAGAGAAGGATCAGCACACACACACGGGCAGAGTCGGGACAGGCCGTGGTGTCCACTCGGGAAACTCACTTATTTAAGATGGATCACCAACAAGGACCTACTCTACAGCACCAGGAGCTCTGCTCAGTGTCATGTGTCAGCCTGGACGGGAGGGGAGCTGGGGGAGAGTGGGTACATGTGTACATAGCTGAGTCTGTTTGCTGCCCACCTGGAACTATCAGAGCATTGTTAGTTGGCTACGTGTGTGCTAAGTCACTCCAGTCGTGTGTGACTCTTTGCGACACTATAGGCCATAGCCCGCCAGTCTCCTCTGTCCATGGGATTCTCCAGACAAGAATACTGGAGTGGTTTTTCTTCTCCCAGGGATCTTCTGGGCCCAGCAATCAAATCTGTGTCTCCTGCATCAGCAGACTACTAGCACCACCTGGGAAGCCCTAAATGACTATCCTTCAATATAAAATAAAGGTATTTTTTTTTAATGATTGAGACTCTACAATTTAAACCCTGGGACAGATAAAGGGACATGAGAAGAGTTCCTAAGGGTGAGAAAGATGCAGCTAACTCAAAGCTGACTCCTCCACCCACCCACAGCCCGGCTGGAGGCAGGTCAGCCTCATCACCGTGAGCCTAGTTTTCCAAAAAGGGCAGGCGTGGGGATGAACAGCTGTAGTTGTGAAATTCAGGACAAAGTTCAGGAGTGAGACATAAAACAGATGCAGAAGGTTTAGCCAGAAATCAGGAAAGCATAGTGTGAACCAATGTGCTGGGTAGAAACTGTTTAAAATACAAAAACTGTATGTGTTAGAGAAAACACGGTGGACACAGCTCCAGGCACACAGGCGCTGGGAGGCCGTCCAACTCAGACGTTGCTCAGCACTGGCCTCCTCGGGCAGAGGGAGGCATCTTGTCTATTCTGACCTCACCAACATCTGGTCATCGTCACTCCAGTTGAGAACAAATCAAAGGCAGAAAAACAAAACTTTAGCACATTTGACATATTGATGTCAATTTGGTTTTAAAAAAACTAAAGAAATAGGAATGACTTAGTAAATAATAGCTAGAAAAGATATATTTTCACAATATCAATGGATCTCTAAGGCAAAAACTCAACCAAATAAAAAGGCCTGGGCACTGCCACCAGGAGGCTAATAGCGTGGGAGGTATGACCCAGGGGTCGAACCCACATCTCCTACATTGGCAGGCGGATTCTTTACCCCTGGGCATTTATGATATTAGACTGAGTTTAAAAGATAGCTTCCTTACTAAAAGGCACAAGAAGCATATTTTGGAAACGTGCACAAAGGCGGAGCATCCAGACATGAGGGGTACCCACCACGGGCGGCTGGCCGCCCCTCAATCCTCCTGGACACCTGACCAGGTCCAGGGGGGGATGAAAGTCCTCAGGTGACACAAATCTGTGATGATACCATGGGACAGAATGTCTCCATGAAGCAGGACAGGGCAGAGGTCACGACCCTGGAGTGGCCCAGAGGGACCTCTGTCGGCCCTTCCCCAACACAGCCGGGACTATCAGTGACCGTCAGTGACCATCAGTGACCTAGATGCCAGGCTGGTAAGCATGGCTGGTGGGGGATGGGGGGCAGGAGAACCCCCTCCGAGGACTCCCTCCTGCCACACGCACTGAGCAGTCACATCAGAGAGTGGCCGTCCCTGGGTAAGAGCATGTGGACAGAGGGTCCAGGGACACCTGGTGTCCCCCCACCCTGGGCTCCGGTCACCCCAAGGTGCCGGGAAGAGGCGTCCCTGCTTCCCTTCCCCAGGCCACTCCCAGGAAATCAGAGGTGAGTTTACAGGACGTCTGAGCCGCTCCAGGACTCAGCAAGGCAGACAATAAATAACAAAAAAGAGAAATCCATGAGACATCGAAGGAATGAAACAGGCAAGAACTTGGAAGAACAATTGCTTACTTTAAAGACCCAAGGGAGATGTTAGAAGGAGGAGAAAGAGTAAAGATGAAGACCGCGAGGTCGGAGAGCAGGGACGGCGCCACATACTGTGGAAACCGAGGGCTCTGGGAGGGGTCGGCAGACAGTGAGGACAGACAGGTCCCCAGCAGACTGGTCTCCAGGGGCAGGGGGCGGAGGCCAGTCAGGACATCTCCGCGTGGAAGACACAGGTCCCCACACTAAAGGGTGTGAGAGCACCAACAGGGGAGACTCAGGAAACTCTGCCCTCAACACCCGTCCTGACCAGGACCGGGCGCAGGGAGGCCCCCCGGACAGCCAGCAGGGAGGCCGAGCCCGGCCCGGCCCAGCGCACCACCGGCCAGCAGGACTGACCCCGGGACCAGGGGGCCCTGGGTCGGACATGCTGGTAGTTTGTGAGATGAAGTGAGAAGTCTACACAACACCAGACGTGTGCTGAGTCAACCAACATCCACACTGGTATACCAGCCTGTGTTCCGTCATCTGCCCAGGAAGCACGTATCCAGGGAAACGAGAATCTGCTTTAGTATTACCTTTGAAATTAAAGTTTCCAGAGCCTTACAATGAAATTTATGTCAAATTAATTTCTGGGGCTCAATGAAGCTTAAAATGAATTCATAATGAGGTGCATTTAAGAGGTGTATATAGGGGTTTGGAGGGGCTGATCAAAGAGGTCCCCTTCCTGCCATTAACTCTAATTTCGTGATTATGACACATTTTATCCCACACGACACATAATCTAAAAGATGATATGCTTTTACAATTACTGTATATGCAGAATGTGTGACCAAATGGAAGTTGAATATTGCTACATTATTATTATCATTATTAGTTAATTGAGTATCAACAATGTGCACACTTATATGAGAGACAACGAAGAGAGAGTTCCTCTGTTGGAGATTTATATTTTAATTTAGACATACTTATAATTCCAATATAACACATACAGCCTGAGAAAATCATTGTCTCAAAAGTGCAAAAATTTCCTGAAATATGTGCTTACAGATCCTGATGACTGGGTGTCAACAAACAGTAATATTTAAGAGATTCTGCTATCATAGAAAATAAGGTATTTTTTAATTTTTCACATGCAAATATTAAAAACTTTAAGAGCATATCTTAATAAACTCAGCTTCCTCAGAAAATGAAATGTGGAGCATTATAAAGACAGAGGGTAATGTACAGAACTTCTGAATCTACTTCTCATGTATTGCTACCTTGATTCCATGATTATTACGTTTGAGTTGAGAAGGCAAAAATGGATATATTGTTTAATCTAGTTCAGACACAGATTCCTAATGATATACACAAGATTTGTACTTCTGTGTTCTCCTTCCTAAACAACACACATTCAATGAGAAACAGACAAATCATAGCATTTGTGGCCTGAGCATGGTTACGCAGACGGTTTTATCCCATCACCATTCAGAGAAAATGTCCAGTGAAGACAAGCCTGAGTGACTCCAGGGCAGAGATGGCAGGACTCACCCATTCCTGAGTCCCTCCGGGAAACAGGCCGTGCCCAGCCAGAGCCGTCGGGGCAGCCCCTTGGGTGGTCAGGAGGTGCACCCCCAGCCCCCAGACACGGGCCGCAGGGGACAAGGAGCCCTACAGCACAGTGCCACAGACCTGCGGGTGAGAGCCGCAGAGTCCACGGGAAACAGGACGACCCTCTGCCGGGAGCGACATGCCTCTCCCTCCAACACCCGGGCTGTGCGCTCACGGAACGACCGCATTCCGTAGTCATGTAACTGTGGGAAGTTATTCAGATTCACATGTTTATACACAGAAACCCAGTGTTGCTCACACAAATAATAAAGAAAATTCGATAACCGTCTAATCATACAGGAGATTCACAAGATAGGTGTGAGTCCTGAAAGTGACCACAGAGCATTTGCAATGACCACCAGGAAGTCACAGCCAAGCCACCCCAAACCATGGATGTGGGGGAGCTCCCTGGCCTCCCATGGGGACCCCCCCATCCCCACATCATCCAGGTCTGTCTCCACTTCCCCATGGACTGACATTTTTTCTTTTTTTCAATGTTTTATTCTTTTACCTAAAACCTCAGATCCTTTTCTAGAAGAAGTCATGATATAAATACATATAAAATTAGTTAAATAAAACCTTATATGATCATTTCATCCCTACCAGATTACAAAGCCAGCTGAAATTTTTATTAGATGAGCAATATCTTCAAAATATGCAAAGTCTAATTAATAAATATTGAATTAGGTGTCTATAAAACATTATATCAACTCACCTCATTAACTGTTCAACTGGGTATTCATAAAACTTTCACTGCTTCTGAGGACAATCTATACATTGGTAAGATGTTTTCAGCTCCCTGAATGCCCGAGTAAGCAAGAGCACTGCCAAGGAACCGGGTCAACTATCATTTAACCAGGTACCACATTGTGAAAAATGATAGGTCCTTCAGTTCAGCCGCTCAGTCGTGTCTGACTGTTTGCAACCCCACGGACTGCAGCACGCCGGGCCTCCCTGTCCATCACCAACTCCCAGAGTTTACTCAAACTCATGTGCATCACATCAGTGATGACATCCAACCATCTCATCCTCTGTCGCCCCCTTCTTCTCCTGCCTTCAATCTTTCCCAGCATCAGGGTCTTTTCCAATGAGTCGGTTCTTCACATCAGGTGGCCAAAGTACCTTACATATTTGCAAATTAAAACACCATTATTTCTGGGCACCAGAATATGACACTGGAGAATAAAGCATGGCTTACTGAGACATAACACCCATGAAATCAACAAATCAGAGCATAAATCATTTACATGCCTGCCAGTTGTCAGTTCCTCCTGACTCCCTGCTGCCCTGGGCCGTCCTGGTACCCACATAGGCTTCCTGGAACTGCCCACACCCTCCCGTCCTGCCCCAGGCCCTCCTGTCCTGCCCCAGGCCTCCCTGATGCAAAACTGAGACTTGGAATTGATGGCAAAGACAAGCCTCATTTTTAATAATTATTTACTACTGCAACAAGACACATATCTGCTCCAAACTTTCTTAAAACAGATGCCAGGGAAAATATGCTTCCAAAACAACCTAGCAACCATAACAGACACCAACAAAAATTGGCCAGAAAAATGCTTTCTGATACATCCAAATCTTCAGAGTTTGGGGATTTTTCATTCAGTGATGGAAACTGCTAAAATGTTCTCCGTCTAAAGGAGCGTTAGTCCTTTCTACCAGCTCCAAGTGAAGAGCACAGAAGTAAAGCGCTGTGAAGGGGACGTTTCCAGGTACAAACCAGGATTTCAGATAACAGCGTGAGCCAGGCTGGGACCTGGGACCCAGGACACCATGACAGTAGAGCTTTTGGTGCCTTTTTCCCAGAAGACCCGGAGGACACAGAGGAGGAGAAGCCATCTTCACGGCCACTAACCTCCACGGAGACTCCAGAGGACTCGGCGTGCGGAGCAGACAGTGAGCGAAGCCCAGCGGGCTGCTGGAGCAGAGCCGTGTCTGGTCCCTTCCTGCCACCAGCTCACACCTGCCGGCTCACCTGCAACCGAAATAGGAATGCTCACGGTCAGGGCGGCGGCCAGGCTGGCTGCGGGGCTTGTGTGATGACTGATGAGAAGCACTTACAGTGCTTTCACATCACATGCTGTATATGGCATCTTGATTCCAGCATTCTGATAACTGTATTTTAGTATAATTTGTTCCTTGGAACTCCTATTTTATTTTGTGCATTTTAATGCATTCTGACCAACGTTCCAGCAAAGGCACAGGGGTGGGGGGCGGCAGGGGGGAAGGTGGGCTGGTTAGGACTCTGCCCTAAAGCCACCACGCCCACTGACCTCACGTCTCACCCGCCCAAGGAGGAAGGCACCTTCTGGCCTAAGGATGCTCCAGACTGCCCAGAAGGATATCTGCAGGAAAGTAAGTGAGGTTATTATTTCCTTTCTCCTAGAGTCAGAACCCAGGAGCAAAGGCAGAAAAGAATCCCCACCAAGGCCCGCTCTCTAAGCTGGAGTGAGCCAAGGGGCTGGAGACCCTCCAGCTACTCTGCCGCCTCCCGGCCATCGCCTGGCCCCGGCCTCCAGCAGGTGCAGCCCAGCCTTCCAGGGCCCCTCACGCGCCCAGCTGCTCCCTCTTGAGCCTCCCTGCAGCCACCAGCCTACCTGGTCCCCAGGGCCCTGCCATCAGCCCTCGCCCCCACAGCCCCCCACCGCGTCCCTACCTGGCTCTCCCCTCCTGGGGGTGGATGCCCCCCACATCACCTGCTGCCTCTGACCAGTGGCTCTCAGCACGTCCTGGGCTCCTTCCAGCACCACCCACGCTGACACGTGCCCCCAAGGAGGGCCCTTCAAAGCCGTTCCCAGCAAAACCCTGCATTTTCCAGGTCCAGGCACAAGTGCCAAGCACCCCAACACGCCTCCCAGCCTCTCAGATCCCACCATTGTCTCCCCCTGCAGGGGCTGCTCAGCCGCCTCTCGCTCAGTATCTGCTTCACCAAAGCGCCCACAGGGCCTCAGGGCCACCCCTGCACTTCGGGACCACCCCTGCACTTCGGGACCATGGCTCCAGGCGACCCCTGCATCTGCACGGGGCTTGTGAGTCCCCAAGAGCAGATCTGCACATCGTTCCCGAGTGTGGACACCACACAGCAGAGAGCAGGCCCCCATGGGTCCAGTCCCGCAGCTGGAAGACCAGCGTTTGTCCTCATTCATGGAAGTCTCGAAACACATCTGCAAACATGGTCATATCCGCGAACAGCTGCCAAAACCCAAGGCCTCCAGTCAAGAGCAAAGGCGCAGAACCACAGAAGGTAAAACCAGCCACTCCCCAGCCTCTACACTCACAGCTAAGAACATGCTGTGAAGATCCAATGCCTGTTCTGACGGTGTGTATGGAAACCAGAAGGGAGGTCAGGAGAGTCACTATCAGATATGACAGCAGCTTCGTCACACCCGCTGCATCACTATTTCCATGCATGTCAGAGGCAGCAGCAGCTGAGGACGAACCACACAGCCCAGACATGGATCCGCACTGCCCTCCTGGGTCTCCGTGGCAGGCCAAGGGCTGGCCCTGCAGGACCACAGGGGCCTGGACATCACGCTGCAGCTAAGGCAGGGCCCCCCAACCCCTCATCTTTGCAGCGTCCACACAGCAGCAGGAACCAGCCATGACCACATGGAGCTCGTCACAGGGCTCCCGGCCTCCTGCTCGGGGTGCCCTCAGGCCCGCACTTCATCCTGGGCGCTCAAGCTCCAGCTCCAGGACTATTCAGGTGAATTCTAAGCCAGACGCAGTCCTGTCCCTGACCTCCATGGCCTGGTTTCATCTCCAGCCTTGCAGGTAGGTCCGGGAGACACCATGCAGGATCCACTGCCCCCAAGCACCAGCAGGACACGGCTCCATCCAGCATCAGCCCAGAAATCAGGGGCCCAAGCCCTTTCTCTCCAAACTGACGCGTGTTTTTATTCTCCTCCATCTTCCCTGAATCTGAGAGCTACACACACTCATTACAGAATGAAGAGTGAGGAAGTGGGCACACAGGAAGGAACCGAGGAGTCCAGGCAAACCCATCCGGCGGCTCAGCATTCACGCTGCCCGACCCGCAATGTCTCAGGCACCTGCATCCTCAGCACGGTACCAGAGGAGGGGCCAGGGGCAGCTCCAGTGGGTGGCCAGCCTGAAGGACCGAGCTCTTGACCTGCAGATCTGATGCTGACTCTGGTGGACAGAGTCAGAACTGAGTTAGCATATGAAAAGTAAAGAGGGTGTTTCATCAGATCCCTGACAAGCTGCTGACATTTTCTCTAACAAAATAATGTTTGAGGCTTGCATTGCAGATGATGAGGGAGAACTGAACAGTAATTGAACTGCTTATACTTCTTTTATCTCAGAACAATTATACCTCAAGTCCACTGAAGCCAACCGCCTAATCAAATCCCACGGCACCTTGACGTCCCTGCAGTCCAACACTGCCCCTCCCCAGAATGGTGTGGAGACTAAATGAGAAGAAGCAGGGAGCTCTATTTCTCCACCTGTCCCCCACGCCCTCCCACAGCTAGATCCCCATCAGGGGACAGAATTATTAATTTAAACGTGTTCCTGGGTCAGAGCTCTGTGAAGTACTTTCTAAACTGAGACACAATTATTTCTATCGGAACCAGTTCTCAATCCAGACACAAGAGATCCGTGCTCCCCCAAACCACCCAGTGAAGCCACATGGTTCAAACTGCCCTTGTCGGGAAAACCAGGCACCATTTTGAGGGGTGATTGTGATGCCCATTATGAAAATTAGTTTTCAATATAATACATTATTAAGTCACTGTTCCTGCCTGCCTTACAGGAGTCAGAGGCCCACAGGAGCCAGATCAAATTTAGGCAAAGGAATTCTCAAGTTAATTTAGTTTAATTATGAGAGCTGAAAACTACTACTGAGTCTGCCCAGTTAATGAACAAGCCTGGTTAATGAATGGTTCTGGTTAAATTGTAGCTCTTTCACCAGGTCCCCTTCTTTATTGCAAACTTCTCAAAAAGCCAGCTAAGTGGAGTCAGAACCCCTCGCTGAACCTGAATCATAAACGATTTTTTGCACAGTAAAATTAAAATCTCAGCCCCTATCATCACGAAGTTGGGCCACTCTCCCCACGCCAAACACCATGGAAGGTGGAGAACACCCAGACTCTGCCACTCGCCCCGGGCCCCATTCTTCGCCCTCAGCAGCAGCTCCGGGCCAGCAGCCTCCCACTTTGAACCTTTCTGTTGCATCCACACCGCCAGCCGGCCCATGTTCCAGGTCTGCCCTCAGGGCTCACCTCCTCCACTCTGTGTTTGCACATTCCACGATCCGTCTGCATCCAGGCAGGCCCCACCCCACAGGGCCACACTTACTGGAGATTGTGCCCAGCTCGTCTGCGTGGACCACGTGTACACACTCCGGGCGTGCTTGTCATCAAATAACAAAACCCCCGCATGTTGGAGGCCCGCCTTGGGGCCCACAGTCCTCACACCGCTTCCCCATGGCGCGGGCAGGGTGCACATCAGTCTCCATCTCACTCTGAGTCCCCACCAGGCTCTCTGGTTCTTCCCCAAGAAGCCCCACTCCATCCACACGTCCCTGGCTTCCTGAGAGCCTGTTCTGGGGCCCTGCTGCCTCCCTGCTGTCCTCGGGCCCCACAGCCCTGCCAGCGCCCTCCCAGTGCTCCTGCCCCTCAAAGACCTGTTACTCCTGTCCTCTCATCTGCACCCCGGGACACCTGCCTTAAGCCTCCTCTGACTTCTTCTTCCTGTGACTGTTCACTCCAGGGCTTCAGCCACTGCCCACTGGTTGACAGTTTTCTAAGCTGCTTCCACTGCCTCAGACACCTCCACTTCGATGCCCGCCAGACACGAAGTTTAACTCATCCCTAACAGACACGTCCCTCCTTTCCTGTAAATCTCCTTGGAAAGCATCACCCTAGAGTCACTCTTGCACATTCCGTCCCTTACCCCCTCCCCAAATCATCCAATGATGACATCATGTCAGTCCCCACCCCCAGTTCTCGTCCATTTCTGCCCGTCTGTTACTGCCCTTCTGTCCATCTCACGAGGCCTCTATAGTCCCTCAGGGACTTTATCGGGTGGCCTCCTAGCTAAGTTCTATGCACTAGTGTTGTCCCAATCTAATCTCTGCATCCCCACAAAGGTCAAACACCAGGCCCATCTCATCTCTCAGTCTTAAAGCCCTCGGGGCCACTCTGGGCAAACTCCAAAGCACAGGTCCTCGGGCTGCCCCCCAGCCTTGAACCACACGTCCCATCAACAGACCCCTGCAGCCTTCAGCTCCTCATTTCTGAGCTTGGAGTCCCCTTTCTGGTGTCCGCCCTCCCAGCTCTGTCCACACGCCTCTCACTGGTCCGTAAACCTCAGCTGGGGTTGCACATGCTCTGGGAAATGGGCTCTGTCTCCCCCTCCCATCTGAGCTGGGGACCCTGTCAGGGAGGCAAGGGTCCCATGTGCATCACCAGCATTGCACTTGGCACATGGAACCTGCTCCAGGTCTTACCTTCCTCTTTCACTAGGCCTTGAATTTTGAGCATGGATTCTCTGTGTTTCTAGCTCATGGCTTCAGGCCTGACACTCAGTAGTTGTTGGGTGAAGCCTCTTGAATGGGTGTTACTGGTGTGCAGGGTGTGGAGGTCACTGCAGCCCCTGGATCTGGGGGCAGAGACAGGACCCCCCTCCCCATTCTGTGCGTTTCTCCCTCAGAGCTGACCCACTGGCAGAAGTACCCTTCCCCAGGAAGTGCCTGGCCACCAGAGACCATGGGCCACATTCGGCGCTGAGTTGACAGCGTTGTCTTGATTGAAGCAACAGTCAGCTAGAGACCCTCAAAGGCAGGGGGTCCTCACAAAGGGCCTCCCTGAGCACAAATCTGAGATTAAGCGGCACCACTTTGATGCTGGAACAATGAGGGTAAATCTCGGAGGGCTGCACGCCATCAGATCCTCAGAGACCGTCAGATCCTCAGCCCCCACGCCTGCTCCTTCCTGAAGTCCCTCTGCCAGAGGCTGAGCCTGGGGCCTGAGTCCCAGCCCCGCCTTCCCCTACAGGGAAGGCTCACCGGCCACTCCTCGCAGCGGACCTTGGCGTGCCCAGGGGTAAAGCGTCCTTGGCCGACAAGGAACCAGAGCAGTCCCGCTGTCAGCTTTGAGAACGTGAGCAAACAACGCAATGGCTGCATAGCAAACCCTTCTGCAAGTCAATGGTCCTAAAGTTCTGCCTTCAGCAAAGTTGCAGGAGGCCCCACCCGAGTTTCAATGGGATAGATCACTGAAAACAGTTTCAATGATTGATCATCATGTGATTACTGGCACGCACCCCAGAAGGAAATGGAAATACTGCATGCTGTTGCCACAACAAAGTTGCTTCCATTTCTACGATGAATTTATATTAACAAGTAGCTTGGCAAATATATCCATAAAAAGAGAATCGATTTGAGAGGAATGCTATCCCATTCCAGCAATGAGTAATATTCATCTACAAATATGTAATTAAATAGAAAATCACACTGTCTCCATCACATCTATAAACTTCTGACCACTGTGTTGAATAATTATTAATATTTCTTTTAAGTGATTGTGTGCTGTGGGCTTAGTTGCTCAGTTGTGTCCGACTCTTGCAACCCCACAGACTGTAGTCTTCCAGGCTCTTCTGTCCATGGGATTCTCTAGGCAAGAATACTGGAGTTGGCTGCCATTTACCTCTCCAGGGGATCTTCCCAACCCAGGAATTGAACCCAGTTCTCCTGCATTGCAGGCAGACTCTTTACCAACTGAGCTAGGTTGCTTCTTTAAGTGATTAATATTTATTAAATTTTATAATTTGTTTATTTTGTTTTGCTAGACTATGTCCTTACAATATTTATACCAATAAATCCAGAAGTACAAACACAAAATTTTCCTAATTATTTTAAGCATAGGGAATTTTTTCTGCAAAGAAGCATGATAAGATAATGGACCAAAGAGTTAAAACATGTTGTATAACATTAGGCTACATTCTTATTTGGAAGAGCAACAGAAATTTAAGGGGAAAAATAATATTTAACTTCTGGTTGTTAAGGAAAAGAATATCATTATCATGTATTTTTAGATGGATAGTGCCATGTACCAAATTGCTATAGTACTTAGGCTCATATGATCCATTTTAATTTTTAAAGACCAGTATATATCAGTATGGTGGAAATAACTTCTCTGCAACTATCTGAACTGATGAAAAAATGCAGATGTCATCTTGAAAGGTGCAGAGGGGAGCGCTGCTCTGTGATGCTCTGCAGGGGCACCCAGGAAAAGAAACTTGACAGCTAGGTATTCTGTGTCTACCTGGGGTCCCTCTGGGCACTGGGGAGTGTGAACAAAGGCAGACACCCCGGCCTGCAGGAGGGAAGGCCAGAGCCTGGCGAAGGGAACAACTTGCTCGAGGGCCTGCGTGGAGGCCTGAGAGTCTGGGGGAAGGCACCGTGCAGACGAGCCCTCGAGTTCTGGGTGGTGGAGTGAGTCCTGGACAGTCTCCAGGCAGCGCAGATGCTGAACGGAACACCAGAGGTGGGAAGCCTGGGATGTACCAAGCCCAGGGTTGCAGGAGGTGCAGGCGCGGCCCGCGTCCAGGGCTGGGCTGGAGAGGCCAGGCGGTGGGCGCCCCCGGGGGTCTTAACGGAGCAGAGCATCAGGACCCCGTTCAGAGTCAGAGGCTGTTCTCACCACCGCAGGAAGACCACAGGCAGGAGCTCAGCTGGGAAACGTCACACGGTCCAGGGGAAGAGACGACACGGATAACAAGGCCTGGAGGAACTGACAGCCCACCATCGGGGAGGCACTGGGGTGCGGACGGAACAGTCGAGCGTCCCCCAGCCGGCGGAGAAACAGCCCTGGTCTGCTGGGGACGTCCCAGGGCCCAAAATACCTGCAGTGACTCCTCTCCCCTCACCACGGTCCCACAGGCAAGGAGTGCTGTTCATTAACTGCCTACAACCGATGAGGGGCTTCCCTGGCAGCAAAAACAGTGAAGAATCTGCCTGTAATGCAGGAGACCCTGGTTCCATCCCTGGGTGGGGGAAGATCCCCTGGAGAAGGGAATGGCAACCCACTCCAGTATTCTTGCCTGAGAAATCCCATGAACAGAGGAGCCTGGCGGGTTACAGTCCATGGAGTGGCAAAGAGTCAGACCTAACTCAGCAAGGCTAACAGTCAGCGAGGCTCCAGGCACAAAGGCCGGGAGGAACCATCTGGGATGTGGCACAGCTAGGCAGAAAGGGTGAGTGTGGCCACCTGTCCTGAGGCCCCATGCAGTGGGCCCGGCCTGCAGTCCAAACACAACTCACCTTGTAAACCGTTGCCTGGACAGAACCCAAGGGCCAAACGGAAGGTATCTGTAGGCTGGCCTTTCATGGACCTCAGTCCTTGACTTACTTCTCTCCATCAGAAAGAAAGTTCTTATGAAAAGTGTTGAGATGGGAGAGACACCAGAGGATCTAGGACGAATCCCCAGTTTTTCACCTCGAGAACCACAAACTCAGGGAGGCGGTTCACCCACCAGGCTTACATCAAAGATAAAGGCTCAGCTTGGACCATGGAGGCCGAGGCGTGGCTTCCAGAAGCAGACAGTGGATCCATGAGAACAATCCTGATGGAACCACTTTTTTGGAGTTATTTAGGCAGAGACAGATATGGCTACAGAGATGCATATGTGTTTGATGGTCCTTTTAAGCCCCATTTTTGCTAAAAGTTTATAGGCTACAAAACACCCCCTTACTTTTTCCTTCATGAGTCTGTGAATTCCAAACGAACACCCCATGCTCACCAAAAGTCTCCAGGATGATGCAGTGCAATGAAGAGGAGCAAAAGGAGGGCGTCGGAGCCCACACCTGCGCCCTGGTGACTGACGGGCCCCTGCGTGTCTGTGCCCACCCGCAATGCAGGCTCCTATTCACCCGTGAGGCACGTGGCAGCTGCTAAATGGCTGTCTATGGCAGTTTAGTGAAAACAATAATAATATGTTATAAATCAATGAAAATGAAGTTTTTGCTGTGATAATCTGATATAGATTTGCTAACATTTGTATGAAATTCAATTCTGTTTGATTGCATCAGCATATGCTTCATTTCTTCCAGCACTATTGATTTTGAAGGTTCTTATCCATATGTCTAAATTATTTCTATTACATCCTTGCATTACTGTTCAGAAATAACCTGGGTAAACGGAAGCCATTTTTTCCCATTTTCTGTTGTTTTTCCCTTTTCTCGTCCTCATTCACTGCTCGGTTCTGTATTTTGAATGGAAAGAGGTACCTTTAGAAGAGTCTTCCTTCCTTCAGGAACAGTCAATGCTGAACTATCACTGCAATGTGCCAATTTCCATTGTTAACATTTATGATTGTCATTATTGTTATTATTTTCATTGCTATTGTTTTCTGAGAGCATCTGTCTGTTATGATGGGTCAAATTTTCAAGGAGGGTTTAAATGATCCTGGAATCCACAGCTACATAATAATCTTCCTGGGGGCGGGGCGGGGGGAATGTGTGATTGTGCATCTTACTGAGGCCAATTAATAACCAAAAATGCTGAATTTTCAACACAGAATCAAAAAGGAAAGGAAATCGAAGGGAAAAAAATGCATGTTGAAGGCCAAGAAAGCAGTGTTGAAAAGCATCCACAGACACCAAAAAAGTGAGATTCAGATGTCACCCACCTTCCAGCAACCCAAATATCCTCGGAAGAGTGCCCCAGGAGAAACAGGGTTAACTACTAGGCCACCATCAAGTTCCCCCTCAAGCTCCCCCTCACCATTGAGTCACTATGAAGAAAATAGAAGACAACAACTCACGGGTATTCACTGTGGACGTCAAAGCCAGCGAGCGCCAGGTGAAACAGGCCACGGAGAAGCTCCCTGACTTTGACCTGGCTAAGGTCAACACCTGGTCAGGCCTGCTGCAGAGAAGGTATGTGTTCAGCTGCTTCTCGACTGGGATGCTTTGGATGTCGCCAACAAAACTGGGATCATCTAAACTGAGTCCCAGGTGGCGCTACAGGTAAAGAACCCACCTGCCAATGCAGGAGACATGAGAGATTCGATCCCGGGGTCCGGAAGATGCCCTGGAGGACAGCACAGCAACCACGCCAGTATTCTTGCCTGGAGACCCCAGGGACAGAGGAACCCAATGGGCTGCAGTCCACGGGGTCACAGGCAGTTGGACACAACTGAGCGACAAACAGCATGTACTGCGTTCAGCTCCTCTGAACTGAGCACCCCTTGTCACCCTCCATCTGTGGACCCAGGGGCGGGGAGGGAGGTGCTTTCTTCCTCCCGTTCCTCCAGGAGGTCCCATCTCCTCTCAGAGACCTGCTTCTGTTCGTGCAGTTTGTGCTTGGTATCACCTGGTGCAGGGGGAATGTGAGGGAAAGGGGGAAGTTAATATACTCACTGATGGAAGCGCTTCTACTTGGAAGTGAAACTGATTCTAAGTCACCGCCCAAGCAGAGGGCTGGGCTCAGAACACCTCTGAGTCTCCGATGCCATGAAGCCTGTGCCAGGATTACTTGCCGAGCGCTGGCACTTCTCACTCAAACCTGACCTGCCATCTTTTATACAGCAACCTATATGTTACAAATGAAGCAATTTAGTTTAACTGCTAGCAATAGCTTTTAAAATAATGAGGACAAATCACAGTATTATAAAGAATACAGCAAGCTCACCAGAACTCCGAAGGCAGAAGAAGCATTCTCGACCTTGGCAGCTCGTTCCAGCAATTCCTGCGTATACTTTAAATTTGTATTTACATGTGAAATAAAATCTCTATTATGCATCACATCACCTTAAAGTAACAATTTTTTTTAAATCTCTTCTGAGACAAATTCTACCAGAACATGAGACGAGGTAGCACACAGCCATTTTTATAAGCAACATAGAAAGTTAGTTTGCCTTTATTTTCTGTTGCATTATCAGGCTTTTTCTCATCCATGGCCCTTAATTTTTTAATCAGTGCTCTTAGGGAAGAAACAAAACTAAACACAACTGCTAGAAGTCAACCTGTGTCTCTGTACTCTGAAGGACAGGAACCAGGCTCTGAGCCCTGCTTCCCGATCAAACTGGACAAACGGAAAGAGGCTGGAGCAATGAAGCCGGGGCTGGAGGGGCCTGGAGAGGCCAGTGGGTCTCAGCCCTACGAGCTTCAGCCCGAACCATCCGGACTGATGGTCGGCTCCAGGAGCAGAGTCCACGTGCACCTTTAGGGTGTGTTTTGAGGTTAAAGAAGTCATTCCACCTGGGCTGCCTGGAGCCCTGAAACTAAGTGGAAAGCATTTGGAAAACATGTAAATACCTAAGCCGACAAAACACTCATGGAGGTCGCCCCACCTCCTCTGCCAGCCGTGACGATGGTTTTCAAGGGAACTGGGGTGGGGCGACTTGCCTTGATTTCATTTAATGATAAGGCATCAATCTCTGAAAAATAGACAGTTTTAGCAAACCACATTCTTAAAAGCATGCGCTAACTTAACTTTACTGAAACTTCACTCCAATTAAAATTAGTTTTATACATACATACTTACATATGTGTGTACATATATATGTGTATATATATATGTATATATATATATATGTATGTATATATATAGAGAGAGAGAGAACTGCAAGTCATAACCAGGGCTTACCAGGACAATAACAGATCCCTTTAAGTGACTTTAACAGAGGAAATAGACCTTTAAAAGTAAAGATCTTTTTTTTTTTAATCTAAGAGCATCAAGCTACATTATTAGGTTTAGTTTCAGGAGTTTATTTATGCACTACCTGCGATTAACAACTACTTTCAGCTGGGCTCCCTGTGCTATAAAGCAGCTTCCCGCCAGCCATTTATTCTACACGTGATAGTGTACATATGATAGTGTCTATATGATTGTGATACTGTATATATGTGATAGTGTATACATGATAGTGATAGTGTATATATGACAGTGATAGTGTATATATGTGATAGTGTCTATATGATAGTGATACTGTATATATGTGATAGTGTATATATGATAGTGATAGTGTATATATGACAGTGATACTGTATATATGTGATAGTGTATATATGACAGTGATAGTGTATATATGTGATAGTGTATATATGATAGTCATAGTGTATATATGACAGTGATAGTGTATATATGTGATAGTGTCTATATGATAGTGATACTGTATATATGTGATAGTGTATATATGACAGTGATAGTGTATATATGTGATAGTGTCTATATGATAGTGATACTGTATATATGTGATAGTGTATATATGTGATAGTGTATATATGTTAGTCGCAGTGTATATATGATAGTGATAGTGTCTATATGATAGTATTATAGATAGTATTATAGTATTATAGTATATATAGTATTATAGTATAGTATATACTATATATATATAGTATTATAGTATAGATAGTATTATAGATGTCGTAGTGTATATATGACAGTGATAGTGTATATATGTCGATGTTACTTTCTCCATTTTTCCCACTCTCTCCCTCCCTGTATCCACAAGTCTGTTCTCCACATCTCCATTCCTTCCCTGCAAATAGATTCATCAATACTACTTATCTAGATTTCATATATATGTGTAAAGTAATTTTCCTCCAATTAAAAAATATATTTAAAAATTAAAAAGCACTTAATTACACTTTTGAAAAAAACAAACAACTATCTTTGATAGTCAAAGGTTGACCCCCAAGACTTTAACATAAGTCCTAAAGTTTAAATTAGCCCATGGGGTCGCAAAGAGTCAGACACGACTGAGCAACCGAGCACGCCATCCAAACCCTGCTCCCTCCTGACCTCCTGTGCATTTCATATCCTAGAACTAAAACGAGCACAGATGCCTGCGGACACGAGCAGTGTCTTCTGGAACAGCGTCCAATGAGGACAGGGTCGGGGCTTTCAGAAGGGAGACCTAACATCATACACACGACTGAGCTTTGTGCCTGGGATTTGAGACACTCAGCAGTAGACTCAGGATTTTTGGCGTGAGAGCCGGGCCACACGTGTGCAGGTTGTTGTAGCGCACCCCCGCTGACCCGTTCCCGCAGCTCCCTTGCTGCTCCTGACCACCGCCTTCAGTTCTGAGCCCTTGTCACTCCTTGTGGGTCAGCCAGACCCAGGCAGAGTCGCGTCCTTCCCGTGTTACTGTTCTTTCCTAAAAAGGTTTCCAAAGACCCAGTGCCCTGCTATCCCCTGCCATCACCCTGAGTGGGGTCTTGGCGGCACCTCACGGGCTGAGTGGTGTGTTCTTGGGGCAAACCCAAGCCTGGCCATGACCCCGCCCCAAACTCTGTGCCCAGCTTTCAGCGACCCAGTCCTCTGGCCCCACGGCTCCACCTGGAGCCCGGTTCTGCCTGCTCCTCCATAACTGAGGCTGTTTCCTCGGGTTTCTTCTAACGCACCTTCCATTTCACATCGCATGGTCATTAGGAACCCACATCCTTCACTCCTGGGGACACCAGGTGGGCACTTGTGCTGCTTGAGACTGGTAACCCCTAGTCCCAACTGCCAAGCAGCCACCGGGTGAGGGTTCATACCCCATGGGCAAACAAGAGACCCGGAGCCACGAAGCACGCGGGAACCCGGACCCATGGCTGGAGTCCCGGGGGCCTCTCTCTCATTTCTCTTGCTCCACGTCCACCACAGCACAGGAGCCATCACACCAGTAAAATACCCTCCTTCGGCCTCTGGATTTTGTCAAATCGCGTTAGCCTTGTGAAGAAGCCCGGCTGTGGGAAGCGGCTTCCACACGACAGGGAGGGGCCCTGCACCTACTGTGGGGGGTTCAGTCCCTTATGCCCTGGAACTACCTGCCAGGGTCTGCCCAGGGGGTGGGGGGTGGCCGAGGGAAGGTGCCCACCACCTGCACGCCTGCCAGGGCTCGCCTGTGAGACTAGAGATGGGCTGAACGCCCTTGGTTGTTGTGTGAGGGGCTGTGTGTGTTGTTCTTGTTGTTGGGGGGGGGGGTCTTTTTTTCATTTCAGAAAGAAAATAATAACACAAAGACTTCTTTGATGCCCCTGTTTCAAGGGCGCTACAGCCCAGCTGCTGGCTGGCACCTGTCCATTCAGTCCCAGCGGCTTTAAAGAAACGCATTGACAGGTCGCCCACACTGAGGACACGTTTTCCTCCACCTCTGCTTTTTTCTAGGGCTCACAGGCACTTTCCGAATTTCTCCGCTGCCTCCTTCTCCTTTTTCAATCTTTCTGGCTCTTCCATTGTTATTCGCCCTGCTTGTTGCTCCCAGCAGCCCTGACATACCGCACATCATCTGAAACCACAGACGACAGGATGCAATAAGCTGGAGAAAGCAGCAATCGGAGAAAGTTCTTCATTCACTCTCACTCCTAACTCTCTGTCTTCTTATCCTACATAGAAAATAAAAAAATCAATACCACCGCCCAGGGCTTGATAAAAGTGCCGGCAGAGTACATCAGGCACACTGGATATGGTAAATTAACGTGATCAAAATTTTCCAGTCGACTCTGCCCACGCCCTCCGTAAACTAACAGCCCTGTCGGCCGGGTGTCCGTCATGGGAAGCTTTATTTTATCCGGGCCTCTGATTATCTGCAGAATGAACACACACCTGCCCGGGTTGGAAGCCTCAGCATTGGGGTGTGAGGATGCACGCCCGGAGGGAGGTGATGCGGGAATGGGCGCCCACTTTCCACCGAGACACACATGTTGCCCACGGGGCGCGGGCTGTGGGCTCCACAGGAAACACTCCAACAGGACGCTCTGGGTTTAGGCTCCTGAGTGCAGGAGGGCAGGGTGTCAGCCGGTGCTGTCCAGATGCAGACCGAAGTGCAGGCTGGAGGCCCAGCTGTGCTCTCATGTGACTGCAGAGGAGGGACATGACCTATGGAAGCCCAGTGTCCTCCTGCAAAATAACAGCAAAGATGGCAGTAACAGTAACACCACAAGCACAGTCTTGCAGGCCTCAGACTCCCAGGAACAAAGAATAATGTATACAAAACACCTCCACATCGCAGGTACTCACACAAGTCGGGGGTGCCCGACTTGTCACACAAGGTTGGTGTGCCCACAAACACACACCCATGCACTTATACACATACTTGCACACGCATGAGTGTACACAAGCATGCATAGACACACATACATATATACATACACACAAACACACATACACACATCCATGCCTCTATACACTCACACACTTATACATGCACACGCATGAGCATACACAGCATGCATGGACACACATACATATGTACCACACACAAACACACATACACACATACATGCCTCTATACACTCACACACTTGTACACATACATGCACACGCATGAGCATACACAGCATGCATGGACACACATCTATACACATCTATAAAACACATGCACACAGGTGCACACGCACATGTCTGAACCATAAAAAGTGAAATGGCACATGATCTGCATCTCAGTAAAAGACAACTGTCCCTCCAGGTGGATAAACTGTATGCGCATTCCTAGTGGGTCAAATGATGAAAAAAATCTGTTAGCACCCTTCACATACAGTTTACCAACACAGGAGTAAAGATTTGACTTGACTCTGGAGCGCAATTCACAGTAACAGGACCCAAGCCTCGGGGCACCCCCAGGAGGGCAGACGGCTGTCCGCCAGCACGGTTGTATCAGCCGGCTCTGCCGTCAGAGCCGCAACCCTTGTTAAGTCACTGACACTCGTCCGACGTTGGAAACGAACTAATAGCTTCCATCAACCATCGAAGAAATGAGCAGAATCAGAGAGCAGCCAGCTGGCCCGGCAGCCGCGAAGACATCCAGGACAGCGCGGGAGGCGGGTGCCTGCTAACGGGGAAGTCGCGCCCGTGGAGGCGCTTGCTTGCCCCAGGAGGGGTGCATGCCAAGCCCAGGAGACAAGGGCTGAGCGCCAGGGTCTCCGCAGGTGCCTGCACTGGTCGGACACTCCGTCCATTAGGGTTGGGGCGGCAGGGAGGTGCAGGCGTGACCCTCCGTCCCAGGGCCTCGCGCACACCAGGCTTTAATCCACTGCCCAGTCCACAGCGACCCTGCTCAGCCCCAGCCTTCTCCCATGTAAAGTCTGGGTAAGGACCCCATGCTCCACATTGTCGGAAGAGCAAAGTGAACACACGCACAAGGCCTGGCAGGAGTCTGGGTGCCGTGAGTGGCAGACACCCTTCTTGAGAGATCTGAACCAATTCCATGTCCCCCAGGCAATTCCATGTCACCCCCTGAGCGGCCACTGGAGACGGAACGGCACGCAGTCCACCTCTTCCCACGGAGCTTGGACACGTCCAAGCTCCTGACCATGCAGCACAACCCGGCTTTGCCCTCGGTCCTGTCACTGCGCTGACAGCCGGCCTGCACAAAGCAAACGTGGTGATGGGCATGTTTGGACTCGCACAGAGGCAGAGCCTGACAGCCAGCCTCCAGGTCGCTTGCATCGCTGGTTCTCCCAGTCCCACCCCACCCACCTGCTGTTCCACCGCGAGCCCCAACTCCGTCCGTTCACCTGTCAGCACCCTTCCTGTTCAATGGAGCCTTGTGGTCATCATCACACTGTAAGCAGTTAGTGACAGTCTCCTCACGTGATCAAACAACCAGTCAGTTCTCAAGCCTTCCTGATTATCTGGGAAATGTCTTTCTGTTGCTGGTTTGTCTGCATCTTCACAACACTTTCCACAACCTGGGATGGAAGAAGGCACTTAGCCTGATTTCCAGGCATTGAGAGGCACCTACTGCATGCTCCTGTCCTTCACCATCACCTCCTCCCCCAGCCTTCAGGGGTCCCCCGACTTATCTCCATCGCAGTTTCTGTCCTGAGTTGCAACTCAATGCCTCCATCATTGCAGGAAGGCCCCAGTCACTCCATCACCATCTCATTCAGGGCTGAGTCCTGAAGCCTCGTCTGCAACTCAAGGAGTTTCCCATCCTTGGAAGGTTCCCACCTTACGTCTCTAACCCTGGGCTTCAGCCGAGAGATGAGCCCCCAGAGCCTCCTCCAGGCAGCACGCAGCACTCAACAGGGACGGCCCCCCGTGTGTGAAGACAAAGACAGGTCAGACAAGATGCCCGCTCTTCCGTTGGCACCCATCTGTGGAGCGCGATTGGCACAGGTCTATCTTATTAAATGTCTCTCCTCGCTGTAATCGCCTTTCTCGCCTCTTTTTTAAAAAGGAAAAACCTCTCCCTGGACACGTGAAGTCTGGGGTCCAGCTCCCCTAATTTCTTCACCACTTTTCATCCCACCTTCATGCACGCCCCACCCCCTGCAAGCGTCCCTCCCCCAACCTGCCCGTTTGGCTCACGTGCACATGGCGATCTTGTCTATGTAAGGGTAAGTCATCTGCCCACAGACACATCAGGGCCATCGAGTGTAGCTTCTAGATCTGGACCCTGTGTCAGCAGGAGCCTGTTCCGCGTTCATGCCAAGGCTGAGATGCGTCTCATAACAGAGTCTTGCACAATGGGCCAAGGTGACACCTGGAGGTCACGGCCTCCACACCCAGCCACAACCCCCCTGCTCACAGCCTCACCAGCTTTGGAACCAGATCCAAGGCTTTCCTCAGGAGGTTTCTTACAGCCAATTATCAAACTTGATCAATAGCACCTGTGACAGTGCTAACTTTTATGTCTAACATCTGATTTCGGGGAGACTTTCATACTTTCACAAGGATACAAAGTGCGCCTAAATAATAATAATAATAAAGTGTGCCTGCCTGGAGCAGAGATGAGCATGCCGACATCACCGTGATGTTAGTGGGTCCAGCTGTGTCATGACACCTACTAAGGCTCCTCTGCCGAGCAGACCTCCAGGACTGCATCCCATGGCGTCTGCTTGGAAGGAGGAGAGGAAAAGAAGAAAATGTGGAAAAGCACTGCATCTGCTGGCGTGAAGGTTCTGATCGTGTCCTGTTCTACTAGGAATGTGAAAAATCACACTTTCCCAAATCCACACGGAGCACCCTCAGTTTTCCCCCAGACTCTCTAACGGGACTACTAGTCTTCCCTCCCCGAGGGACACAGCCAGGGTGGGGGGTGGGGAGGACTCAGCTTCACACGCCTAGCAAGGGCTGGGCCACCCGAGCCCCAGACCACCAGCTTGGGGCAGGTGCAACATGCACCACCCGGCCCGCAAGGTTAAAGGAAACAGAAATCACCTGCTCACATGGTGGTCAGAGAACTTCCCTCCCACGGCGACTTTAGGCGTGAGCTTGGCCACAGAGAGGGACTGGAATTTAAATAGTTCAGTTCATCACATATTTTATTCAGTGCATGTAATGGAGACCCAAGACTGAGTGTCAGCAATCAGGTCCTGGACCTAAGATGCCATGATTCCAGGGCACCCTTTAGGATGATTCTTCTCTCCCAGTAAAGGAAGGTCTTCTGGATGGAGGCTGTCTGCCTCCCCTCTGCTCCCTCGGCAAAGCTGGAGCCCAGGTCTGGGGTGGTAGTAATGGGCCTCCACCAGCATTAACTAGTTAACCTGACACTGACTTCATAAACCCCTCAAGACACAGACATTGGGAACCTTGAGCTCAGATGACTGTCTTTATAAATCTTATAGATGGAATTGCTGTTTATCTAAATAATATCTTTCCATCGCTTCACCTGTATCAATGTACATTTTAAGAATTGAGTATTGCTTTAATCTGATCATTGCAGGAAAACAAGAGGTCACTTCTAATGCAAATAAAAGCTCCTTCCATCCCGTACATGACATTCTGGTATCTAACAGCCTTTACTTCCAACCACTCCCTGGTTTAGCAATGTCCGGGGCACCTGGAGGCAAGGACCAGCCGCTCTGGTGTGAGGACACTGAATCTGTAACCACATAAAGACGGGGCACAGGTCATTCTTCTTAAATTTAGCATCCAATTCGGACCTGTCGATGCCACTCGGTTCATGCAACATGCGTGAGGACAGGACTTAACAAAAAACTTGTCTGCTGGTATGCAGGACTGAAGGAGAGCAGAGCCTGAACATTGTCGGGGTGGGGGGGGGGGCATCAGATGAGGACCACTCGACATGAGCGAGAGAGCTTGTGTGGGGGCTTCCTGTGAAAGGGGGGTGGGCTCAGAGACAGCAGACAGCACTCCCCTTCTGTCTCCCACCAGATGTCAGGGCGCATCCACCAAAAAGCATTTGGGTGAACTGGGACCACCTTTCGCAATGTCACTAACTATTCCCCTAAACACATCGCCTCCAGGATGCCTTTCACACACCGACTTGCAAGCTCCTTCCTGCCTCTAAGTGTCTGTTAGTTGTTGCCCAGGGTGGGGGTGGGGGGGGTCTGTTGCTGCTTCACTGCAGGAAGACCCTGATATGTAAACATCTAGGCTTATCTGAATACTTTTTAGGATAAAGTCCTGGAGGTGGAACTATGCTGTCAAAATGCAGGAATGCCTTTGATACCATTATGGTTCTGATAAATGAAAATCAGTCAGTTGCCTAATTCCTCAATGACCCAGCGTTTTCCTGTGAGTGCAAAGCCTGACCAGCCCAGCTGCTTCCTCAGGGACCCTCTGCCCCCGCCCATTACCCTCCCCACCCCCCCAGCAGACAGATTCCACAAGGAAGGAGCAGGACAAAGTCACTACTTCCCTGAGCCCTCAGTTCCCCGGAGACCCCCCCCCCACCCACCCAGGATCCGGCCAGCTTCTAGTCTCAAGAATGCAACATGCACGGCCTCTGGGCTACTGACCACGGCGACAGGAGAAGGTCATCTCCTCCAGGGTGTGGTTCAGGAAGTCAGGTGCCCGCAGAGGTGGTGGGGTCGGGACTCAGGAGGCGGTTTGTAAACAGAGTCTAGAGTCTACCAGTCTCATCTAGTAGCCCACGCCTCCCACCCGCTCCCCTGCAAGGACTCTGAGGTTTAGCAGCCCCTGTCATTCACACCCCACGAGAAAAGGAGAAATTTAAAAGTGTGACTGCAGTTGATGAGAAAAGTTCAATAAACATCAAAATTATTCTGAAAACACTTGATCAACAAGAGAAAATTTTCACCCCAAACTAAAGTTCGTAAGTTCAGGGGGAGCACTGGCAGGAGCCCTGCAGGTTAACCTGGGACTTTTGGGACTCTGGTCTGTAGGTTCCCAGGACCCTGGATTCCATCTCCCCAAGCCTGCCGTTCGGGCAGCTCTGCCCCGGCTCCATGGCCTCCTGAGCTGCGTCTCCCAACAGAGATGCTGACAACATTCTCTCTGGTTCAATCTGTTTTGCCCTCTTGTCTGATATTTCCAAGGGTTTTTAATCACAACCCCAGCAGATTGATCAATGACAGATATGAGCAACAACTTTTGCATGCTAACGGTGCTGGATTTTTTATCTGAGATAATATTTCTCCCTTAAAAAGTCTCTGCACGGCTATGTATTAATTAAAATCTAAATACTAAATATTGATTGATGTGTTATCAGGCCATAGCAGTTGGGCTCTGCCACATTGATTTTTTGCTGTGATTTATTATCATATTTAAGAAAAATCATTTTGTGTGATTATACGAGGAAATAGACTTTAGTGAGGGTGTAATTCTTTTGTATCACTTTTGTTGTGTGGAGGTCGGGCCAATTCCTCAATTGCCACCAAGATCGCCGATACCCTTCATGGCTCTTCTCCAGGGCTGCACCGGCCGGGGCTTTAAGCCTCCTTGGTCTTGTCATTAGGAATAATGGGTAATAGGATTTCCTCCTTAATCACAACAAAGATTAACAGATGGATGAACCCACGTTCTCAAAATTATCTAGTTATTAACAAGTATTCCTTTTTATCACATTAATAACACTGTCGCAGAGGATTTTTTTTTTTTTTCCTTTAACAGCTAGAATTAAAGCAAAGCCCCAGAACAATGTTCAGGCCAGCCCGATGTGTCGCCATGAGCCAATTAATCTTTTCTCTTAGTGCAGAAGCTACGGCTGCTGCAGCAGAATGCAGCCATGAGGAGGAACAGAAACGCACAGCTACACGAAGTAGCGTAACGTGGGGCTGGGCCTGCCTCTGTAAACGCGATTTATACGAGAACAACAAGGGCTTAGATTCCAGTTGTTTACACCGTTCCCCAAACACAAAGGTGAAGGAGACAGACTCAGTCACGTGGAAATTTCTGCACATCAGATTCCAGATCAAACTCTCCCAGAAACATAATCACTTTCATTTGAATTACTGCATTGAAATATTCCTTGCATTTTATTTTCTTCTCTTTTATTTTGTGTGTTCATCTAGAGAGACTAAACTTCCTCAGTATTCACTGAATCATTCATTGATTCAATGAACCAAAGTCACTCATTGTTCTTCCCACTTATCACTTCTTTCTGACCCCAGAATAAAAACAGAAGAAAATAAATGTATTAACTCTAACTTCATATTTGTGGTTTTTCTCTTACAGTCAAAGATCCTTAAATTACATAGAATTTCAGCCACGAAACCTCCCTTGACTCTCAGTTGAGCACCTAACTTGCTGCCTCTCCCGTGCCTTGGCTCTTAGGGAACCAGCATTTATAACAGACCCACCTGTCCCTCACCACCAGCGCTGCTTTTACAGGAAAATCAGCACCTCCTGCACATGTGCCCCCAAGTCCCTCAGATCCAAACATCGGGCTTCCCCACGGTTCGCAAAGGGATCGTAACAACAGACAGAGGGTGGGTGAAGAGCCATGGGGAGATTTAGGAAGAAAAAAGAAATAGTTCCTAAGGAAAAGAAATCAGACCATCTCATCATCATTAAATTGAAATCAATTTTAAATACGAGGACTTTTCCCCTAATTTCACAAAAATTTAAAACATAGACTCAAAGGCAACATAGGGAAAAGACCACGCTGGGGAGAAACATAAATGCACTAACATGGTGAACACAGTTTGTGTCTTTCTCTTGTTAACAGTCTATTCTCAGAGGGGTTTCCTGAGGAGGGAGGAGATGGGGGAGCCTTGCTCACAATAAGGCTTATTTGGGGGACATGAGTGTGCTCAGGACTCGTTCAGCAAGGCCAGGTCATGGGACCGCTCTGCAGCCCCACAGTCGAGCGTGGCCCACCCTGAGGTAGCCCGAGGAGCACACAGCTCCCGTGGGATGCGCACATGTGGCCCCTCGGGGCCATGCAGCTGGCACGTCCATCAGGAAGGGGCATCTGAACCACAGCGGGGAGGGCAGGGGCAAGGGCGGCCAGGCCAGCGGAGGGCCAGGAGGCACGGAGACCCGGACACAGAGCTAGGGCCTCGCAGCCGGGAGCTCCTGCTGGTCGCGAGGTGCATGTGTTTTATGAACGTTCAAAAAAAATGAACTCTGAATCCAGTCTCCTATATCAGGCAGGGTAAAGAGCCTGGAGCTAAATTTGTGGAAATTATTTTATAGGAAAAACACTAAACTCAGTCCTACCTATAAAGACCCTATTTCTAAACCTTGGTGCCTGAGATTGAGTTATGAAACAGAAAATAATAATAAATACTTCCCCCATCATTCTTGCAAGATGCTTGCACACTGGATGGTGAGAGAGGTGCACAGCGTGGAAGGCATGAGGAGGGGACCTTCCCGCTTCTCTTAACTGGGTTTTGCATTTGCTGAACAACAACCCAAGCAGCCTCTGACCCTCATGTGGCCCTGGCCAAGCACAGCATCTTCCCAGAGAAACACATTAGCCCATCCTCACAGGGAGAACACATCATGTTTACCTTGGTCCCCATATTTGGGAGAAGCCTGTTATCAAAGTCCCTGAAGCCATGCATTGGAAAATCCGCCCTGGTTTGGCCCTTGATTTCCCACCTGGCCTGGGAGGAGGGCTGCTGAAGGTCCTGGGCACAGGCTCTGCCCTGTTCCCCACTGCACTACCCCCAGAGTTCACAGCAGCCAAAGGTAGTCCCGCAGAAAGCACGGTGCCTGGAACGTGGAGTTGACCCCCGCCTGGCAGGAGTCCCTCTTGTGATAAACGCCAGAGATACACCGGTGACCTCAGGGGACCTGATCACACTCAGCCGCCTGTGTTGACGACTTTCTTTAGTCCCTGGCTCCTACTCTCCCCTCGTGAGAACTGAGCTTCTAAACAGCAGCCCAGCTCCACCCATCACATCTGGCTCCTGTACACCAAATAGACAAGGTCATGAGAGTGGGCCCCTAACCCACTCTGGGTCCCTCACAAGAAGAGGAAAAGGCCTCATGAAGACAGAGGTGAGCACTGGAGCTATGTGTGCATAGCCAGGACTGTCGGCCCCACAGAGGCAGGAAGGGGCCTGAAGCAGGTACCCTAAGAACCTTCAGAAGAGCCTGGCCCTGCTGACACCTGGACGGTGAGCTTCTGGCCTCCAGACCATGAGCAAGTGGACTTCTGTGAAGTACTGGGTGTGTGGATGCTGTGGCAGCTACAGAAGCTGATCTGGGCGAGACTTACATCTGAGGCTGGTGAAGCACTCACACTCCCAGAAAGAGGCCTTCTTCATTCCCACAAGGACCATCACCCACTGCTGAAGAGGGGGCTGCACAGCAGAGATTTTCAAGGACTACTCCCATCACCCCCATCACCATCTTCATCACCTGTGATGAAGTCACAGTCATCATCATCTTCCCTATCATCATCAACCTCAGAACCCCACCACCATCACGCCCACCACAGTCATCATCATCATCTTCCCCATCACCATCAACCTCAGAACCCCATCACCATCACCCCCACCACAGTCATCATCATCATCTTCACCATCACCATCAACCTCAGAATCCCATCACCATAACCCCCACCACAGTCATCATCATCTAAGCCAGAACATCAGTGACTACGTGTGCCTCGGCTACTTAATCTCTCCAAAGTGCCATCCTCATCTACAACATAAGAAGGCTTCATTATATGGTCTCCAGGATGGTCTTTTCATACTGTTCATGGGATTCTTATTTTCTTGGGCTCCAAAATCAGTGCTGACCATGACTGCAGCCACAAAATTAAAAAGATATTTGCTTCTTGGAAGAAAAGCTATGACAGACCCAGACAGTCTATTAAAAAGCAAAGACATAACTTTGCCAACAAAGATCTGTCTAGTCAAAGCTGTGGTTTTTCCAATAGCTGTGTACAGATGTGAGAGTTGGACCATAAAGACTGAGCAGAAAAGAACTGATACTTTCAAACTGTGGTGCTGGAGAAGACTCTTGAGAGTCCCTTGGACAGCAAGGAGATCCAACCAGTCCGTCCTAAAGTCATTCAGTCAACCCTGAATATTCACTGGAAGCACTAATGCTGAAGCTGAAGCTCCAGTACTTTGGCCACATAATGCGAAGAGCCAACTCATTGAAAAAGACCCTGATGATGGGGAAGATTGAGGGCAGGAGGAGAAGGGGGTGACAGAGGATGGTTGGATGGCGTCACCAACTTGATGGACGTGAGTTTGAGCAAATTCTGGGAGAGAGTGGAGGACAAAGGATCCTGGTGTGCTGCAGTCCATGGGGTCACAAAGAATCAGACATGACTTAACAAATGAACAACAACAGGATGGTCTTCATTATCGGTGGGCCTTAAAAGCTGCTCCATAAATGGTCAGTTCTGAATTTGGTTTGAGAGTCCAAATGAAGTGAGTCAGAACCTAGTGAAATGCTGGTGGAGTAGAAGCCAACCACTGGTCCAGGTGGAAGAGCCTCATGGGAGAAAGCTGCCTTCCTGCCGTGCCTAGGAGACAAGGCCCCCTTCTATGGTGTCCTGGCTGCAACAGAACTGGTGATGAGGATCTCACGTAGATTAGTGTCACACTCTGCCAAGTTTCCCAAGTGTGCATTATTTAAGATAAGCTGCCGAATAAGGCAAAACTTCACAACTACTCTTTCTGCAGAAACTGGGCACGTTTCTAACTCAGACACAAAGATCCTGGAGTGCAGACAGCATCTCGTGTCTCAGCATTTCTTTCTTGCCCCTCACCAAGTTATGGCCACGTCCCCAGTTCCAAGGCACGGCTTTCTTGGCTTCAGGGGCGCCCAAGGTCAGTGGGACATGGAATTATAACAAGAACATTCCCATCATGTGGTGTTCACCCCTTCCCTGGGCTTCTCTGAGGTGGAGCAGTTGACTGATCTGGCCAGTCCCCTCCATTTATGTCAATATCTATAGCACATCACTCCACACCACAGCATACTGGGCTACAAAGCCCATACCACCAAGCCTTTGTCCTAAGAAATCTCCCTAGCTCTCCTGTTAATTATGTTCAGAAAAATGAAGAATTCAGGTATCAGCTGAAATAAAAATAAAGATCATACATTTTTTAGATGGTTATGGATTTTCCATCCTATCTTTGTTGTGTGGCACTAGTGGTAAAGATCCCAACTGCAATGCAAAAGATGCAGAAGACATGGGTTCAGTCCTGGGGTCAGGAAGATCCCCTGGAGAAGGAAACACTACCCACTCCAGTATCCTTGTCTGGAAAATTCCATGGACAGAGGAGTTCAGTAGGCTACAGTCCATGGGGTTGCAAAGAGTCGGACAGGACTGAGCAAGTGAGCATGTGGATTTTCCATTCTGTCTGAGTCACGTGACACCCATATGTCCCGTAGATGTGACAACTAAAGGTAAACATCCTCCATACAACACCATAGATCTGCTATGGGTAGGCGCATTTGACAGCCCTGACTCAACGCCTCCCAGCTGGGTCATTGCACCATCTCCGTGTTTGTGACATGTGTCTGGTAGAGGACATGCTCCCAGGCTCCGTGGCGCCTGCTTCTGTGCATACATATGGGAGGACCCCTAACAGAGCAGGCCCTGCCCCTGCAGACTGTCACTGCCTAGGTCCATGTCTCCGAACGCAGTGTTCTCTGGATCGCTAACAGTCAGAAGTCACGGAGATGCCCCTTGACCTTCCTCAGAGCCTGATGCTGCAGCTGCTCCCGCCAAAGGGCCAGCGAGTCTAGATCCGAAAGCAGGAAGCTCTGCTCTGGTGAGACGGCTGTGATGCTGCCCGATGGGAGCCCACACAGACCTCCACCTGCCAGCCTCAGCCCCTTCCTGGCACCCCACCCAGGGCCCCTTGTGAGTGGGTGTGGGAGACGGCACCAACAGGCCAGTGGGCAGAAGGGAGCCGCCAGGGCACTCCTGGCATCAGCTCCCAGCTCTGGTGCCCCCGGGGGGACTTGTGCCTGTAGAGAGAAACCACCCAGGGAATGAAGGCCGTCAGCGGGGGCCTGGCCACCAAGAGCACTTTCTCCTGGAAGAAGAGGGCTTCCTTGGGACTAACGAACACAGTGACCAACACAGAAATGTTTAAAAACTGCTAACACGAGGCACTCTGCCCCGTAAACCGCAAACAGGCTCCTGCGGCGAGGACGGGGTGGCGGGGGCAGTCTTGGCGCTCTCACTGTGCAGCTTGCTCATCTCTCTGCCTTTTCCTGCATCTTCCTGCCTGGCCATCGGAGTCCTGCCAGACGCTCTTTCTCTCTGTATTACACTGTGGCTTCCAGTAAACCATCACACGCTGAGGATGGGGCTCAGAGCAGAGGAGTGCAGCAGGGGTGAGCCGCGCTGGGCTTCCCCATCGATCTAAGTTGTCACCAGACACCCTGCTGGGGCTGCACGCCTGTTGTAAGTTCGTCACCCCTAACTTCCACCACAGAACTCGCCACACTTCCTCACCTTGTCCCAGATGGCACGACACACGGCCACGGAATCCTGGACTCAAAACACAGAGCAACTCGGCTACTGAGGAAGGCACATCCAAGTGGTTGTGACCAGGTAGTAATTGCTAGCATGCACGTTGCGGGTTTTCTACTTTAAAAAACTCTTTACCATTCTAAGGTAAGATAGGACGAAAAATATGATGTCCAAACTGTAGAACCAATTAACAGTCATAACCAGTCACTGTCTTTGCAGCCCAAAAGTGTTCCCAGGGAGATAACAGGACATACACAGTCTTTTTAAGGTTACAGAGAAAAGGAAAAGTTTGAAATGAAGATATGTTTTGGGGGGATTTCCTCCTAAAATGAGTACCAACTGTGCAGACAGTAGACGGCTAGCTGTTTGTCTATATAGATTCTCCAGGGTCAGACTGTACAAAGGACGGAGACTCTTCTTGAAGCATAAAAGAAACTTCATTATAGACGTCTAGGAAGAGGTGCTCTGTTTGCACCAGCATTATGACATCATCCGTCACCGTAATTACAGGCAGAACCAGGATGTGTCTCTTGCACATGGTGGAGGTGCTGTGAGCCTCGCTTCGAGCCACAGGGAGGTGCAGTGCTCAGGACCCCCCGGCCCTGCAGTCCCAGCACTGCCCACCTGCCCGAGCCAGTGACTACAGACCTTGTGGGAGAGGTGTTTAGTTAAAAGCCAAGCAGACGTTTCTGGTATGTTCAGCGGGCTGACTCTGCGATGACCTGAGATCGTCCTCATGCTGATTGATCTGACTGTTGATCATCATACAACACACTCTGATTGCATCCTGTAATTATTTCACCCGTCACAGAATGACAAAAGAAGAACCCCGCGCCAGCTCTCTGGACAGTGAGGACACCTCGCCGACGGGGAGTGGCCACAAGCCAGCCGCGGCCAAGCACAGTGGGCACATGAGATGCAGCCCACATCTTGGGCTGCAACTCAGTCATCTCGTTTAGACCCCACCCTGCACACCCGAGTCCTGGCCTGGCACCGCAGGCCAGAGGCCGCTCGTTCTGCTCAAGAGCATGAAGGGCCAGCCGCTCAGACAGTCAGTGTGAAACGGGAGCAGCCCGGCCCCTGTGGGCGCAGGCGGCAGCCGCAGGACCACACGCTTCTGTGGCTGAGTTTCATCCTCACTGCAGAGACAGTGACATCAGACATCTGACCCCTGCAGCCGCCTGTGTTTTGGGAGATGCCCCAGCTCTCACCTGGAGTCTACACCACCAAGTGGCAGGGATAAATGCGGGTGTGTGGTGAGCCCTGCGTCAGCGAGGCCCAGGGGCACCCGCGGCATGGAGGAGGGCAGTCCAGCCTTCAGAAGCCACAGTCACGAGGACAAGGCCCCTTCCTTCCACCCGAGAGCAGATGGCGGAGGCCCACAGAGGAAGGTGTAGCATTCAGTAACTCCAGGGAGGGTGTGAAACCCAGGAGGCCAGTGGCCCCCAACGGGGTCTCCAGCCAGGATGCAGGCAGCCGGAGCCAGGGAGCCCATGTGCATCCCGGTTAGAAAGAGCCCCATGCGGCCTGCGGCCACTTCTCAAGTGTCCAGTGTTCACTCAGCAAATCTGGGGCCAGGAAACCCGTTTAAAGGTTGACCACAATTCTTCTCATCTAGTAACATCTTGTGTCAAATGGCCATGCATCTGTTAATCCTGTTCGGATAATATGGAAAGTAACACATTTACTCTTCCAATACCTCACAACATCCAAGAACAAATGTGCTTTTGTTCTCTAAAGAAAGGCATGGTATAAAACAGTTTTGTCCAGTTATCCGCATATCAAGCAATAATTTGTGGTCGAAACCATGTAGCTGCCATTTTTCACGCATGGGGGACCTTCTGTTCCTTCATCCAGTGTCTCCCCAGCGGCAGGGAGTCTGTGCTCCTGCCCCAGGGGGAACGGGAGACCACGGCCACTTGTAAAGTGAAAGAACGGTGCCCTGTGGCATCCCCTGAAACACCTCATTGTGTTTAAACATTATTCAGGGCAGCCAAACTTCTCAGCATGTACCCAACAGAAAGCAAAGTCCTCCACACACACACACAGCGCCACTCTTTCGGGGTTTTGTGAATGCTTCTCCTCCAGAGAAAGTCAGCTAGTAGGCAGAGGAAGAAGTCCAGCCTGAGCTCCTGAGGCTGCGGACGGGGCCCATGGTGTGAGACGCACCACACACGCTTCCCAGCCAGGCCCTCGCTCTGCCGCTCACAGACAGAAGAGACACAGAGGCCGCCACCTGGACCGTGTCCCAGGCTGTTCAGCGAGAAGAATCCTCAGGACCTCTTCTCACCCGCAGCCCGGCTCCACCAGAGGCCGTCCAACCGGGCATCTTGAAGACCATCCATCGCTCGTATTGAAATTACACACAAAGACAGCTGATGAACACCAACCTCCTGAAAGTAACGTGTGGCGATGAGATGAGAGAAAAAGTCGAGAAAGGCTGTCAGTGGCCCGAGGGCAAAAGCAATGGCAGAGATTTCAAAAACGCATTGGCCGATTCTCTGCACAAACACATGTAAGGTCTGGCAGAATTTTTCAGAAATCACAATACGATATTATTCTCTTCGAAATCAGTACATTGTGACAAAATCAGTCCAGTTCAGTTCAGTCACTCAGTCGTGTCCGACTCTTTGCGACCCCATGAATCGCAGCACGCCAGGCCTCCCTGTCCATCACAAACTCCCGGAGTTTACTCAAACTCATGCCCATCGAGTCGGTGATGCCATCCAGCCATCTCATCCTCTGTTGTTCCCTTCTCCTCCTGCCCCCAATCCCTCCCAGCATCAGGGTCTTTTCCAATGAGTCAACCCTTCGCATGAGGTGGCCAAAGTATTGGAGTCTCAGCTTCAGCATCAGTCCTTCCAATGAACACCCAGGACTTATCTCCTTCAGGATGGACTGGTTGGATCTCCTTGCAGTCCAAGGGACTCTCAAGAGTCTTCTCCAACACCATAGTTCAAAAGCTTGTGACAAAATAGTAGCAGCTAAATTCTCTCTCTGAATTGATATGACTAAAATGTATATTTAACATGGAATATGAGTAGTTAATGTCTGTGTTTATAAAGTCATTGTAAAATTCAAGGACCACGTGACTACAGGGAAAACAATCCAACCAATCCCCATATGGATTATAATGACTGTTTTCAGTAAGAAACTAGTTTCAAACATGCCTTTATGCCACTGGACTATCTCACAAACAGCCCACACAACGAACAGGTAACAACGTAGAGTGAGATCTGCCCTAGCAAGCAGTTGTTGTTGTTGTTCAGTTGCTCAGTTGTGTCCCACACTTTGCGACCCCATGGGCTGCAGCACGCCAGCCTTCCCTGTCCTTCACCATCTCCCAGAGCTTGCTCAAACTCATGTCCATTGAGTCGGTGATACCATCCAACCATCTCATCCTCTGTCATCCCCTTCTCCTCCTGCCTTCAATCTTTCCCAGCTTTTCCAAAGTTGACTCTTCTCATCAGGTGGCCAAAGTATTGGGGCTTCAGCTTCAGCATCAAAAAAAAAAAAAAAAAATGCAAGCAGTACATGTTCTAATTATTTTTAGAGCAATTATCCAATAAGCCACTTTTTTTCTGTCAGCTCAGTTCTTAAACACAAAAAAGGCAAAAAGCATTCAAACATGTTTATCTATAATGTGATTTACATTAAATGTATTTCATACATTCAATGCTGACATTCGTTTTTGGCCAAAATTTGATTGATTAAAAACAAGAGAAGCAAAAAGGAGTCAGCATAAGCAAAATGAAAGAAAAATTAAGTCATTAAAGTGGAAAATGCACTTTATAGATAAATTTTGCTTTTTTACTTTCAAGTGAGCATGGGATGTGTGCCTCAATCATAAACACAGTTGTCTTGTGTTTCAACTTGAATGTTACACACAAGGCCATGATCTGATTTCTTGAAAGAGTGTTACTTTCAGAAGGAAGGGCTGGGATTGAGGTGTGCTGGGGTATAAATCAATTAACAGTTCATTTATCTGCCTTGTCCAGAATCTTACCTTGTGTGAAGGACTAATCTCTTGCCTTTCAAAAGTTCAAAATAAAGAAACCAACCAACAAGTGAACTAGCAGGGTGTGTACTCTGCAAGAAACGTGTGTGCCGCCATCATGCCCCGGGCACAGGCCGCTGACAGGGGCAAGGCCTTGGCTTCCGGTGGTCCCACCTCGCCTCCCCCCACTCCTCCTCCTCGCCTGCGCTGGTCTCGGGCCTCCCTCACATCCCGCCTTCCTCTGGCGGGTCCTCAGTCTCGGGGGCTCCTCTCCCTCTCCACTTCTGGGGGCAGTGGCTCCCTCACGTAAGCAAACGTCCCCTTTGGCATAACTGCCACCAACGTCTTCACAGCTGTTGGCTTTCCTCACGAGCCTGGACCTCCTCCTCCAGCCTCTGGTGCACCTGCACCTCAGCCCCTCTGCGGAGACTCAAGGCCATCTGTCTGAGACAGCCCGCCTCCTGCCCAGTCAGGGGCGGGCCTGGTGGAATGGCTGTGGTGCGCGGGCTGCAGGCTGCAGACCTCCCTGGACGGCTCCAGGGAGAGCGTCCACGCTCCGGAAGACCTGCTTGGTCTCCAGCAGGTGTGTGGCTGAGCCTGGTCCTGAGACCCTGGGGCATGGCTGTGAGAGCCGACTGCGCTACCCTGAATGGCAGCGCTGGCCACTTCAGAGACACCCGCAGTTACACTCCCAGGAAAGGGAAGAATCCTTTGCAGACCGAGTCATGGCCCCTTCAACTTCCTACTTTATGAATTCTGATTCACCAGGTCTCCGTAAAGCAGAGCACACACACAGCATGCAAACATCTGCAGACTTCAGGGAAATCCACTGTCCACTCACTGAGTAAAATTTTTATAAAGGATTCTTTTCTCAACTTTCTGATTTCAAGAAAAGCAGTGTCTTTGGGGTCCAGAGTCTTCCCCATAGAAGGGCAGCAAATGCCTCTGCATCACTCCCTCACGTCTGATTTCAAACAGAAAAGTCCAGATGAATCAGACATATAAGGCTCAAAATGCAGAATACGTTATTAAGTGAAACTTCTCAGCAGTGGCCAGTGATTCAGAAAGGAGAAGCAGAGATATCCTGGCTCCCACCGCACCTGTAAGAACAGAGGCTTGGTCCTTGCCCAACGCTGACCACAAAGGCAGAGAGCAACAGCCTGCTCCTTGGCTCCGGCCATGCAGGCCAAGCACAGCCTTAGCGTGGGGGGTGCCGCGTGTCTGGACAGACCTGCTCATTGATTTAGCTCATCAGGCTGATTGAACGGCTTGAGTAGGAGGCTGTTAGTCCTGCTACCAGGTTGGTTTTCTTTTGTTGTTGATGGTATTTCAGGAGGATGTACCGACTCTAATCTGTACGATTTCTGTTGCTCCTCCGTGATTCCTGACCTTCCGGGACAGCTTGAAAGCGTCCGTTCCGAGCAAGGACCGGTGCATCCAGTCACGGTGCAGACGTCCACCCGGGACCGCGGGCGGGAGAGGCACTGCGGGGGCCATCCGCAAGGCTTGCGGGGCAGAGTGTCAGCTCTGAGCTTTGCAGCGCCTGGAGCTGAAGCAAGTGTGTGACGCCTATAACCACCAGGAGCCAGGACCGACGGGTCCGCCCCATAGAAGTCGCGCCTGCCTTTCCACAACTTCTGCGAACACGTCGTGCAGAGCCAGCGTGCTCCCCAGCCCGCGCCCCTTCCTCCGATCCGCAGGGTGCCCCGGGCCCCGGGTGCGGGTGGGGTGGGTGGAGCCTGCCCCCCAGCCCCCTACCCCGCCCCCGGGTGCCCGGCAGCTGCACCGAGCCCCTTACGTACCACGGGTTGGGGCCAAAGAGAGAAGGGGACAGCGGGCCGCGTTCTCCAAACTGAGTGGCGTCTGGACGACAGAAGACCCTCCGGCCCCCACCCCGCCGCCCAACGGATTAGGAAGCCGAGGAGGACGCGGTCCCGCGCTGAGGCCTCGCTTGCTTTTCACACCCCCGCTCCCACTGGATCTGCGACCTCGGAGGGCTGCAGAGACGCGAGTGGGAAGGGACTGGGGTGCGGCTCAAAGGAGGGCTCCCTTGGCGCCCACTGCACCGGAGGCCCGGAAGACCTCCGTGGGGACTCGGTGCCTGTAGGTGCGGCCAAGGGGGCCGAGAAGGTTCCAGGAGGTTCCGCCTGCGTCCTGCCGGTGTCCCCCGCCGCACACGAAGCCCCTCTCCTCACAGCACGCGCCCGAAACGCGACCTCGAGGAGGCCCAGGCGTGCCGGGGCGCCCCCAGGCCCCGGGACCCCGGCGGGGGACACGCGCGCACTCGCTCCGCCGGGCACGCTCGTCCCCGCGTCCAGGCAGCCGGGCTGGCGCGGGGGGCGGGGCGGACGGACGGGGTTGGGGGGGGGGGGGGGGGCAGGAAATGCCATTAATTGGGGAAATGCACACGGATTGCCCGCGTGGCCTTTGATATGCGCCTGGGGCGGCGCGGCCCCTCCACGCTGGCGAGCCCACCCCGCGTGCGCCCCGGGCCGCCCGCGCTCCCGGGAGTGCAGCCGGCCCGAGCGCCGAGGACGCGCGACATCGATCTGGAATGAGCAGAAGGCCGGGGTCTCCCCCTGTGTCTCCCGTCAGGCAGCTCGGGTGGAGCCCTTTTTGTCTCTCCCTAGACCCCCAGTCCCCTGGGCCTCCCGGCTCCCCGAGTGCCCCGGGGTGGGTGGGCGGGCGGCCGAGCTCTGCGGAGGGCGGTCGCGCTGCCCACGCACCCTCCGGAGGAGAGGCCGCCGGGTCTCGCTCGGCCTCATGTATGTACACATATAAATATAGTGTTCGTCCAAATGACATTCCGCTCGCTCTCCCTCTGGCCCACCCCTCCCCCCTCTTCTTTTCATCATCAGCAAATAAAGATTAGCTGGGAAGATTATGGAAGCGTTTTCAGGCTGCTGCTGATCTTTATTCCGGAGGCTTTGTGATGATATTGATGATGATGATGGTCAAGTGGACAGTTTGATTTTTGTGTTTGGAGCTAGTTATAAAGAATCAATATTATATCAAGGGGTAACTTTCGTGATAAAGGACTTTAACCAGTCCGGCTATTCATCATAAGTCTGTAGCAAGCAGATAGGTCAAAAGAAATTATATTGCACTAAAGACTGAGTCTTCTTATCTCTCCCATACCAGGGGAATAGGGACAAGCCGATCGATACAGTAGCTGCTGTATACTTCTTGCAATTATCAATAGCTGATTTCGCCTTTTGAGGCCTGCATCTAAAAATGCAAGCTAATAATAATCGTTTGAGCCTATAAGCAAGGGAGTCGAGGTTTTAGCTGGCCACTGTTTATGGAATCATGTGTTGAAGTGCCCCGGCCCGTCCACCGGCAGCCCAGATATGCGGCTCAGTGGTCAGGAGAGAAGCGCTTTCACATGGCTTGTGTAGCTAAGTGTGAAGACGAATGACTCTGTGCTGTTGTTTCTTGTGCGTGACATAAAAAGCCATGGAATGTTTGCCTGTGATGCCTACATGTGAAGCTGTAAACTGACCTGTAATGAACATACAGGATGACTGAAAAGCACAAAGACCTAGATGGATTTCTATAACTACATACGTGGCTCCTATCTATAAAAATATTTAGACATATTTATCTCAATAGTGTTGAAAGCAAAGGGGGTGACAGCAGGAGTTGTGTGCAGTGTGGGCCGGGCAGTTAGCTATATGTTGGTTTATTTAAGGAGAGCATTTTATTTTTATGGGGAAAGTGATTTCAAATGGGTAAGCGAGAAGCTCAGAAAAAGCGTTTTCAAAAAACCATAAATATAGTTTCTGGCTGCAGGTTTTCTAGCACGACCCGCCCCCCCAAATGTAATAGAAAAGAAACATCTTTATAATTGGCACTTGACATGCTGTTTGCATTGGGCTGTGGTACACCCAGCACAGATTTCCTGTTGATGGAAACATTTATCATCCTGATTGCCCCAGAGTGGCAGGTGGTGTTATCAATTACCTCTTCTTACCAATAATAATATTAGTATGGTAATATCTTTGCTCAAGTGAGAACCAATTAGCGGTCACTTGTCACAACATTAAAGACACAAAATCATGCTGGTTTTAACTGTAGGGACCTAAAAACAAAAGTTGGGGTGGGGGAGGAACCAGAGACAGGGGAGAGAGAAGAAAGGAACTTTGATTTGGCAGGGAAAAAAGAAGGAAAAGAGACAAAAAAAAAATAATAAATCTCTAATCTTTGAATACTCTTTTTGTACAAAGTAGCTGGGAAAATAAGCACATTGTAAATGAAGTGCCCAATGCACCTTATGCAAAACTGTCTTTTGTTTTTGAAGAGCCAGGTAGACTCAATAAACTGGGACATTAAGATAGAACCAAGCCTTCCACCTTCCCTTGTCAAGTCGGTATCACAGATACGCTTTCTGTAGTATCTGAATAAATGATACAAATTAATCAAACACCTAATTATATGTTCCACTAATGTAAAGTATACAGTATTAATTTGTAAATAATATTATTAAGCAGACAAAATAATAACCTGTCGCCTCCAAAGATGAAAACAACATTGCAAGAGGAAAGACAATTAACAAATTAGATTTAATTATAGGGAAGAAAAGCAACTTTTGTTTTTGCAATAGTGTTTAGGTATTACAATACTGTAATAGACAGTGGTCATGTGATGGCAAAGACCTGTGTGTTGCCTGCACAAGTCGGTATCCACACCTCTGATGCACAGCTCCGGGGGTCCTTTCGCTTGGGCGAGACTGGAGGACACATTCTGGTACCTCATCTGTGAAAACACCTTTCTTGACACGTTGTCGACTCGCACTGTAGCTATTGTTGGGACTCGAACTTAAGTATGCTTTCATTAAAACTTCCTGCACTACATAAAAACACTTAAAGAAAAGTTTCAGACCTCAGTGGAGGGAGGCGAAGGAGAAAAGGAGACTCAGGAGGTAACTCGCCTTTTGTTTTCGGCCTCTACTTTGTATTTTTTTTCTTTTTTTTTATTGATCTTGAATACCCCAGTCAAGCTTTAAAAGGTTTACAGATCCACACCACCTAGCCTTGGCGGGGAGTTTGTCTAGGTTCTCCTTCCGCTGCGTCCCTGGTTCCGTCCAAGTCTTTGCTCGATCTTCTCAACGAAATCCGAGCGCAGAGAGAGCGGGGGCGAGGTGGAGTAGCACCTACGCCCTGCCGGCCCCACCCCGCTCGCACCCTGGGCGAGGACCGCACCCTGCGCCCCAGCAGGTCGAACCGCCGGCTCGGCGTGCGGCTTCGCGGCAGCTCGTTCTGTGGCAGCCCCGGCATCCGCCGCAGCCGAGCCCAGACTGCCGTGTCTCCCCACTCACAAAGCGCCTCGCGGCGGGCGGACACGTCTGCGATCTGACGGCTCGCTTCTTACAGCTAAAGGGCCGGGGCCTCACATTCGCCTTCGCTGTAGGGACTTAAGATCCTTCCCACGACCGCACACCGTAGAAAATGCAAAACGAGTCGACGGAATTAGACAGTGGCGTTTAGAAGTCCGGGAAAGACCTAAAGAAATCGTGCCAGTGGGTTGGAGAGAGTGGGGGACGGGGGTGGGGGGCTGGGGGAGGCGGGCGAATGGCTTTAGGAACAAAAAGGCGGGGGGCGGTGCGTGCAAAGTGGCCCGAAGTGGATGAGTCGCTGCCACGGGGCCCGAAGGCTGCGGGGGAGCCGGGCGCGGGCTTCCTCTGAGAGGGTTCGGACGCCGCGAGAACTTCCATTTGCTTCTTTTCCCCCAAAGTGTCGAGTTTTGTAAAAAGACGGGAAAAAGAATTAACCAGGTCACAACAGGCAGTGCACCTTTAACTAGGACTCCGACCCACTGACGGCCGCTTTGGGTTCCTTCTCTGTTGGGGAGCAGACGTCTACCTTTCCGCTGCGGCGCTGCAACTTCCCCAAACTCCTGCCATCCTGTAAATTCTGCAAAAAACTTCCACTCGCTACCACCGCCCGCCCCCACCTAGGCACGGCCCTGCCTCGCCCCTCCTCTTAGCCACTGTTTTCCCAGGAAAGTTCCTGGCCAGCTAGCCCCAAAGCCCTGGCTGGAAACTTTTCACTGCTGAGCGCCTCTGCGCCGGATGCGAGAGTGTCCCCAAAACGCAGCAGCATTTGCCAAAGTTGACGGCGCACTGGCCAAACAGACCTTCCCTGCATCTCCCAGCTTAGCTATAAAAGCATTACCGGGGGGGGGGGGGGGGGGTATGATAACCCTAGATTTCGAACATCTTTCATTTTCCATTTTTTTATTTTCAAAAACAAAATTACCTAAGTGAATACTCCTGCCACCAAGTAGCAAAACAAAACCAATCTTCAGGAATCTGGTTGGGAGGGGGTGGCAAAAGCGGTGGCGGAGTCTCTTAGGAGACGATTCCAACCTGTGCGCTTCCTTCCTCTGTTATGATTTTCCTGCGCTTTACCTGGAGCCCAAAGCTGTTGCTTCGTGAAACTTACACAATTAGAAGCGCGCGGGAGAACACCGGCTGGGAAGAGGGAAGGTTCTAGAACGGAAAAGCAACTCGCGGAGAGCCGGGCGAGTGGCGAGGGGCCGGGGTCCACCCGGGGCGGGGGAGGGGGTCCCCACTAGTCAGAGCCCAGCTCCCAGCCACGCGGGGAGATCGCAGCCCTGCGGGCGCCCGAGGCTGTCTGCTCGCCGGCAGTTCCCGTCCAGCACACGACCCTGGGGGAAGCGCCGGGAGGCCATCTGTGCCAAAGCTTCGTACCAGACAGGGCCAGTTGTGAAGACAAAAATAATAAATTTAGGAAATGAAAGAAGACATGCTGGGGCGCAGGGCACAGGCGCGAGCTCGGCAGCGACGGGCCTGGAGCACATCCCGGCGGCCGCTCGCGATGGAGGACACGCGCGGGAGGGAGAGTGCGGGAGTGGGCGAGGGCGCGTGTGCGCCGCTGCGGGTGGGGTGCGCGCGCGGGGGCGAAGGAGCGCGCCTGATAACCCGCGGAGGGTGGGTGCGTGTGCTGGGAGCGCGCGGCGCCCGCCGCCCGGTGATGCTGGGCCGGTCCGGATGTGCGAGACCCGTCACCTGCTCCCCCTACATCACCCCCCGAAAGTCCAGAACGCGGTGGGCCGCGCGTGGGACTTTTGTGGACTTGGAACTTTAAGTCGCGCGGCCTCCGGGCACCCTGCGCTCCCTGCCCACGCCACAGGCGCCCGGCACTGCACCCATCAGGCTAGGGTACTGGGGGTGGGACGCGAAGCCCCGCGGTCCCCTCCCTGTCCCTGGATTTAAGCCGCTGGCGGCGCGGAGGCCCGGCGGGCGGGCGAAGGGCCGGGGCGGCCCGGGTGGCGGCGGCGGGCGGAGCGGGCGCTCAGGAGTCGGGGGGCCCGGGGGGGGGGGGGCGGGGAGACGGGGGTGGGATTGGAGGGGAGGGGGTTCGAGGGGAGGGGAGGGGAGGGGAGGGGAGGGGAGGGGAGGGGAGGGGAGGGGAGGAGCCGCGCGGCCCGCGCCGCTTCCGAACCGGAAAGTTGGTCTTGCCGAAGTCCCGCCACCCCGGCGTGCGCACTCCGCTCCGCTCCGGCCGCGAGCCTCCGGGCCGGGCCGGCCGCTGGGGGAGCCCGAAGAGCGGACACGAGCCCGGAGAGAAGGTCCGGAGACGGGGACACCACCTGAGCCCGAGCGGGGCCGGCGTGCGGAGGAACGCCGAGGACCAGTGGAGGCAGGCGGCCGGCCGGCCGGCCCTCCGCGCCGGAGCGCAGGAGGCTCGGCTCCCGAGCGGCCCGGAGAGACAAAGGCGCCGGCCGGAGCCCTGCCCGCGGCCGCCCGCTCCGGGAGGGGCGCCGGGCGGCGGCGGGGGGGGGCGCGGCGCGGGGCGCGGGCGGCGGCGCAGACACTATAAAGGGGCGAGCCCGGCGCGCCGGCAAAGAGGCGCCGCGCGGACGCCGCCAAAGTTTGCTGCCTGCGCCCGGGGCCGGGAGGCCGCCGCGGCCGGAGCCGCTCCCGGCCCGCCGGGCCGCAACCGAGCGACGAAAAGCGCGGAGCCCGCGATGTGAGGCGGCGCCGGCCGCGCGCCCGGGTCCCGCAGGCGACGGCCCCTCCTCGCCGCGCGGCCGCTAATTGCGAGCGCGGCCTCATTTGCATAGGCCGCCCGAGTCCGCTGGAGGCCGGCCAATCGGCGCGGCCCTCTGCTAATGGCCATGCATTATTCACCAGCCTAATTGCTCAGCCCCATGCGCGGCCCGCGCAGCCGCCGCCGCCGCCGCCCGCGCCCCGCGCCCCGCGCCCGCCCGGCCGCCCCGCGTCGTCCCCGCCGGCCGCCCCGCTGATGCCGCTGCCCTGCGAGGGGCCCGCGCGCCGCTAGCAGCATGTCTCGGCGCAAGCAGGCCAAGCCCCAGCATCTCAAGTCGGACGAGGAGCTGCCGCCGCCGGACGGGGCTCCCGAGCACGGTGAGGGGCCGCGGATCGCGGGGCGGCCGGGCGTCTGGAGGGAGCGGGGGCCCCGCGGACCCGGAAAGTGCCCGGGCTCCCGCGAGCCGGTGTATGCCGTGTGGCGCTCGATCCGGGCAGGCCAGCCTGGGAATCCGGTCCTCCGCCGGAGCGCGCGGCGCGGGAGTTTCGGGCGAAGTAAACTTGGCTCGGCCGCCGAGAGTTGAGCTGCGCGCGGAGACGCCAGGGCTCGGGGACCGCTCGGAGCCTGCGCTGCCCCGCGGAGGCTAGCACGCCGAGCAGGGCGCGGGCGGGAGGGGCCGAGCTGCCGCCTCCGCGCCGCCCCCCGGGCTCCCCACGCCTGGACACTGGGACTGGCCTCGGCGATCGCGGCGCCCCCCAGGGAAAGCGCGGCGGCGGGGACGCGTCCCAGGGTCTCGAACCGCCGGATGCGGGCCGGGGAGGCCGCGGCCGGAGCAGCTTTGTTCGGCGCCCGGCGCCCCAAGCTGTGCGCGCTCGGAGCGGATCCGCCGCCCTGACCGCGGCCTCCCCCTCCCAGGCAGGCCAGCGGCCGCCCCGTATGCCCCGAGGGCCGCGGAGCCCGCGAGGTCCGGGCACGCCGACAAACCAGCGATCCCATTCCGAAGCGAGTAGGAAGTCGGTGTGGCCTAGCCTTTCCTAATGGCCGCCTTGGGAATTAACCCCGGGTGAGCTGCCCCGCGGCGCGGGGGGTGGTCGTGCACGCGGTAGGACCCCGGCACGCTTCTGCCGCCTCTCGGTTTTCTGGGCCTTTTTCTGCTCTCGGAGGCGCCGCGGCCACCTCTGCAGTCGGCTGGGGGGTAGGGACTTCCTGCCCATCCAGGAGGGAAGGTAGGAGCCGCGAAAGTTAGCGCCCGGCGAAGAGCGGGCTGGCTTGGCGCGCCCCAGCCGGGGAAAGTGAGGGCTCGGGCCTCGCGCCGCCCGCGGGTCCCCAGGGTGCGGGAGGGGCGATCGCGGGACGCGGGGCGACCCTGCACTTGCCCGGAGCCTGGGCACCGAGTAGTATGATCCTTAGGAAACAGGCCGGCCAACTTTTTGGATTAACCTATTATAAGTGGTTTAGAGCAGATACGCATCTTTGCTTTGGGAACTAGGCTGCAGAAAATAAAAGGAGTTGAAGAGTTTAGCAAGCGGTGCCGTAAAGTTTGCAAAAGCAGGTTTTCGTCCACATCGGAATGGAGGAGGGAGCAAAGGCTTCTTACGCGGCTGGGAATTCAGGAATTAAATAAAATTCGTGAACTCGTGAGGGTCTTTTTTGTCGCAGCGGAGGTAAGAGGTTCTTATCTGTGTCGCCTGGTCACCCAAGATTAGAACGGGAGATATGCTAAAAAGAAACGCTTGCATATGGTGGGTAGATTAAGGACAAAGAATCTTTTTGTCATGGAAATGGATTTTTTTTTGTTTTGTTTACTTCATCACATAGAATTTCTCACACTTGGTTTGTTTTCTATTGCCCTCAATGACTACATGATCAAATGAATGGATTTATTTCTGCCGAATGAGAAAGACAGTCTTTCCTTCAAAAGAACTACATTGCATCCCAGTGAGGAATTTTAAAGCTTTATTATTGTGGCTCCTGAATAGCTTAAAATCGGCTTTCACAGCCGCCCCAAAATGCAACAATGTAAATACTTCTCAGCTTTGTAGGGTCGTTATCAAAATGTGCAATGTCTCTTTTTATTAAAGCATATTTTAATTAATAGAGTAAAACCCCTTGTATTTAACAATTAACAAGCTGAGGCACTGCTATTCATTTTTAATTTCACTTCAGAAATGCGAGCGTGGTGAACGTCCTAGTGTAGCATGTGGAGGGGTCCAGAGCCCTTATTTGAAAACCTAAGATGGAGTAAATTATTCACAAGTTCTCTTTTGAATTCCCCTTGTTCTTACTGAATATATTTAGGGATGAAACATATTCAGGGTTGTTGTTGTTTTTTAATCCCACCATGGGATTAAAGTTTTTGTCAAGGCTATGTTTTTCACAATCATTCAGAGTTGTAATCAAGATATTGCCACAGTTCCTGATCATACTTTGCAACAGGCCAAAAATAGCCTGTCTGGGGCTGAGTCTCAGTGAGGAGTGTGTTCCCGCGATTGTCCCGGCAAACTGTTTAAAAAATAGTTCTTTCTGATTTAATTATTCTGAAGCTGATTGTTCATGGAGCATAAAAGATACTCTGTTCTCTGTTCACTTAAGGAATGTTCATGTATGTATTACTGTGTTGTGCTGATCGCCATTAGGAGGAGAATTAAGTAAAATGTTTTTTTAAAGATAAATGTTTGTGAAAACTAAATCACTCCACCGTGAATTCAGATATTCTCAGAATTATATTTTGTTAAAAGCAGTGGAAATACACAAACTATGCATCAAGTTATAAGTGAACTAAGTTAGTTTACATTGTTTTAGAAAGGAAGTAAATAATTCCTTTGTATCACTTTGGGTGTTACATGTTAATTAAAGCAGTACATGCCTGCAATAAAATTGAAAGTTCTTGATAATGACATGAAACACAAATATTCTATGCAAAATTTTTAGTATGGTATGGGTGGGGCAGAGGTGCACAGTCATTAATTTACAGTAAAAGGCTTTATTTCTTTTAAAAGAGAAATGTGACTATTATTTTTAAGACTTTAGTTTTTAGGTAAGCAATGAAAAGACAGCTATCCAAAAATGCCTCAGTGCTTTCCAGACCTTATTGCAGAAGTGAACTATGATGACGTATGTAGAACAGGAAAAAGTAATAAAGATTTACATAAAGTTCTAAAGTTATTCTGTTATTAAAGACGTGTTCTAAGGATGGCTGGAACTCAACTTACATTCCCAATAGGTACTATCTTTTAAAACTGCAAAGTATTTTCTTCCTGTTTCTGAAAATTTAGAAATAAATGGGATGCAGTTTTAGGATTCAGTTAATTAAATGTATGCCACCAATACTGAAATCCTTTGAGCCAGCTAAATGTTTTTGTTCTAAGAAAAATTAATTAAAACTTATAATGACGGAACAGCACTTACACTCCTACTAAGAGCTTTAAAAGGTGTATTATTGCTATCCTTCATTGGATAAAATACAAATTTGGAGGGATATATTTTATTGTCGATGGAAGGAAAATATGTATATAAGGAAGAACAAAAGAATATTATAATTTAAAGCAGTTTGCCATCCTGTATCGTTTGTTTTTTATTTTCTGCCAACTCACAGTTACATGGCTATCTTAAAAATCCTTTAAAATGTGGTGATCCTGTGATTTAAGACTTTACCAGTGGTATTCATCGACTGTGTTTAAATTAAGGGGAAGAAGGCCCCCAGCCCTGGGTGCAGAGATCTTTTCTCTTTTATCTGTCTGTGCATGGTTTGCCTTCAGCGCTCAGGGCACTCACTCACACACTTACAATTCAGCATTGCAAAAGGAAACAATACAGAAGCCACTTTCTAACATCCGTAGGCAGACTGTTTTCTCTGAAACATGAAACGTAAGGAGTAAGTTAAGCAGGAGGGGACAGGAAAAGAAGAATTTGCAAACATTTATTTTTAAAATGGCAGTTAAAATCCTAATCTATTTAAAAATACATAATTTGGTGACCAATAAAAAGTCTGCCAATTAATTCCCACCGTACAGAGAAAGAGCTGATTATGTAAGAGGGATTTTTTTAGGCACATTTAAACTTCCACAATCTATGCATAATCCAATATTTTTAGATCTGTTTAGATCCAGAAAAGGAAGGAAGGTATGGACCAACAGCAGGAATTACTTAGCAAGCTGATTATTTTTTGTATACAAGATGATGGCAAAAGCAGGCAAAAGTGGGTCAGATTTCATTTTCAACTACAGTCTCTAAGAGGCTTTGCCATTCACCCCAAGATAGCTCTGAGAACGTTTTCTTTTGGGGAGAACTCAGCAAAGGTGCAACCAAGGTTTCCATTCTGTGTACTGAACACCAGTTAGAATTTAGCAACCTTAAATGTAAGTATTTTATTTGCATGAAATAAAAACCTGCTTAACTGCCAGTGAGGTCATGCCCCATCCTTTAAGGCTGGAAACAGTTTCAAGAAGAATTGTTACATAATACTTACAATAGGAAGAGGTTTTGTTGTTTTGTTAGTTTTCATTTTCCTTCATGGTTTCTTGACCAGTTGCCAGGATAAGAACAGCCTTGTGAAGATGAGAGCTGACTCTACCGCTGGTGGGCCAGGTTTGCCATTACAGCATGTATGACGCTGCCCACACTTCATATAAGATCAGGTGTAAATAAAATCTATGTAGAAATTGAACGTTTTACTATTACTCTACATAAACTTTTATATTTTAAAAAAGAGCCCTGTCCTTAGATTTTTTTCCAGTTTTTCACTATTACTTGACATAAACTTAAACCCCATCCTTAGGTTTTTCTAATTTGAACACTTCTGTGATCTCAAAAGCAGTTAACTCTGATTTCCAAGCTGACGAGTAAGGCAAGTCGTATCACAGCAAGTGTGAAATATTAATTGAAATAATAAAATAATGTAATGGGCTCTTTATGTGAGAGATCAGGGTTGGCCTGTTTGTTAATTAAAGGCAAGAACTTGGGTCCAGGGAGACCTGAGGCTCTGGGATGGCATTCCCGGTGCCCCTCCGTGGGCCTGTCTTTTCCAGGCATCCCAGATTAGTCCTGCTGACCATCCGGGACCCCTCCCCCTCCGAATTTCAGGAAGCCTTGGGCCCCACACAGGCTCCTGCCTGGTGGCCTGGGATCTGTGAGAAGGTGGGTTTTCAGGGGACTGGCAGCTTCCTACTGCTCTACCAAAAGTGGGTGGCTCAGAGCCCTGCTGCAACAGGCCTGCTGGTTTAACCTTTGCCTGCTTTGCCCTGCCAGGGGTGGCCACTAGATGTCAAGCTCATAATACAATTAGTGCATCTGTGCTGTTGACCTTGGCAACAGGACACACCAGTGTTCTGTTAAGTGTTAACACTGGCTCTGAGAGTGGACTGGGGACTCACAGGTTTGCCCTGTGCTGCTGGGCTTATCAGATGCCCGGCTAGTTCAGCACAAGTGTTTATAGTTCTCCAAGAGGGAGAGAGACCCTTTTCTTTTGTGCGGCTGTTACATCTTGAACTGTTTAATTAACCCTGCAGGTGCCGTGGCCCTTGGTCTTAATTCTTCGCCATTCCTGGTCCTCTTTGCTGAATGCCCTCTCCAGACCACCGTCTGAACGTTGACTGTAGGCTCAGCGCAGGCAGACGCTGGCTTCAGCCCCCGGGCAGAGCTTTTCCTGGAGGGTTTTTTTTTTTTTTGCTCATGTGTGCACTTCCCCTGTAAAAACGGAACAGTGTGCTGAGGTGATGGCAAATCCTGGAAATGATTTAATACTCAGAGAGTCGACGGTCACAGTCGACCGATGGGCGCCTTCTTCCTGGACACGGCGCAGTGCGCGCAGCCGTGGTGCTCTTCAGGCCAGGTGTTTGCCGGTCCGAGAGGCTTGGCTTCTTTCTTTCTTGTTGTACCTGTGGATGTGGAAAGTGAGGAGTTGGGGCAGGACCCAGGTCGTTGGCTGCATAGACGCATGGAGGAGTAGCACGTTCAGTTTCATGTGTGAGCTGCTCTGGACCAAAAACTGACCCAGCACAGACCGAGCTTTTCCCCTCCCCGAGTTTTGATGGAAATGGTCTGCGTTGGCCGCCGAATTTCAGGTTCGTCCATTGCGCGTGAGGCAGATAGTGATATCCGTGCATTCATCGGAGGGGTGATTACAGCGTAACATCTGAATGAAAGAACGATTGTGCAACCTTGAAGTGCAACAAACATCTTATTATTTGATACGGCATCGGGCAGATAGTTAGGACAAGTGAACGTTGTGGCTGCTTTCCAGCTGCGCGCGTCCATAAAGGAAACAGTGTTCTCCCTCCCCAGCGCTTCACCCCGCAGAGGGGAACCCGCAAACCTTTTAAACAGGAGACGTTTGGTGCCTGTGCCACAGGTGGTCCGCCCTTAACACATCCGAGGCGTGGGCCACTGAGTCGGCGGAAGCCGGCCTGCGGGTCAGCGCGGCTTCGGCGAGGCGCGAGCGCCCTCCGCTGTCCGGCTCCGAGCGCACACGCTTGGAGGTCTGGGGAAAGGACAAAATTTTTCTATCGCGTCTGGAATTTCTTCTACATTGTTAAACACAGTAGGGGTCTCTATTTGTCTCCTCCTGTTTCACAGCTTGGGCTCAGTATGTGATAATTCATCTTTCTTTATGGGATTCAAAGCTATCATAAGGAGTTAAAAAAGAATTAATTTGCAAGAAAATAGTGTCTCCTAACAATTGGGGAAAACTTGAAAAATGCTTCCTAGATTTTTAAGGGATGGAAAAGGCACAGGAGAAAAGTACCGTTTCCGTTCCTCGAGACCCACGTGGCGTTTCCCAGTTACTAATTAAAATGAAGAGGTTAACATCCGTTTTCCCATAAGGGACAACTTTTGCTTCTCCTCTTGTTAATTGTAAGGAATTAAAAAGTGTAGCAGAATCAAGGTGAAAGTTGAGCTTGATCAACAAAATTATCAAACACCTGTTTACTGCTCTGCATAATTGGTTACTTATTTACAAGGCACTGCCTCCAGGACGCAGAGAATAAGAACACCTTGCTGAGAACTCCACTTAGAATTTTTTTAGGAAAGCATCATGTGGCAAATATTCTCATCAATATTACAGTGATGCTTTTACTTGTAGCTTAAAAAGATCACTGGCCATGTAAGCACTCTGCCAGGTCATCTCTACTTGGAAGACCACCTTAGCTTTTGCAGGCAGTGAAGACCTGATCCCTGTATAACATGATCCTTGTATATTGTATAGCAGACCAGGAGTCGGAGCTTAGAGAGAGATGACGCAAGGGGAGGTCCTTTTCACCCAAAGAGTTATAAAGGGACATTTTTGTTAAACATTCTCTGTGTTTTTATTAGTGAGAAGGGGGAAAATATGTACTTTTAAGACTGCCGTTGAGGCCCTCCCTAGGTTGGAGGCCTCTCTCTGAAAGGCCAGGGGAAGCCTTTTGCCCCTCCTGTGGCACCCTGGATGGCACATGTGCTCAGGAGTGCTTGAACAGTGAGTGTTAGAAACCCTGAAAATCTCAAGTATAAACAGTAAAGTGTGGGGCTAGCTGTAAACTAATTGCACATTTCCTCTCCAATTGAAATAGCTTCAGCCTTCTGCGTGTCCCTCCTCCTGACTGCTTCCAGGAGAACAGACCCCATCGCCGGGCTGGCAGCCATGGCCAGTGCATCCTTCATGTTAGCGAAAAAGGGTTATTTTCATAACAGCTCCTTCCTCTCGTTGACACTCAGTGAATCCAGCAAAGCTGTGTGGCACTTTCAGAAAGTAACCTCCACTAAATACTGCTGTTAACTAAGAAGGGAAGATTCCTGCCTAAGTTCCGTTCCTGGGTGCACTGGTTGGCATTTTTCTCCACTAGTTCTAACACTTGCACAGTCTAAGCCCCTGATTATTTGCAGTTTGAAGTCTCTTAAGTCGTTGATCTGCCAATATGCAAAAAATAAATTATTTTGACATTAATGATAATGTTAACAATGCTTGTTTTTCAGTTGTCCCTTTTAGGAAGAAAGAATTTCCTATTGCATTGGAAATAAATTTCTCCAACTTGTACTGTTGTTACAGTGGCTCATGGACATGGCTTTACCATGAAACAAAAATTTTAAAGCCATATCAACAAATGGTTATAATAACTTCTACTTTTAGAATGCAAAAGCCAGTTTCCAATGTAAGTTTAATTAAAAGATAGTTGAATCCGACACAATAGTGGCTTAAAACAATGGCAGGATTAAAGGACTTTAGACGTTATATGATAAAATTTGGAGCTGCTGTCAGATCTTTACTATGAGGGTTTTCTTGTTATAGAAAGCACTTTTTTAAAGATAAATACTTCCAGATTAGCATGTCTACGCTGTAACACGACACGTGTAGCCACTGTAACGAGAAGCAAGTTATAACAACTTATTTTGCGTCTCACCCCGAATGCGACAAGAGGTCGCTGCTTTCACTCTGGACTCAAGTGCAGTCTTGCTGCTTCTAAAGAGCTCTGTCCCCAGTGAAACAGGCTCGCTTTGGTTCTTCTCTCCCAACCAATTCAGTTGAAGTGCTTGTTGTTCTTTAAAAACGTTCTTAAAATATGCACCCAAAATTTCAATTCCACACGTGATGTATTAGAGTCTTTTCATTTGTATTCATTGCATTCAAGACTTGTCTTGTGAAATTTGTGCTTCTCTATAACTTTCATGGAATGCTAATCCCACTCAGATTTGATAGTGAAACAAGTAGAAATTAACAATTGAAGTGATCGTGTTACCATATTTCATGCAGACCCCAGTAAGAAAAACTGTAAGTGGTGATTCTAATTTGCCCTCAATAAGAAATATGAATTGTATTGAGGGATTTTTTTCCTTCACTGATCGTAGTTTTTTAAATATGTTTTAGTTAAAAGGCAAATTTATTGTGAAACTTTGCTTGTAAAATCCAACAACTGTTCTGTTAGGTTCATTAACATAATGAACTAACAGGCCCTAATGTTCAGAATGCCATTTTCACCCTATTTCCTTTGTTCAATTTTGCTTTCCTTCTTCAATTTTAGAGGCATACAGTGGAAGTTTATTTTACTTTGGCAAGAATATCTTCATTGTGTTTAGGTAATTATTAATTTCCTTTAAGCAAAATGGCTTGTTATTTGGTAGATAGTGCTTAAATATTATTATTCTGTGCATGGTTTCTACAGTTGAGACACAGTTATAATTTTGCTAACCTGCAATGGGGGCAGGAGGAAATTACGTTCCCAGCTTTCTTGACTTTGCAGGTGAACCCCACATACTTAGCACATGAAGAAAGCCAATGGAAATGTAAAAATGTATCTTTAAAGAAAATAGAGATTTCCTTGGGTTTCTTAAAACCTTAGAGAAAAATACAGTGTGAAATAAAATCCTGTTTCCTTATTTCACATGCCATAATTTGTTACAAAGAAAATCTGGGAAATTCTCATTTGTAAAGATGTAAGTTAACGTAAAGTAAATCCTTTTAGCAATCATCGCACTTTAAATGATCCAGTAATCAACCAAGTTCTAAGCATTTTCTCAGTGAATTGTCCCTAATACATAATCCATATTAAAAAATATATTCTTACATAGCACAGGGAACTATATTCAACTTAATATATTCAACTATTATTCTTTAATAATCTATAATGGAAAATAATCTGAAAAAGAATACAGATATAAAACATAAATATGTGTATATACAAAATAATCACTTTGCTGTACACCTGAAGCTAATGCAACATTGTAAACCAGCTACACTTCAATAATAATTCTTTGGAAAAGAAAATGAAAAATATTCTTTGGACAAAATATACACTGTGTTTAATTGTGTAAAACTTTAAACGTATATACCATGTGAATGCTTTTGTATACCATGTAAGTTATACATTTTTTTCCTCTGAGGAATAAAGATGTAAAAATAATTTTTCAAAAAATCAGCAGCATTTAATTTCTTTGTATTTTTCTCTTTTTTGTAGTTTTCTTTTTTAAAACTATTAAAACTCTCTATGAAGACTATGGCTGGCCTTTTATATCATAGTTTTAAAGTGTTAAAATTAACTTGTAGAATATTTTGTGTTCTAATAATTACACTATTTATGATACAGTATAACACTGATTCCAACTTGATTGCTTAATGCAGATGAACTTTTTTAAATGGCCACTAGTGCTTTTTTTAATATGTTCTTCTGCAGAAGAACATCCCACTGTTTTTTTTTTTTTTTTTTCATCCCACTGTTATAAACAAATTGTGAAGTAGAGATTCGTTGCCTTGTGTAATAATTTTTAAAATAAGTGAACTAAAATGTGAGATAGCCCATGTTTTCTTATCGTTAAGAAATTATTTACCTGAAGAGTTGAGGCTTTTTTCCTGCCCTGTTCCATAACCTTTGTGGGTTTCAGATCAGATTTTGCATACATAGAGCAAAGTTAAGTACTCCAAGTATTTATTTTGTTAACGCTGCTATCTGCAGTATAAATCAGCCATGTCTTTGCTTCTAGCTACACTCGACCTCATTACAGACACCGATTCCGCTCCTGCCTCTGTGCAGTAAGGAGACTCCTTGCAGTCTGAGCTTCAGGACTGAATTTAGTTTAAAAGTCTAGCAGGTCTGTATGGGCTGCAGCTCTAACTTTTTCCCCTTCAAATGGTTGAGCCAGTTAAGAAAATGCTAATTGAACACTGCTAATAATTTTTTTCCTTTATTTTTATTAGTTGGAGGCTAATACTTTACAATATTGTAGTGGTTTTTGCCATACACTGACATGAATCAGCCATGGCTTTACATGTGTCCCCATCCTGAACCCCCCCCCACCTCCCTCCCCACCCCATCCCTCAGGGTCATCCCAGTGCACCAGCCCCGAGCACTTGTCATGCTAATAATTTTTTAAAGGCACATATAAACTACATGGAAATAGCAGCCTCGTGGAGAGCAGCCGACCAGCCTCGAATTATAGTTTTATTTTCTTCTCTAGGGGGGGAGACTAAATGTTTTCACAAGATATTTTTTACAAGTCAGACTTCTCTGTTGAGATCAGTGTCGAATCCTTCTTTCCCTAAAACCCTAAACGAGAAAACATGGAGGCTTCTCAGCAAATCCATTTGTTGATGTTTCAACAGTAAATGGTTTTCAGGGATGTGGACCTGAGGATGCGTGGCACTTGCACTCAACTGCGCACGACAACAAAGGGCCAGCTTGAGGCTGTCATTTGTCTCTGTTCAGGTGATTTGTTGCTGTCACTCCATCCGCAAGTTGACAAAAAGCAGTTGCAAGGCAGTTTTACCCAGGCCGGCACAGGGAGCCTGAGCACCCCATTGAGGGCTGCCTGTCACCCCAGCCCCCCTGAAAGTAGGAGCTGGGCATATCCTCAGATGTTGGTTTCTCCTTCCTGTATAGCTATTTATTTGATCAGGTGTGAATGAGAATTATTCATTAAACAGGGTTGTTATTCGGCACAAGAGGGTAACGGGAGTCGGCAAGTCGCTGCCTACAACAGTAATTAAACATGTGTAACCAATTAGAGGGTTTCCACCATGGCACAAGCATATAATTTGCTAAGTCTTTCTATGTGAATAGATGAAAATAGGTACAAAAAGTGTGTCTGACTACAACATTCTCATGTTAAACATGTCAACATAAATGAACTTTAAATATATAATTTCTAGTTTGTTAACAATCTGTGGGACACGATTGGCCAGTAACAGTAACATATAATTTTGGTTCATTTTGCCAAGAAATATTGCATCTGACAGAGGCAATTAATTGTATTAAACATGATTAATTTTAGGCACAGACTATATTGATGGTGTTCGTTTGGCGAGTCCTGAAATGTAGAAACGTACTATTTCTGGGGGCAAGTGCACCCGCTAAAAAGATACAGGATTGATGTGCTGATCGAACTGTAAGTCAGGGAGATTGTTTTTCTGAGCAGAGATGTAAGAAGTGCTTATATATTCTTTGTTATATTTACAAATGAAAGTATTTAGCTGAAATTTCCTCCATGAAATAAATGCCCATTGATTTGAAAGGTTCTGTAGAATTACATTAAATCTGTAATGTCTCCACGCGGCATAAAGATAATAAATCTCCGTGGTCCGAGCCCAGGAGAGAGGCTGCAGTCGGCTCCCCTGTCAGGTGCTGACGTGAGTTTGAAAGGTTACAGATTAGTTTAGCAATGTTAAGCGAACTGGCAAAGGCATCTCTGATTTTGCTGGAAATGAGGAAGCCGGATGGTAAGGGAGTCCTAATGAGCCCATCGAAGGCTGGCTTTGTACCCAACAGACAGGGTGGCTGCAGATTGTATGAAAATATTGGAAATCAATGGCTTCTATGGAATTTCATTAAGAAGCAGTATCCACAATTGATAGAGCCTCATAATTTGATGGATTGTGCTAAGAAAATGATTAGCTAGCTAGAAAGAGTCATAGAATACACACGCCAGGACGTCAGAAATGTTGAAGTGGGGTAATTTGTACAGAATAAAAAATATTGATTTTACTTATGTGCAAAATTTTGAGGTGGAGGGCGGGCTGTCTCTCGAGGCCGGGCTGATGTAATGTCTTGCTTTTCCAGCGGCCCCCGGGGAGGGCGCCGAGGACGCGGACAGCGGCAACGAGAGCCGGAGCGGAGGCGAGGACACACACGTGTGCGAGAAGTGCTGCGCTGAGTTCTTCAAGTGGGCCGACCTGCTGGCGCACAAGGAGGCCTGCACCAAGAACCCGCTGGTGCTGATCGTGGGCGAGGATGAGCCCGCCCCGCCCTCCGAGGACTTCCCCGAGGCATCCCCGTCCAGCTCGCCCAGCGAGCGCGCGGACAGTGAGGCCGCTGAGGAGGTGGTGGCCGCCGCGGCCCCGGAAGGCGGGGAGGCCGCGGAGGCAAGGGCACCTGAGCGGGAGGACGAGCCCATGGAGGTGGGCGCGCCTGCGGACAAGGGCTTCCAGGGCTCGGGCGCGGCGCACGCGGGGCAGCCGCCTCCCCCGCCAGGCCCTGAGCCGGCCCCCGGGGCGGTCTATGGCATGCCCAGCACCAACGTGACCCTGGAGACCCTCCTGAGCACCAAGGTGGCCGTGGCGCAGTTCTCGCAGACCTCGCGGGCCGCGGGCGCGGCGGGCCCGGGCGGCGGCGTGGCGGCCGCGGCGCTCCCGCTGATCCTGGAGCAGCTCGTGGCCCTGCAGCAGCAGCAGGTGCAGCAGCTGCAGCTCATCGAGCAGATCCGCAGCCAGGTGGCCCTCATGAGCCGCCCGCCGCCGCCCTCCCGGCCGCCGCTGCACCCTGGGCCGGCCGCGCACCCCACCCTGCCGCTCTCGGCAGGCACCGGCCCCGCGGCCACGGCGCAGGGGCCCGCCGCCCCGCCGGCGGCCTACGAGGGCCCCCAGCACCTGGCCCCGCCGGTGTCCGCAGCCAGCACCCCGCACGTCCCGGGCGGGGGCCCCTCGGCGCCGGAGCCCGGCGCCCCCACGTGCTCCGGCGCCCCTCCGGCCTCCACGGCCTCCGCCCCAGCGGCCGGCGCCTCGGGGGGCGCCTCCCGGCCGCAGAACACCCCCACGCCCCCCGCCCTGGGGCCCGGGCCGCTGCTCAGCTCCGCGCCCAGCCTGCCAAGCCCACTGCTACCTCAGACCTCCGCCAGCAGCGTCATCTTCCCCAACCCGCTGGTCAGCATCGCGGCGACGGCCAACGCGCTGGACCCCCTGTCGGCCCTCATGAAGCACCGCAAGGGCAAACCCCCCAACGTGTCGGTGTTCGAGCCCAAGGCCAGCGCTGAGGACCCCTTCTTCAAGCACAAGTGCAGATTCTGCGCCAAGGTGTTCGGGAGCGACAGCGCCCTGCAGATCCACCTGCGCTCACACACCGGCGAGCGGCCCTTCAAGTGCAACATCTGCGGGAACCGCTTCTCCACCAAGGGCAACCTGAAGGTGCACTTCCAGAGGCACAAAGAGAAGTACCCACACATCCAGATGAACCCCTATCCAGTGCCTGAGTACCTGGACAACGTGCCCACCTGCTCCGGGATTCCCTACGGAATGTCGCTGCCGCCAGAGAAACCGGTCACCACCTGGCTGGACAGCAAGCCGGCGCTGCCCACTGTGCCCACCTCAGTGGGGCTGCAGCTCCCGCCCACCCTCCCAGGCATGGGCGTCAGCAGCTATGTGGACTCTCCCAGCCTCACCCCCGCCAACCGCTCCCCGCAGCGGCCCTCGCCCGCATCCAGCGAGTGCCCCTCTTTGTCCCCAGGCCTGACCAGCTCCGAGGCAGGCGTCCCAGTGGCTGCAGGGTCCCCTCAGCCGGCGCCCGGTGGATCTTCCCTGCTCAAGACCGAGCCCGTGAGCCTGCCCTGCACAAATGCCAGGGCAGGGGACCTCCCGGCCACGACGGGGCAGGTCTCCACCACGTCTGCCCTGGCGGACAGTGGCACATCCCCAGGCCTCTGCAGCCCAGTCCTCCCGGCTGGGGCCGAGCCATTTAAGGCCAAGTTCCCCTTCGGAGGGCTGCTCGACTCTATGCAAACATCCGAAACCTCCAAGCTGCAGCAGCTGGTGGAGAACATAGACAAGAAGATGACAGACCCCAACCAGTGCGTCATCTGCCACCGCGTGCTGAGCTGCCAGAGCGCCCTGAAGATGCACTACCGGACGCACACGGGCGAGCGGCCCTTCAAGTGCAAGATCTGCGGGCGTGCCTTCACCACCAAGGGCAACCTGAAGACGCACTTCGGCGTGCACCGCGCCAAGCCGCCCCTGCGTGTGCAGCACTCCTGCCCCATCTGCCAGAAGAAGTTCACCAACGCCGTGGTGCTTCAGCAGCACATCCGCATGCACATGGGGGGCCAGATCCCCAACACACCACTGCCCGAGGGCTTCCAGGACGCCATGGACGCCGCACTGCCCTACGACGACAAGGCCGCCGACGCCCTGAGCGCCTGCGATGACGACATGGACGACAACTCCCTGGAGGACGACGCCGAGCTGAAGGATGCGGCCGGCGACCCGAACAAGCCGCTGCTGGCCTTCTCAGGCTCCTGCCCACCCTCCCCGCCCTCTGTCATCTCCAGCATCGCTGCCCTGGAGAACCAGATGAAGATGATGGACTCGGTCATGAGCTGCCCGCAGCTGACCGCCCTCAAGTCCCTGGAGAACGGGTCTGGGGAGAGTGACCGTCTGAGCAACGATTCATCCTCAGCTGTGGGCGATCTGGAGAGCCGGAGTGCGGGCAGCCCGGCCCTGTCTGAGTCGTCCTCCTCCTTGCAGGCTCTGTCGCCCGGGAACAGTAACAGCGAGAGCGTGCCCTCCAAGTCCCCGGGCCTTGTTGCCCAGGAGGAGCCCCAGGAGACCCCGCTGAAGACGGAGAAGCCAGACAGCCCGCCCCCCGGCCCTGAGAACGGAGGGGCCCTGGACCTGACGGCCACCCACCCGGGCCGGCCGGCCGCCAAGGAGGAGGCCCCCTTTAGTCTGGTGTTCCTGAGCCGCGATCGGGGTAAGTGTGCGAGCACTGTGTGTCGTGTGTGTGCCAAGCCCTTTGCTTGCAGGAGCGCCCTGGAGATCCACCTCCGCAGCCACACCAAGGAGCGGCCGTTTGTGTGCACGGCCTGCGGGCGCGGCTGCTCCACGCTGGGTAACTTAAAGCAGCACTTACTGACCCACAGGTTGCGAGAGCTGCCTCCCCAGTTGCTTGACCCCAACTTTGCTCTAGGTCCCGGCCAGGGCACCCCGAGCCTGGGCCCTGGCTCCACGCCCACCACCATCAAAACGGAAGTGAACGGGCACAGCAAGGCCGGCCTGCTGGCCGAGGGTCCGCTGCTGCCGGCTGCCGTCCAGGTGCCCCCCGGGCCCCCAACGGTGATGAGCCCCGGTCTCGCGCCCATGCTGGCCCCCCCGCCGCGCCGGACGCCGAAGCAGCACAACTGCCAGTCGTGTGGGAAGACCTTCTCCTCGGCCAGCGCCCTGCAGATCCACGAGCGCACCCACACTGGGGAGAAGCCATTTGGCTGCACCATCTGCGGGAGAGCCTTCACCACCAAGGGCAACCTCAAGGTGAGGGTCGCCCGGGAGTCCCCTCGCCTCCTCTGGTCCTGGCTGAGGGCTTCCCCCGAGAGAGCGTGCGTGTGCCGTGTCAGCGAGGAGCTTGCCTTCCATACAGGTCTGTCCTCCCCTCGAGAGCCTGGTGCCACCTGAGAGGCTGCAGGGTGTTGGAGAGACGCACACTCGCTGCCCTGAGCCCAGTGGGTCACTGGTATCAACATAGCTAGGCTTTTGAATGCTTCCACATGACACAGATGCTGCTGATCCTGTCCAGAGGCCAAGGCTTTGATCTGTGGGTTTGTCCACATGATTGCCAAGAGGGCCTGGTGGGCATTTGGCAGAATCTTCCCAGCCTGAGGGCCAGGGGCAAACGGTACGATGATATAACGCTGGTATGGAAGATGTGGCCAGGCAGCCCATCTTCCCTGGAGGCGGGGTGTGTGGCCCAACACCACGGAGCCATTCAGGCTAGCATGCTGCTTTCCAGCCCAGGTTAGCTGCGTGTGGAGTCTCAGTGACCCCCTTCAGTAGGCACTGTAGACATGGCTTCCACTTCCTCATGAAATGAAGGCCACCTGAGGTCCTTGCTGACCACAGGTGCCCAGGCCTTCCCTCTATGTTTGGGAGAAAACCAGAGAAAGAGGCACAGGGAAGGCAGGAGTTCCGAGTAGAAGACAATCTGGGTGTGGGGGGAGCTTGGGGACCCTCCGGGTGGCCTGGGGTTCTTAACACCTTAGTGGGGAAGTCATCCTGTCAAGCTGCGAACTGACAGGAGCATCCATCAGCTCATCGGTCGGCTTGCCTTGTACTTGATGAAAGGAGTGTTGCAGGTTCACGTCTCAGATGTTCAGAAAAGCTCACCTGACAAGTTTGTTGTCCCAGATGAATGCTCAGGCTGGGGAGGAGGGACGGAAAGGAGCTGGAAGGCGTCCCCTGGCCCCGGATGCCCCTGTAACCGGAGGCTGGGCGCGCTCACGCCCGGGTGTGGCTCTGTCCCCGCAGGTGCACATGGGCACCCACATGTGGAACAACGCTCCCGCCAGGCGTGGCCGCCGCCTGTCGGTGGAGAACCCCATGGCCCTGCTGGGCGGCGATGCCCTCAAGTTCTCAGAGATGTTCCAGAAGGATCTGGCCGCACGGGCCATGAACGTGGACCCCAGCTTTTGGAACCAGTATGCCGCTGCCATCACCAACGGGCTGGCCATGAAGAACAACGAGATTTCCGTCATCCAGAACGGAGGCCTCCCCCAGCTCCCCGTAAGTCTCGGCGGGAGTGCCCTACCCCCGCTGGGCTCCCTGGCTGCCGGGCTGGACAAGGCCCGTCCAGGCAGCAGCCCGCCCATCGCAGGGCTGGACAAAGCCAACTCGGACGCGGGAGGTGGCCGGCCGTTCACACGGTTCATTGAGGATAACAAGGAGATTGGGATTAACTAGCCACGTCCCTGCCCTGCGGGTCTCCTTCTCGGTTCACCCGGAGCAGGAAAGACGTCACCGGGTGGCCGCCCGAGGTGGCCTCGTGCGCTGCCCGGTTGCGCCTTTCGAGGTGAACTTGAGAACTCGGCAACCTCGGAGATAGATTTGAGTCAGAAAGAGATGTCTTCCGAGAGCCGCCTTGGAAGCCAAAGGGGCTCAGACCACATCCATTCTATCCCTCCAGAGCCCGCCCTGTGCCAGGGAAACTTGTTCAGTGGTCTTGTTGGAATTAGTTCGAAACTTGAACTCTTTATCTCAATGACGTGGTCCAGTGCACCCAACGCCGGTCCCGCGCAGCACCTTCGCCTGTAGTATTTATGACGTTCAGATGATGCGGGTCACAGACAATGCAGCCTGACTATAACAGGAGCTTTTGTACTGCAGGATACATCTGGCTATGTGATTTTTTTTTTTTTTTTAAAGCAAGATTTGTTTTACTATAAATAAGTGGGTGATTTCCATGCAGGCAAAATTGTGAAGTTCTGTTAGGAAACAGCATGCTTTTCATGTGCAAGCACCTGTCAGTAACAAGCCTTTTTTTTTTTTTTTTTTTTTTTTTTAATTTAAATGTCTGTAGCTGCTATGTGGACAGTGGTCTCTAGTGTGGTCTGTAGCCCAGCAATTGGGAACAAGTCACAGACAGACGTCACCATGAATTATTCACAACGTTATAGCAGTTGTGAGTAAATATTTCACATTATCAAAGCTGTACAATAAAAAGGTAATGTTTGTATAATGTGGTTGCAAACTCTTAATTTATACTATTGCACTTTTAGTATTTTGTATTAGGGAGGTTTGTCTATAATTTGAAAATTTTAAAAGATGTAAAGCATTTTATAACTAGTAGTTTGATTGAAGGAAAATGAAAAAAAAAAGCTGTTACGGTCTTAGGTCAAACGATACGAGAAATCTGTGCTCCTTAATCAGGAACGCCACCAGGACTTGTCAGCTCCTCAGTAAACTCGGGCCTGCCATTTCTTACACTGAGGGATTTAACTTTTCTAGAAAGCCCATTTAAAAGCTTGACCACCCCTAACAAAACTCTGGTGAGCTCGTCTTAGGGCTGTGACACCACAAGACAAGCCGGGAGGGGGGAGCCAAGTGGCTGCCGTGCGGGTGTGACCTCACCATCCCCTCTGCTGCTTCCTCACGCCCGCGGACCAGACCCCGACTGCCTGCAGGCTGGCCTTGTGTTCAATAAACTGAGAGGTGCCGGGTGTTGGGCAGTGTAATCCATCATAACCGGGACATTTTCTGGGTTTCTGATTGATTTATTACCTTCTCAGATGCAAACGAAGCGCACTGTGGTCCAGTCACTCGAAGTGCAGGCTTGTGCTGGTGACGGTCAGCCGCTCCGAGTCAGGGAAGGGGCCCGGGCAGGTGCAAGCGGCTGGGCTGAGCCAGGCCATGTGGACGGGTGGTGTGTTCTACCTCATTCTGTGTGCTGCACGCATGCTGAAGTCTGAAAGCGAGACCTCCTCTGACTGCGTGGTCCCCCTGGTCATCGTGCCCGGGGACAGCGTCGGGAGGCGAGCCTGGAGGAAGGAGGCAGGCAGTCCGCCTCCTCAGCAGAGACCGAGCTCTAGGACAATCTTCCTAACACAGCCCCAGCAAGCGCAGACCACATCATGTTGCTGAGCAGAGTTTCAGAGCCTCACAGATGAGCAGACCTAGCAGTGGTTTCTGTCGGAAAAGAACATGGAACTCTCCCGCTGTTTCCCACGGAGGTGGGATGGAGTGAGCCCCGGGGACCCTCTCTTCTCCCAGGACGGGTGAGGGTGTCCCTATGTCGGGAAGAGAAAACAGGTGCTCGGTGTCGCTGTGTTTCAGCAGTGAATGTTCTTATTATTTATCTGTGTCTCTTTTGGTGTGATTTTGGGGGGGCGGGGGGGTCGTATTTGGTACCATGTAGTGTTCTGTCCTCCCAGAAAGATGTGTATATACCGTGAGAAGAGAGAAATGTAAAGTGCTGTACATAAGGCAGCTCGCGGCGGGCAGTCAGACTGCCCGGCCTGTGTCCGGGCGAGGCTGTCCCTCCGCACGGTGGAGAGACACTATTTTTCTATTGCAGCACCGTGCAGGGCCGGGCCCTCCCTGGACCAGTGCAGAGTTGTTACCCAGATCCAATATTTTTTATGACAAAATCTGTGGCTTGACACATCTACTGATTGAAATGGATGTCTTAGTCTAGGTTCCTATTTTTGTCATATGGAATTGAATAAAATGCAGGATGTAATATTATTTCTGAATGGCGTTCCTTGATTATTCTAATGGAAAAAGTGGAGTTTGAGGTTATGGTCATTGATGGTGGATGTATATTTGTGGTGTTTCTCCAAGGACAGTCAGTCAGGTCTGACAGCTTAGATTTAAGCCATATCTAAGTGTGTCTTGATTGGCCTTGAAATTTTCATATTTCATCTTTTTCTACAATAAAAAGACAGCCTCTTGACTGTGGGGTTTTTTTTTTTTAATTTACATCTTTGATGGAAGAAGATGTGGTAGAAAATGTCTAATGACTAGAGACTGTTGACAGTGTCCAAAAATGACGGCACTCTGAATGACCCTCCTCTGGTGAGCCTTGAGGGAAACCTTGGTTCTTTGGGTCCCTGGAAAACTAAATAGCTGTGCCTCCAGCGGTGATTCAAGAAAGCAGGTGAGGGAAGAAGGTGCAAGGCCCTGCCTGAGCCTATCATTCCCAGATGAAGGTGCTCCTCGCTTGAAAAGAAGCTTTACCTTGCCAAAAACATGTGATAAGGCATAAAACCTTAAATAATTTAGTAGCTCCTGGATTTCAACATATATAATCCATTTCTTCTTTTAAGAATATAACTGCTGATACTAGAAGCCACAGTAAAGTTCACCTAGGAGACTCTGGGTGATTTTGAAGTGTTAAAGGTACTAACCACTAAACTAGCTGCCCAGTCCTCCGGCAGGTGTCATATATCATGGACCTTAGGAATTAAAACCCTGTTGATTTCAGAGCTAGAGTAGAAATTATGAGAGAGAAACCGACTAAATCAGGTAGTCATTTTTTAACATATGGTAAGGAAATAGCAAAAGATTTCTACAGTCATTTAAAGTAATTAATATAAATTAAAATGTTAAAAAAAAAAGATATTTACTTCTTAATTCAAAAATGTTTCTAGTGTAAAACCAGAGGCATTTGGGCTTAACAAGCCTGGATATTTATTTCTTTTTGACATGAACTCTAGCTGGCTCAGACAGTACATCAAAGAATCATAAATGCCAACAATCCCTAAAAATTATTTATTTAAATATATTTCTATTCTAAGTTGGTTGCAGGAACAATTAACATTTCAAACTAATTAAAAAGCATTGCTTAAGGGCCAAAAAGCAATTGCTGTGAAGCCCTTGCTGTTTAACTCTGTGTGTGTGGGAGCTTCCAGGCAGCCTGGGTCCCCTGCCCGCTCCTCCTCTGTGCCTGGCAGGCAGCACCCAGCACCCGCTGCGGCGTTCAGAAGCCGCAGCAAACATCAGGGCTGTTTATTACCGGCTGCTGCACGCTGTCTCCAGCCCACCCACCTTCAACTCGCTTTATTTATTCTGGCTGGCTGTCCAAGGCACGGAAGACCCCTGGCTCTTCCCCCGGTGCATGCTTTCGGTGCATAATAAGGTCACATGTGTGTAATTCTGCAGCCAGCCTGTCACCTTGCGAGCATGCCAGCCGACCTGAGGACCTCGGGTTCAGCCTTTGTGTTTCAAGTCCTATGCTCATTTGTTCATTCCTGGGCTGAGGCACTCCTTTGCTTCTTTAAGAAGTTTTTCTAGGGACCCGGTGCATCTTTGAAAAGCAGAGGCTGTGAAATGTTTCTGTGAGCAGGTCTGTTGGCTGATGTTGAGCTATGGGAAAATCTGATCTACAAAATATTCTGTGCAATGCTAGGAAGATAATGAAATCCTTTTCTTTTTCACTTAAGTGGGAAACACTGTGTATTGTTTCAGCACTCTTTTTTCAACGGAAAACCTTAAAATGAAATCACCATAGAAACATTCTGCCATTCTCCTGTCCACATCTTTGTGCCAGGGTGGCGGCTGTGAGTATGTCAGCGTCGCCGAGTGGCCCTGGTCTTTCCCGCAGTGGCCAGGCAGGGGACGGGCCAGGCTATGCCCTGTGAGACCCCAGCAGTTCCTCCTTCTGCTCCCCGATCTGTAACAGTGGGGGAGAATTTGATGACAATAAAATTTCCACTTCCAAAAATCAGTGTTTTTTTTTTTCTTTAAACAATTACCACTAATGTACATCTTTCTTCCCTGCCCCCTCCAGAATTCAATAGACAAATTGATGGCATCTGTATAGAGAGAAGATACAAATGATTAGCTAAGAATATAAATATGAAAAATCTATTACGAATGACTTTGCTAAAAAAAATATGTGGAATCATATTTGGACCATGAAAAATGTGTTGGTATCTTTGATTTTTTTAAAAATCATTGAGTTTATTGAAGCTTTCAAAATGCAACTATATTTAAGGTAAAATAAAATCGATCTCTGTGAACATTATGCTGATTGCATTTTCTGTCAGAAAGGAGACCTTTTCAGGTGGATTGGGTTTTGTCATGTTTGCACGTCACATGCAGAGCCTCATTAAGGCGACATACAGATATCTGTGTCAGTGTAGACACTCAGCAGAGGATACACTGGAGCAGGGGTTGTCTCATCGTTCTTTTTGGTGAGCAATTAGAGAACCTTGCTATTAGCACTGGGTTTCCCGTCCTAATTTATAACTGCATGTGAGGTTCTGGTGTGATGTCTTCAGAAGGAAGGCTTGCAGATTACTCTTAAGTGGCTCTGCCTCAAGCTCTTACTCGTGGCTGAGTTCAGTATTCACTGCACACTGAACCAACCCAGAGGGAGATCATCAGAATGTTGGTGAGACGGGAGAGAGGAGGAGAGGGAGTCCTGGATGTGAGAGCCCATGCATGTTGTTAAGGGTTCCCTGCGTCACTGAATGGAAAACATGATTCACAGGCTCCCAAAGTGAAGGGATATGTGTATATCCCTGTGAATCACTCACTGTATCTGATTCAAACCTGGAAATAAATGTCTGACTGTAGTCCCAAATGTGGTCACTCGTGAACATGGGGATTTTGCACATTCCACCAAATGTTTTCCAAGTCGGTCTGCTGTGCGTGTTTTTGTGCCACAGAGTTATCTGTGAACTAGGAATGTCTCAGGAGTGTGGGCTCCTTCCCTCTCCAGCTGCTGCTTTTCTTCCATTTATGTTTTCTTTCTGGTTGAACCTCAAGGACACCTGAACTTTCATAACTTTTTACAAGTCAGGACCAAAGTCACCACATTTCTTGTGTAACTGACATTATACAAGATGGATTATATGTGTGATATAAAACATTTCTGTTTTATTTACTTTTTCTATTTACAGTATCAAGGACAGCTTGGGAACAGGTCTTGTTAGGACCTAAATTTACCCAGAAAAAGGAATATGTCACACCCGCCCACAAACACCCCCTCCAAGGAAAAACAGGCAGCCTCAGGAAAAAACGTTTTCCACTCTGACAATAGGGGAAGTTTTAGGGATACACAGTGGGAGGAGTACATAGAAACTTCCCCATACATTCAGATAATTGAACAATAAGTTAGATTTTGAATTCATTTTCCTTCACAAGTAAGCCTGGAGTTGTTTGGTTTCTCCCTAGGAAATAGATGGGTCTAGGAACAGTTCTTGCGGTAGAGACTGTGCTTGAGAGCAAGAAGCATGAGCGTTTCCTTTGTATCTTGTGTTTTTGGCGTTTCCATTCTTTCCTTGGTTTCTCATTTGGGGCTTTTTGTTCTGCTCTGTGATGTTTGGTAACGAAGGAGCTGCCCATCGCTGCAGAGGCCGTGCGGGCGGGGGTTTGGGTCATGAAGAGTTCTGGAACCCAGGTGTCTCCTGGTTGAGGGTTAAACAAACTAGATAATTGAAAAGAGGTAGGAGCTGTGAAGGCATTCTCTTCTAAAGGTGAGCAATTCACTTCTGTGACATCGTGGATAAGTCACCCAACCTGCTGATAATTTTACCCCCAAGATGAGTAGCTCTTTATTTACTACATATGGATAAAACACCAACTTATTAAAGAACCCAATCTGGAAATTGTACCAGCAGTGAAAATAAACACTAACAGAGACATAAAGAGTAGAAAACTCACCAGCATCTCAGAGTTTTTTTTTTTCTCAGAGAGTTTATAGCTGCATTAACCTCATGGATTTTCAATTAGGAGCTATAGGCAATTTGGGAAATGAACTTTATCAATAAATATTTGTAAATGATTAGCTTTTCCTGAGGGCAACTACACATTTTTCATAATCTCAGTACACTTTCTAGGACTTGAACAAATCCCTGAATATTGTTTAAGATGATGAACCTCCAGCTCATTTGTTTACGATGAACCCCTGGTCCACTTAGAAACCTTCCCATTATGTTTTTTTTGCATTGTCATCTCTTATCCAGAATTTATATCCTGGCTTGTGTTTCTCTTTTTTTCATTTTATGTTTTAACCTTGATTCTGTCACTTTTATCCGTTTTGCTGGAAAATAGTTGAGATCAAGTTTTAAGTTAGAAATCATGATGTGAGGGAGTCCCCTCTCAGTCCAGTGGTTAGAGTGTGGCGCTTTCACTGCTGTGACCTGCGCTCAGTCCCTGGTTGGGGAACTGGGATCCTCAAAGCTGAGAGATGCGGCAAAACAATACATAAAACTAGAGATCTTAACTTGGTTATTTTCAAGACTGGTCCCTGAGGCTGAGCTCTGAGCCCAGTCATCTCTCTCTTCCAGTGGGCTGAATGACTCAGTTTTAGAAATACAGACCCAGCGGTCTTTGTGCCTGGACTTGGTATTTAACTGAAGACAAATTCAAAGGTTTCTCTCAATCCATGAAAAGGGAAACTCAGATGATTTCGACACCCGCTTTTGTCTGCAGGCTTCCCTTTGGCACAAACAAAGCATCCTCCGTGGTGTGGAGACCAGCGTGCACAAGCTGCCTTACCTGGTGGTCCTGGACTTCCCCCCTCCGACCCCCCAGAAATGCTCTTGTGTCTGCCAGGAGGCAGTGAGGGGCAGACGGACACTGTCTGCCGCTGGGCAGGTACATCTGAGTCACCCTGCAGACCCTGCCTCCTGCTGTCCAGGACTGATTTGATCTTGACGACAGTCAACAACAGTGACCCAGTAGTTCATTTTGCATAATGTCTGGTGTGGTTGATGGTATCTGACTTGGTTTACTTTGGGAGCATTAAGGGAATAAGTGTAGGTATTTAAAATTATAAGTGCATTAAAATAATACTTGTAATCACAGGAAAAAAGTACCACCATACCTCAAATTGAGCTTTGGTGAATACTACAAAGAGAACACAAGTATGGGATCTTGCAGGAAAAGTGACGTTGCCTGGTTCTTCATAAAACTCACTTTTTAAGACATTATTAAACCTCAATGTGTATCTTAAAGTCAGTGATAAGAACTAGTTTAAATTGTTTTGATCTTCACTAGAGGAAGTTTCTACTTTACTGGTAAGTTATGTGTACCTGAAAGAGCAACTCTTTAAGAATCACCTCCTTCAACTCTGCAAATACTTGTTTGTCCAGAGAAACAAGTTCAGCTTTTTGAGCAGAAAATAAAGCGTAATTGTTTTAATGCTGCACACTCTCTGAGGTGAGAAGATACTAGGGTTAGGGTGTAGGGTTAGGCAGAGAAAGCAGTTGGCACAGGTTTGCATGGGCAGCTTGGTTGTGTGTTGGAAAACGCTGTTTTCTGTGCTTCTAAAAATTGCACATTTGATACAATTTGTGTCTTCCCTGCTCTTGTAATTAAAGAGGCTGGGACTTCTCTTGGGATGCGTCCGAATTCCTAGAGCAGAGCGCTGGGTGCGGACGCAGCCTTCTGCCGTTTCTGGAACCTTCTCCCTGGCAGCAACACCAGCCCCCTATCCACCGCTTCTCTGAGAGCCGCTGCGGGCGTCTCTCCGTCCCCACCTCACCGCGGTCGAGAACTTTATAGGAGAGCCCGTTTCCTTTCCAATCTCAAAGCAGTCCAGCCTTTCTGAAAATATGAAGTACTTTCCAAAAGCAAGAACAGAATGTGGTGCAATGCGGGTTCTCTGGCCCTTGATGGCAGGGACGCCCCCAGGTCCCTGATGCTGCAGGTGAGGAGGGCAGGGGGGTGCTTCTGGCTTCCCCCTCCCACGTCACCTCCAGGGGCCTGGTTCGCCTCCTGAACGGAGACCAGCTTCACTCCCCCGCTCCTCCTCGAGTCCCCGGGCCCCTGCTGCTCTCCCTCCAAAGCGCCCTGTCTGCATGCACGGCTGGGGACAGGTCTGAGGAAGAGCTGGGGGGGGGCGGGGGGAGGGGGGCGTGTCCCCAGCCCCAGTGCCGAGGCTGTGGGGCGAAGAGACTCCACTCGTGTGGATGTGGAGATGCCCGCCCCCGGGACGCACGGAGAGCTGGAACTCGGACAGGAGAGGCTTCTGGGGAAGGCGGCTCTGAACACGCGGGAAGCCGAGACCCGCCAGCTGCCAGGAAGCGACCTGGGGACCAAGGCAGGGGCCTGCAGCCCTCCCCCCAGCCCCGCCACCCCGGGTGGTCCTCCTGCAGGGCGAGGGGCAGCGCCCTCCAGGGCTGCTGCTGAGTGAAGCCCCCCAGGTAGGCCGGAAAGCCCACTGGCTCCCTGGGAACACCTCCAGGGCCCTGCTGCCTCTGGAGGTGGGGGATCGGGGCAGGGGCAACCTCAGCCTGCCGCTCAGCAGTTTCCTACCTCCCGGCCTCCAGAGTTCCCACCATCAAGACCACCGGTGAATCCTAAAGGGGAGGTGGGGGCTCAGAGAGGACTGGGGTCCCAGGGGACTTGCTGAGTCCAGACCGACATCTTAGAAGGAGAGCTGGACACAGGAGGTCTCAGCGGAGTGGCTGAGCCGCCCCGGCCCCGTGGCCGTGAACTCTGGTGGGGGGAGAGGTGAGGCACACATTTCGTGCTCACACACACACACTCACACAGACACTCACTGCCTGCTCACTCAAATTCCTGCAGTCCGTGGTCTGCTCTGCCCACACCATCCCCCAGGGCAGGGGGTTTCACGGGATATCCTTCACGAAGAATCAACACTGCTGCCTCCTCCCTCTCTCTGGTCCAGAGGCCACACTACTTAACTCTGGTCACCGAACAGAATCTACAAAGGATGGGCAAATTATAATGCACATACCCACAGCACACAGGGCAGGATTCCAGTAGAAAGGTCTGTGCCTGGGACACTGTGAGATGATAAATACAAGTCAATCTTATAACAATCCTGACTGTATTCAGTAGATGAGAGGTAGATAATGGGTGGGTAGGTAGGTAGGTAAGTAGATGATGGATGGATGACAGGTGATTCCTGTAGCATTGGCAGGAGCAGAAGATGAGAGATTCCCGCCCTCAGAAAGCTATGGTTAGCCAGGAGACCCCACCCCACTTCTGATGTCTGTTACTCACCCTCAGCCTTTCACACCTCCTCCTCTCTGTGGTGGGTGTTCTGTTGAGCTCTGTCTTCCCTGATAGCTCAGTTGGTAAAGAATCTGCCTGGTGAAGAATTCTATGCCTGCAGGTAAAGAATCTCCTGCAATGCAGGAGACCCCGGTTTGATTCCTGAGTCAGGAAGATCCCCTGGAGAAGGGATAGTCTACCCACTCCAGTATTCTTGGGCTTCCCCTTGTGGCTCAGCTGATAATCTGTGCCTGCAGTGTGGGAGACCTGGCTGCAGTCCCTGCCTCAGGAAGATCCCCTGGAGAAGGGAATGGCTACCCACTCTAGTATTCTGGCCTGGAGAATTCCATGGACTGTGTAATCCATGGGGTTGCAAAGAGTTGGATGTGACTGAGCAACTTTCACTCATGACCACAGGATGGCTGCTGCCCACCCCAGGTATTGCTTTCACTCTCACACGCTCATTTGGGTCAGTGTGTGTGACATCCTTGTCAGAGCCCTTCTCATGGATCCTCCCCAGTGACCCACGAGGCATCGAGGCATCAGCTCACATCCTCGTTGTGAGCAAAGATGAAGGCATGGGCACTGTGTGTAGTGGGCGATTGTCTGGGTGATGGTGATCCCAGAATTTATTCTCGAGAAGCACGTTCCAGATTCTGACCAAGCGTTTCACCTTCATCACTGAGCCAAAGATCTGCACGTAGTCCCTGCCCAATAAATACGTATTGGTGTACTGCAGTTGGAGTTACAAATGCAGGAAAAAAAACCCAGAACTTTGATGAAGTTTGAGTGAATGAGGAGGAAAGTGAATCTGCCAAAGAATGTTAATATTTTCTGCTTCTCCCCTTCCCCGAGTCTCAGTAGTGATTATTGACAAATGCTGAATGGCTTTTCTGCAGTCACATCTCTGTGTTCAGCTTAATGATATGGGAACTGCAGATGGAGGTGAGGGTAACTTGAAAAGAAAAGGGTATTACTGGTAAATGCACTGGATGCCTTGCAAATGTGAGAGGATAAATTGAAATTTTACAGGACTAATGAGTTTTTGAAAACTGTTAGCCAGGCTTGCCCAAACTGTTCTCTCCCTATTTAAGATTTTCTAAATTAGAAACTCAGAAATTTCGTAGCTGTTTTGGTCCTGGAATAAATAAACAGCCAAAGTAGATGGTGTTTTCCCATGTATTAAACTTACATTGTCTCTTGCATCCATTGTAACCTGTGTATTATTTTTATTGCAGTTGATGGTCTGTTCAAAGCACTTGCTTTATTGAGCCCAAATGTAGGTACTTTGTAACCATAACTGGGCTCAGCTGTCAAAAAGAGGTGACTTCTAGGTGCCTTCACGTTTAATTTTTTTAGCATACTGCAGGGTTCTGGAGCATGTCTGTATAAGCCTAAAATTAAATTTTGAAGTAAACGCACCGTAGTTTTTAAATTGTTGTTTATGACCTAGCAGTTTAAGTCTTGCATTTGATTCTTGGGCTTAAGTCTTAGTGTCAAATTTGAATTTACATTCATCACTGAAAACTGTTATGGACCTAAACAGTCACATTTATATATTTGAATGCAAAAGTCTTGCTGTAAGGGGATGAACCTTTCACACACTTTGAACTGCAGAAGTAACCTTAATTTTTATTTCAGTTATCAGCCATTTCCTCCGATTGTTGTTGTTGTTCAGTCCCTAAGTCATGTCCGACTCTTTGCGACCCCATGGACTGCAGCACACCAGGCTTCCCTGTCCTCTATCATCTCCCAGAGGTTGCTCAAACTCCTGTCCAAAGATTCGGTGATACTCTCCAACCATCTCATCCTCTGTCTCCCCCTTCTCCTCCTGCCTTCAATCTTTCCCAGAATCAGGGTCTTTTCAAATGAGTCAGTTCTTTGCATCAGGTGGCCAAAGTATTGGAGCCTTCCAATGAATATTCAGGGTTGATTTCCTTTAGGATCAACGGGTTTGAGCTCCTTGCAGTGCAAGGGACTCAAGAGTCTTCTCCAACACAATTCTAAAGAATCAGTTCTTTGGTGCTCAGCCTTCTTTTCATCTGATGCCACTGTCAATTGGTTTAAATACAATCTGCCTCAATGTTCTTAATTTGCCGCCTGGGCAACTGGCACACCCATTCATCAGTTGAGAGATTGCATTTTACTTTGCGTTTATGTACTCCCATTATATAACATTATGTAGTTGCATGTGAAGAAAATGCTAAATATCATTTAGTATCATTTTCTTCCTAAGCAAATCTTCTGAGATTATTTTGTGTTTTGGAAAAAAAGAAGTTATCTGTGAAATATTTTATCTCTGTTGCCTAGACGTGTTCTCAAATGTAATATAGATCAATCAAAAACTAAGTTGCTTACAGCTTTTACGGTAAAAATAATTTGAGAAATAATTACAAATTCTAAGTTGTGGGGGTTTATTTGTTGCCCATATCAAAATTGTAAGAGGTATTTCATTCACATGAATCTTTCAGAATTCAAGTTTAATCCATCCTATTGTTTCCTATTGACTCAAATGCTAGAAAAGTGGATTCTGACATTTTCACTGATCATCTTCAGAAGAAGCAGTTAGTACAGATAGATATCACTCCTTTTCAAACTAAAACTACATACTCATTCTGTTACATTTGTGTTCAGAGAGATATAAGAGTTTCTACCCGAGCACTAGTTGTTCAAGTCAGAGCCCATTTGCGAGTCATGAAATCAATTTAGTGGCTCTAAACCAGCATTTTTTAATGAAAGAAAGTGGAATAGAAAATGTTAGACTGCATGGCACGGCAAGTTGAAATTGTGAGTCTCAATTTATATCCGTGTGTGTGTGTAGACAGGCTCTCCGTGCGAAGTAGTCACGATCAAAACAAAGATCATTGCTCTATGGGTGCATCTTTTCCTTTCTCTCTGTTCCTCTTCCTTTTTTCCTTCCTTCCTTCTTTTTTCTCTTTCATTCTTTCTTAGTTTACTTCAAGGATTAGAAGGGTATAAAATCTGAAGTCTGTCAAGATTCACGGTTCCATCACCCACTGGCAGTGTGGTCATCAGTGAGTTTCGTGCCCTTTATGTCCATTTCCTCAACTGTCATGTGGGCTGCTTCATAGGCTCGTTTGTAAGGAGGTCAGACCAGTGATGGTAAATGGTGAAGACCACATAAGCATTAGGTAAAAGTATTGCCAACTCTTGAGAGCAGTCTCTTTCACTGTTACTATTTTTCCATAAGCTACATTCATTAACTGTATGTTATTCTCTCAGCATTTCTAGATGATGATATGTATCCCTTTATATTAGAATTTTTATGTTAATTTTTTACATTTCCTGAGATAGAAATGTTATTATATTGAAATGAGTAATTCCTATTTGAATGTAAATATGTAAGAATGAGGTTTTCATTGATGGAAATCATTCACTGAATGCATGCATTGCTGGTATAATAGTGAAGGATTTTAATAACGATTTTGGATTATGAATATGCATAGGGAGGGGTCATTAACTACTTGGTAACAAAATGATGAAATGCAAGAGTTTTTTAAGGTGAGAAGCTTTTAGTAAAAACTACGATCTTTTCTTAAAGTTTTGGGGAGATATCATACAAGAAATCAAGAAGAACAAGTCTAGTTGTACCAAAGAAATAGAAAGGCAGGATATAACTGTCCAACTAGAGCTGATAAAAGATTCAGAAATAAACTACAGCCCTAGAGAAAGCTAAAACAAAAGAGAACATTTTTATTTATAGTGGTTCTGTCCTGCAAAAATGTTTAAAATTTCAGTAGATGAAAAATGCCCGGATAGAATTTTAATTTTGTAGCTTTACCCAAATCAGATCCCAGGAAGACTCTATTTAGTTCATGACAGGCACAGATTCATTCCATCCTGATAACTGATTCCTCTCACTTCTGAAATTGCATCTTTCTAGACATGAAAAAGGAAGGTAGAATAATCTGGTGACCAAAGAATTATAAAGAGAAAACTCAAAAAGAGATATAAACATGATTAATGGCTTTAACTACTCAAAGCACAGCCCCAAACCAAACAATTGTCTTGATAAATGCATGCGTTTTATTTTTCTGACTATACAAGAGAAATACTAACATTTTGTGAATTATGACAGAATGTGTATACTCACTGCTGTACAAATGGAATTTTCCACCCAAAGCTGTCTTTGCTTTGATGGCATAAATCTAGCCCAACCGAGACAAACTAGCCTAAAAGGCGATCCTAAAACCTTTCTCTTCTGCAGAATGGGTGCAATCAGTTGTTGAGAAAAAGATACTGCAAGTTTTGTTGAGGAAACCATATTGTGCTTGCATCACTGAAGCATTTAGACATGTTCTAGATTACAGAAATAATAGCAGAGCCAAAACCATCTGCACACAGGTCAAGTTTGTTTTAAACTCTGAAGTAAAACCAACAGTAAAGATGAAACTTCCAGCCTGGGGACCCACTGCAGGAATATGAAACGGCTCCAGGGAAAAGAGTTCAGACAAAAAGGAGCACACTTCCAAGGTGGCCACACAGAAGGTCTTTATACTGGAAGTGATGATTCAAAGGCACTCCAGGACACCTGAAACTAACACAACACTGTAAATCAACACTACTTCAACTAAGAAGCGAAGATGCGGCAGGACAGACTTTGCCAAACCATGTGTCACCTGGGAAGTCCCTCCTGGGAAGGACATGAGTGACAGCCACCATCTCAGGGGCATTTTGCTCAAAGATGACTTTAGAAAGGTAAAGTCACTAGTGAGACTTGGAAGCCCTGTTGGCTCAGTCGGTAGAGAATCTGCCTGCACTGCAAGGGACCTGGGTTCTATCCCTGGGTGGGGAAGATCCCCTGGAGAAGGGAATGGCTACTCACTCCAGTATTCTTGCCTGGAGAACCCCATGGACAGAAGAGCCTGGTGGGCTACCTACTGTCCATGGGGTCACAAAGAGTCGGACATAACTGAGCAAATAATACTTTCACTTGCTTTCCAAACCAAGCATGTTATGTCCCAGGATGTATTATAATTCCCCAGCTTCTACTTTTCGAATTATTCCAAGTCATCAGATCTTCAGTGTTTGAAGAAACAACTACATCTTATCATCTGTTGATTTCAAGGTTAAAAATGTGTGCTTTCACAGCCACTTTCGGAGCCAAGGATGCTTTGAGAAGAGCCCTGTCGTGGTACCAAATCCTCCTCCTTTCGCCAGATTTCAGCCTAAACTGCTGCTGAGTTGCTGCGCTCCTCATGGCCTGCAGGCCTTTGTATTAGATATTCCTTAAATTCGAGGGCAAGATCAGCAGAATGGCATTTCCCAAAGCGATCCTTAACTCACTTTGAATTTCAGTGTTGGATCACTTAATTTTCAGTTTGTTTTGACCAACAGTCACAATCTCCAGGTGGAAACCCTCCAGTTTTAGTTCTTGCTCTCAAATAATTGATGTCTAGAAAGAATGTGCTGATCGAGTAGGGACGGTGGCCCCAGGCATGGGCGAGGGCCTGGGAATGGGATTCTTCAGGGACACACTAGGGGCAGCCGAGGCGGGTTTCTGTGCTGCAGGACTTCTCCGAGGCTTAAATGAGCTCACGAGCCCCATGCATCTCCTGGAGGAGTGTGGTCTGCCTGGTTGGCAGGCGTGGACCACAGAACGAGGGCGGGAAACCCTGAGCCCCACACCACGGCTCTGGCGACAGCCACCTTGTCCTCAGGTGCAAGCGTGTCCCCCAAGCTCACCGTCTGCGGCCCCCCAGACTCCTCAGGGCCCACCCGGGCTGCCAGCCCCACGTCTCCCTTCCTGACCTCGTGTGTGCTTCGTTGGCGGGCCTGGTCTGTAGTCCGGGCTGCAGCCCCCCACCCGGGGGGCTCCCAGGGCCTCAGGAACAAAGGAAACTCATTCTCACCCCACCGTCCAGGCATTGCAGGGCCAGGCAGCTGGGGCAGAGCTGGGGGAGGGGGAGGTGGCCCTTTGCTCTCCCAGGTCCTGGCGGCTGGCCCTCTGTGTAGACGTGTGTGTCTGCACCCTGCTGCAGGGCACCGTGGCCAGTCCTTGGTGCCTCCCTTTCCTACTTCCTACTGTATGAGTCTGAGCGGCAGGAGCCTCACAGCTAGAGGAGCCCTGCGGCCCAGTGTCCGGTACTCTGGGCCAGAGTCTGGGACCTGCCCAGGCCTCATAGAGAGACCTGCAGTCTGAGGCTCCCTCTGAAGGTCACCTGCATGTGGGGGTCTGGCCCCCCATGAAGCAACGTCTCACCTGGCAGCAGCCATGTTAACATTTACCTTGGCCTTGGTTCTCTGGTTTGATTTCCATGCTCACTCTGGTCACGAGCAGCAGAGAAGTCTGCCCGACCCAAGTGGACTTGGAAGGGCAGGGCTTCCAGGCCAGAAGGCGGGCGGCCCTCAGTGCTGGGGTGTCCCCCTAGCACACCCAGAAACCAGAGGCCCCCGCAGGAAGCCCCCTGTCCTGGTCAGAGGGTCAGAGGGACGAGTGTCCTGCGGGTTCCCAGGTGGAGACAGGCCTGGGACCTGCTCAGAGACACACCCGGCTGGCATACGACCCCACCTCGCCCCTGCTGGCCGGTGTTCACTCGGTGATGTCCCCTCAGCCTGACCCAGATGCCCTCAGTCCTCATCCACCCTGAGCTGGGTCCTTCATGCTCTCGTTTATTTTACACACACGTTCCCTCCGTGTCTCTTGGGAGCTCGTCACAAGGAGAGGAAGGCCATCCTGCTGTGCCCTTAGCTGCAGCAGCTCTGCCTTTGGATGGTCGCTGGCCTTCCTGAGTTGGGTTTCCTGCCCAGATGAAGAGGGGAGACTGTGTGGTTGCAGGTGTTGCAAACATCAGGGTATTTTGCAGATTAAGTGCTTGATGCTCCAGAACCTGGTAGGTCCTGTCAGCAGCTCTGACCATCTGAGCGTCCATCCACCTGCTCATAAGCTCACACACTGCCCAGGACAGGCGCCGGGTCCAGGGCACCAGTAGGTGACACAGGCTCTCAGGTCAGACGTGCGGAACTGCTCATCACTTGCACCAGCGACCAGGCTTTGGCCCCAGGTCTCTAAGCCCCGTCCCCACTGGTGACAGCTGGACACATGGGAGAGGGACCCTGAGCCAGGACGCCTGAGTCTAAGGACAGGAAGGCGGCCGACTGCCCCCTGCCCGGGCCAGGGACAGCCCTCGTGTCCCGGCTGCCCACCGTGCAGACAGACGTGAAGAGCCGGCCGAAAGCACAGGGCACCCAGCAACCCCTCCCCCCCAACAAGGGGTCGATGGCAACAGGACAAATACTCTGAGAACTGCCCCCAGAGCTCACAGCCTGTCCCAGCGACTCTTGCGTCTTGTGGGGAGACGCTGCCTGACGTGGCTGTTTACAGAAGCATGTGCAGTGCTGTCAGACGGTTTACATGTGTGTGGGCTCCGACTCTCATTAGATAGAAAGCTGTTGGTGTTATAGCTGAAAATCTGAATAAATGCCCAGTTTATGACGCTTCTTCCTAGCACATAAGCCAAGCATGGTGTTCAGATCCATATTCTCTTTTTGATTTTCTATCGTGAAACATAACATAGAAAAGCAAAATGAAAACAATGCAGTAGCCTTAATCTTGCGGCTAGATTGGCTGAAACAGGCGTTAAGAGTGTTTCTCACAATTGTCACTGCCTCATTCACCTGCTCAGAATGACACTGATGGAGCATCCCTCTCTAATGGGTGGCTCTTTATGCTGGATCAGTTGGGTTTGTAGGAGGAAGAAACGGAATCCGACAGTGGGATGAGCCCAGGGTGCTGCCAATGGTGCCGCCGTATTGAGAGCCTTTCTCCCTTTTGTTCTCATTCCTGTTATTAAGAAGATTGCATTTCTGTGAGTTGTGGTGACTGTGTAGATCATAAGAAAAGCCAACCCGGCGTGTCGCCGTGCCCACAGCACCCACAGGCCACGCTGCCCCTCAGGGCCACTCCACTCGGGCCAAGGAGGTGCCCCCCAGCCCCTCAGCTGACCGCCTGCCTCCCTGGAGCCCTCGCCCGGCCTCAGAAGGTGCCACGCAGGCACAGGTGAAGGTGCCGTGTTTGTTTCTGGTTTCATTCAGGCCCTGGATATTCCTTGTCCTAATCACCCACCTAGCGCCAGATTAAATAGCTAGTGATTACTAATCATTAAATGACTAATAACTGTATGAGTCGTTGGGCTTCCCAGGTGGCACTAGTGATAAAGCACCCACCTGCCAATGCAGGAGAAGAGATGAGGGTTCCGTCCCTGGGTGGGGAGGAAGCCCTGGAGGAGGGCGTGGCAACCCACTCCAGTGTTCTTGCCTGGAGAGACCCATGGGCAGAGGAACCTGGTGAGCTACAGTCCATGAGGTCACAAAGAGTCAGACACGACTGAGTGACTTGGCACGCGTGCACGGGCTGCTGCCTGGCGGTACGTCACTCACTTTCTGTGGGATCTTCGTGGCGTGGCCTCCTGAGGTTCTGTGGTCTCCATGAAGGTCATTGTTCCGTGTGACCCCATGACAAGGTGACTCTCCCAGAGAGGCTGACAATTCGCTTGTGTGGCTCCCACAGGGCTGGCCAGAGAGTGAACGAAATAGGAGCACGGGGCTCCCAGAGGTTTCTTTGAATGTCCTTCTATTGCTTCCACTCTCCAAGGAGGACATGCTGAAGCTCATATATTGAAAAGGAAATTGCATCTATGTCCACAGTGTTTTTTCTAACCTTTATAAACATATTTAATAATAGTTGTTCTGTCCACAGGTATTTGAGTCGATACTCGCAAACATACTTCATAATGTACACGTCTTACATTTTAATTACATGGGAAGTGTTTTTGAAACAGTATGGCCTCTTGCAACACAAGCTATTAATCTGACTTTCCCAGTGCCTGTAGTTTTGTTTTGCTTACCTTGATCGTTTCACACCATCGTTTCTTTTCTCTTGGGAAGGAAAGGCTAATAACCTACGATGTTCATTTGGGTGCCCATCCATATCCCACAATTACCCAAGTTGACTGAGACCAGGTGAGCACTCCCCGGGGCTGGGGGGCCAAAGGAGCAGAGGCCCCCTGGATGGGGGTCAGAGCCTCGCTTCCGGTCCATGCCACCTCTGTTTAGTGGCTCTGCTGTTTACACGTCTCAGTGGACAGAATCAAAGGGTTATCTGAATTTATTCCAGGCAATTTCTCCTTTTGTTTTCCTTAGTTCATGAGTATTAATATTCTTTAATAGGGATTTTTAATTCTGAGCCTTTTTTTAAGGGAGGGAGCTCTGCTTCCCTCCTTTCTGGAGGGAGAAGCATTAATGAATTCTAAGTGATGGAATATTCCAGCAACTTTCTATAAAGGGGGGGCAGGAGAAAGTTCTCCAATGCAGTGGGTATCACTGTGATTCTCGGGTCTTGGGGAATCCTCGGTGTCCAGCGATGATGGTGCCGGTCTGATGCCCTGCCCTGCAGTCCCTCCTGAGGGGCAGGCCTGATGGGGACACCCCGCCCTGCAGTCCCTCCTGAGGGGCAGACCTGCCGGGTCACTGCTTAGCCTACAAATATCTGAGACAAGGAACGCAGGGCAGGCAGAGCCTGAAAGGACTCACCAGGGTCACCGCACATGTGCTTCTGGGTCCAGTGCACTCCAAGTGCTCGGTATGCATTCTTGTACTTTGTTCTCACACAGATCTTTTGAAGCTGGTACTATCATTATCCCCATCCCTCAGGTAAAAGAGCTGATACTCAGAATTTAAAATTTGCTGTAATTCATAGGCTTCCTTAGTGCCTCAGACAGTAAAGAATCTGCCTGCAATGTGGGAGACCTGGGGAGGTTCAATCCCTGGGTCGGGAAGATCCCCTGGAGGGAGAAATGGCAACCCACACCAGAATTCTTGCCTGGAGAATTTCATGAACAGAGAAGCCTGGCAGGCTACAGCCCATGGAGTTTCAGAGTTGGACATGACTGAAGAACTAACACTTCACTTCTTCATAGACAGGTAAGAAGGAGAGGAGAGATAAAAGCCTGACAGCTTCCTCTTGAGCATCAACTCTTAGATGATGAGCTCTGTTGGCTCCTAGATTTTAATAAAGCCATCATCATACTTTAAAATACATCTGAAAATAAATTTGTAATCGTCTCTGATGCATGTCAAGTTTCCATAGCAAAATTTTTCGCCAAGCAACTGTACCCCAATAAAAATTAACTTAAAAAATGTTGCCAAAAATTTTCAGTAGGAAGAATGGAGAGTTATTAATAAAAAATGACATGTGAAAATAATAAACGTCTGCAGAGTGTGCTTTCGTAAAACAAACTTAAACTTGTTGGAAAAGTTGAAGTTCCTGGGGCTTCTTCTATAAGAGGAGAGGATGGCAGGGGGATGTAGGGGGAATGTGGATAGATCACAGAGGGGTGTCCCTCATCCAGCCATCCTCATTTTAATGGAAGCCCACCCAAGACCCTGGCTGGATGGAAAGTGCTGTGAAGCCTCTGTAAGAAAGTAAGTCCCTGGCAATGAGGATGGCTGAACAGTGGAGAGCCTCTCTGAAGAAATCTGAAAATTCTTCCCAGAGAGGCTGTGTTCCTGCCAGCTGCCAAGCTAGCTGTCCCTGGGCCAGCCACTCACGGTGCCTGGGCCCTGCATGTTAATTCTGATTTTACAAGTGTATCAAGCACATCTGGAATCTCTCACTTATAACAACTTGGTAAGCTTAGACTGTCTGAAAACCCCAAAGGAAAAAGAGTTTCAGCATTTGGTTTATTTTTACTTGACTATTAAAATAAAAGCAGATATATTCGACATCTAATATAGGAAATACATATTAAAAACTAGGTGGTAAAGAATCCACCTGTCAATGCAAGAGACACAAGTGATGCAGGTTTGATCCCTGGGTCAGGAAAAGTCCCTGGAGAAGGAAATGACTACCCACATCAGTATTCTTGCCTGGAAAATCCCATGAATGGAGAAGCCTAGTGGGCTACAGTCCATGGGGTCACCAAGAGTCAGACACAACTAAGTGACTGAGCACAATAGGAGAAAAGTTAGCATTCAGGTAAACAATAGTAGTGTCGGGGGAGTGTGTAATTTCCTTGGTTCTGTCTTGCCGCAGCAAAGATTTGAAATGGTGGACCAGTGTTACAGCTTGATTACAGCTCAGAGTTTTATTCGGCAAGCAAAGGAAAGTACACCCTTTCCTTTGCATGAGGGTGGGCCAACCCCAAAGGAGAGGGCTCAATCCCGCTTGGCTTCCTCCTTTTATATGTTTGTCTCCTCCCCACCTTGAGCCTGCGCTATGCAAACTGGCCTGGCCAAGAAGGGGGCATGTGGGTTTCACCTGAAGTTCTCACTTCAGCATGTGGATTTTCTTTTGTTCCATTTTCATGGGCTATTTCCTTTCTTTGTCTTTTAGCCATTGCCATTTTGGACTCATTTTTTTATTCTAACTTTTTCCTATTCTAACCTATTCAAATTGCCAACATTCACTGGATCATCGAAAAAGCAAGAGAGTTCCAGAAAAACATCTATTTCTGCTTTAATGACTATGCCAAAGCCTTTGACTGTGTGGGTCACAATAAACTGTGGAAAATTCTGAAAGAGATGGGAATACCAGACCACCTGACCTGCCTCTTGAGAAATCTGTATGCAGGTCAGGAAGCAACAGTTAGAACTGGACATGGAACAACAGACTGGTTCCAAATAGGGAAAGGGCAGAAAGCGAAAAAGAACTAGAGAGCCTCTTGATGAAAGTGAAAGAGAAGAGTGAAAAGGCTGGCTTAAAAGTCAACATTCAGAAAACTAAGATCATGGCATTCGGTCCAATCACTTCATGGCAAATAGATGGGGAAACGGTGGAAACAGTGGCTGGCTTTATTTTGGGGGGCTCCAAAATCACTGCAGAAAGTGATTGCAGCCATGAAATTAAAAGACGCTTACTCCTTGGGAGAAAAGTTATGACCAACCTAGACAGCATATTAAAAAGCAGAGACATTACTTTGTCAACAAAGGTCCATCTAGTCAAGGCTATGGTTTTTCCAGTAGTCATGTATGGATGTGAGAGTTGGACTATAAGGAAAGCTGAGCACCAAAGAATTTATGCTTTTGAACTGTGGTGTTGGAGAAGCTCTTGAGAGTCCATTGGACTGCAAGGAGATCCAACCAGTACATTCTAAAGGAAATCAGCCCTGGGTGTTCATTGGAAGGACTGATGTTGAAGCTGAAACTCCAATACTTTGGCCACCTGATGTGAAGAGCTGACTCATTTGAAAAGACTCTGATGTTGGGAAAGATTGAAGGCAGGAAGAGAATGGAATTACAGAGGATGAGATGGTTAGATGGCATCACCGACTCAATGGACATGAGTTTGGGTAAACTCTGGGAGTTGGTGATGGACAGAGAGGCCTGGCGTGCTGCAGTTCATGGGGTCGCAAACAGTTGGATACAACTGAGCGACTGAACTGAACATTAGTATATAACAGAAAACATGGAATGCGTGTTTCTGCTATATGCTGAGGATCAATGCTATCAATAAATACAGGGAAGAGGAAAAAACTTCACAATTTATACAACAAATGTTTGTTAGCCTCTTGGTATGGGTGAGACCATGGCGGTCACTAGACGAAACAGACAAGATGCAGGTCCTTTCTGGACAGGATGAACAAGACCACTGGACCCACAGCAAAAGGCAGCTTCCACTGTCCTGAGCGAGAGTAGCCCCAAGGTGCTGCAGGAGGTCAGAGGGCAAGGGCTGTCTCAGCCATAGGGTCAAACCTCCGGGTCATCTGGGTAAAGGCAGCCTCAGCCTTGACCTCCCTCGCTCCCCTGCACTCCTGATAACATCCTAAATACTGCACATCGGGCCACTGCTGCCTCTTCCAAAGATGGTTTTGGGGTGAGGAGGGCATTTTTGTTTTTAACAACTACAAAAAGAGAGTAAGAGCCCCACCTTAAAATCACTTACTTTGTACCAGAGTGAGTGAGTGAGTGAAGTTGCTCAGTCGTATCCGACTCTTCACGACCCCATGGACTGCATGGTCTACCAGGCTCCTCTGTCCATGGGATTTTCCAGGCAAGAGTACTGGAGTGGGTTGCCATTTCCTTCTCCAGGGGATCTTCCCAACCCAGGGATCGAACCCAGGTCTCCCGCATTGTAGACAGACGCTTTACTGTCTGGGCCACCAGGGAAGTCCTACTTTGTTATGGGACGTCCATGGGATCTTGTATTTTAAGCATTTGGCCTACTTTGTACCAGGACTAGGCCAAATGCTTAAAATACAAGATCCCATGGAGGTCTCATAATGCCTTGGGGCAGGGCGGGGGCCGGTGCTACCTTCCTGTCAAACAAAGGAGGAGCCAGGCTCAGGAGGGTCTGTGAACTCAGGGCCCGGGGCCGAGGTGGGGTGAGGACCCTTTATTGAGCCCATGCCCGCAACCACTTCATCATTCTGCCTCCACAAAGAACAGGCACTATTCTAGTGAAGGAAGGAAAATTTCCTTCTTTTTAGATGCTTTTTAAAAGAAAACAGAGTGCTTTTTTTTGGGTCCTTCCTCAGATTTCGTAGTTTTCTCTCATTGAGTATCTGGCTTTCAGAGGTGATTTGTGATATGAGTAGCATGTTTTATAAAGTTTCTTATGATTAACTTCTGAATGCTGCTGAAAATATTAGGTTGGTACAAAAGTAATTTCGGTTTTGCATTGCTGAACTTTGCTGTTTGATAATGGAATATATCAAATGATATATTCAAATGATAATGATAACCACATTCTTATATAAGTGTGGTTATGTTATACATCATTTTAATGCACACTTACTGCTTTATGTATTTTTCTAATAATTTATTACTGCTTCTTTTATATTTATTTTAGACTAGGGAAATGATGTTAGACAAAAAACAAATATGAGCGTTTTTCTTATTCGAGTTCAAAATGAGTCATGAAGCAGCGGAAACAACTCACAACATCAACAACACATTTGACCTAGGGACTGCTAACCAACGTATCATGCAGTTGTGGTTCAAGAAGTTTTGCAAAGGAGACAGGGGCCATGAAAATGAGGAGCCCAATGGCTGGCCATTGGAAATTGACAAAAACCAACTGAGAGAATCATCAAAGCTGATCCTCCTACAACTACGCGAGAAATTGCTGAAGAACTCAATGTCGACCATTCTATGGTCATTTGGCATTTGAAGCAAACTGGAAAGGTAAAAATAGGTAGGTGCCTCATAAGAAAGTGAAAGTGAAGTCGCTCAGTTGTGTCTAACTCTTCATGACCCCAAGGAACATCCATGGGATTTTCCATGCAAGAATACTGGAGTGGGTTGCCATTTCCTTCTCCAAGGGATGACAGAAAATTTTTTAAAATCATCATTTTGAAGTGTCATCTTCTTTTATTCTATGCAACAAGGAACCATTTCTTGATTGTGATATGTGACAAGAAGTGGATTTTATGTAACAACCAGCAATGAGCATCTCTGTGGTTGGACTGAGAAGAAGCTGCAAAGCACTTCCCAAGGCCAAGTTCAGTTCACTTCAATTGCACAGTCGTGCCCAACTCTTTGTGACCCCATGGACTGCAGCACATCAGGCTTCCCTGACCATCACCAATTCCCAGAGCTTCCTCAAACTCATGTAAATCAAGTTGGTAATGCCATCCAACCATCTCATCCTCTGTCATCCCCTTCTCCTCCTGCCTTCAATCTTTCCAACCATCAGGAGAGTCAGTTCTTCACATCAGGTGGCCAAAGTATTGGAGATTCAACTTCAGCATCAGTCCTTCCAATGAATATTCAGGACTGATTTCCTTTAAGTTTGACTGGTTGTATCTCCTTGCAGTCCAAGGGACTCTCAAGAGTCTTCTCCAGCACCACAGTTCAAAAGCATCAATTCTTCGGTGCTCAGCTTTTTTATAGTCCAACTCTCACATCCATACATGACTACTGGAAAAATCATAGCTTTGACTAGGCTGACCTTTGTTGCCAAAGTAATGTCTCTGCTTTTTAATATGCTCTCTAGGTTGATCATAGCTCTTTCTTTCAAGGAGCAAGTATCTTTTAATTTCGTGGCTACAGTCACCATTGGCGGTGATTTTGGAGACCAAGAAAAAGTCTGTCACTGTTCCCATTGTTTCCCCATCTATCTGCCATAAAGTGATGGGACCAGATGCCATGATCTTCATTTTTTGAATGTTGAGTTTAAAGCCAGCTTTTTCACTCTCCACTTTCATTTTCATCAAGAGGCTCTTTAGTTCTTGCTTGCTTTCTGCCATAAAGGTGGTGTCATCTGCATATCTGAGGTTATTGATATTTCTCCCAGCAACCTTGATTCCAGCTTGTGCTTCATCTAGCGCAGCATTTTGCATGATGTACGTTAAATTGCAGGTAAGTTAAATAAGCAAGGTGACAGTATACAGCCTTGATGTACTCCTTTCCCAATTTGGAACCAGTCCATTGTTCCATGTCCAGTTCTAACTGTTGCTTCTTGACCTGCATACAGATTTCTCAGGAAGCAGGTCAGGTGGTCTGGTATTCCCATCTCTTGAAGAATTGTCCAGTTTGTTGTGATCCACCCAGTCAAAGGCAGAAGTCAATAAAGCAGAAGTAGTTATTTTTCTGGAATTCTCTTGTTTTCTTTGATGATACAATGAATGTTGGCAATTTGATCTCTGGTTCCTCTGCCTTTTCTAAATCCAGCTTGAACATCTGGAGGTTCATGGTTCACGTACTGTTGAAATCTGGCTTGGAGAATTTTGCGCATTACTTTGCTAGCATGTGAGATGAGTGCAATTGTGCAGTAGTTTGAACACTGTTTGGCATTGCCTTTCTTTGGAATTGGAATGAAAACTGACCTTTTCCAGTCCTGTGGCACTGTTGAGTTTTCCAAATTTGCTGGCATATTGAGTGCAGCAATTTCACAACATCATCTTTTAGGATTTGAAATAGCTCAACTGGAATTTCATGACTTCCATTAGCTTTGTTTGTAGTGATGCTTCCTAAGGCCCACTTGACTTCAGACTCCAGGATGTCTGGTTCTGGGTGAGTGATCACAACATCATGGTTATCTGGGTCATTAAGCCAAACTTGCAACAAAAAAAGGTCATGGTCAGTTTGGTGGTCTGCTGCTGGAATGATCCACTACAGCTTTCTGAATCCCAGTAAAACCATTACATCTGAGAAGTATGCTCAGCAAATCAATAAGATGCACCGAAAACTTCAATGCATGCAGCTGGCATTGGTCAATAGAAAGTGCCCAATTCTTCTCCAAGACAATGTCCAACCACACATCACACAACAAATGCTTCAGAAATTGAACGAATTGGACTACGAATGTTTGCCTCATCTGCCATATTCACCTGATCTCTCGCCAACTGATGGCCACTTCCTCAAGCATCTCAACAACTTTTTGCAGGGAAAACACTTCCACAACCAGCAGGATGCAGAAAATACTTTCCAAGCATTCATTCATTTTATGCTATGGGAATAAACGAACTTATTTCTCGTTGGCAAAATGTGTTGATTGTAATGGTTCCCATTAATAAAATATGCTTGAGTCTAGTTATAATGATTTAAAACTCATAGTCTAAAACTACCAACTAAACACTAAGTTGGTCCAACTAACACTAAATTGGTGTTTGCACCAACTTAAAAATACCCAGAAGTGGCCCCTGCCCCATGAGGTCCGTGCTCTGTCCTACAGGGATGCAGAGTGAGGGTGACTGTGTTTGGGTCCACAAGGGCCTGCGTGCCCCATGGGATGACAGTCAAGTGGGCATGGGGCACCAGGAACAGTGACAAAAGTGACCAGACACCAAAGCCTTGACTTTTATTCTACAAACAATCATGGACGTGCATCTTCAGGACTCACGTTTCTGTCCATCATCAAGACTTCCAACCCTTTCCGTCTCAGCTTAAACTAAGATACTCACAGTATGAAAGTTTCATGGAAACTGTCTTTAGCATAATAAAAACAAGTAATTTATCCGATCAAAGAATGTCAACAGCATGTGCAGTGTCATTTGTGTGGTGACAAATTGTAACTATCCTTCCCAGAAAGAAGGGCTCAGAGTTGAGGGGAGGGTGTTGCAGGAAAGCACCTGTGTTTCATGTGTTTAATGTGCAGCTCCAGGACTATCGCTCTTGTCCTTTTAGACGTAGATGCAAATTAGACCTAACACAGTGGTTATCACAGCAGTTATTACTGCTGCTTCTCCTCTCCTGCATGTTCGGTGAGTGCGGTGGGAGAACAGAGCATTGTGAAGGAGGGGTGCTGTGAGCCTCAGGTTTGCAGACATCCATGACAGTACCACTAATCATCACCGGAGTCGGACATGTGATGGAAGCTATGATATTACAAGTGAATTGATTCAGAGATCAGCTGGGTGGGGTGAGAAACAAAGCCCTCAGGACACCTTCAAGACATCATGTGTCTTGCATGCTGAAGTCCCACAGGGGAGGCAAGGAGGCACTCACTTTCCCACGAGGTTGGAAAACACAGGTGACCTTGGATTATGAAGTATCTACGAGGTTTGGGTTTGAAAGGTCGTGGGATCCTCCAGTGGTCTCTGACAGACCCTGAGCCGTGTGTATGTGAAACAGGCTTAAGTTAGCTCAGCTAAGGAAATAAGATCTAGACCGAGACCAGTAGTCACATCGAAAAGCTGAATTTTAGCATAAAACTCTCCTGTGAGCATATGAAACACATTCATTGAAGAACAATAGCAGAATCCAGAATCTCTACAACCTAACATTCACAATGTCCAGGATCAGTCCAAAATGACCTGTCATCTGAAGCATCAAGAAAATGGAATTTGTTTTCAAGAGGAAAGAGAAGCAACAAAGCCATATCTCAGTATGAACCCAAGATGGAACCCACAGGCAAGACTTTAAAATGAATATTATAACTATTGTCTGTGAAGTAAAAGAAGTATGTTTTAAATAAATGGAAAATAAGACATCTCATCAGAGATACTGACACAATTTTTTAAAAAAACTGAAACCCCCCAAAATTTCTGAAATAAAAATTTCACAGGAATAGACTTAGCTGGAATAGATGACTCTTGGCAACCCCAAGGACTGCACGGTCCATGGAACTCTCCAGGCCAGAAATACTGGAGTGGATAACTTTTCCTTTCTCCAGGGGATCTTCCCAGCCCAGGGATTGAACCCAGGTCTCCCGCATTGCAGGTGGATTCTTTACTAGCTGAGCCACCAGGGAAGCCCAGTGAAGTGGGAGGGCTGTTCCTTCCACAGTTGTTCAGATCCCTGCAGTGTGGCTGTGACAAGCAGGAAGTGACAGGACCAGGACATGTGTGCAATGCCCAGGGGGCTGTGGAGAGAAGGGCCACCAATGGCCCAGGGCCAGGCAAGGAGGCCCCCTCCTAGGAAAAGGGACACTGGACACCAGTGGCTGCTGGGGACGTGGGCAGGGTGTGTCAGATATGGCATCTCATTATTGAGACAATGGTATTGTGACTAGAAAGATTCTCAGACTTTAAAATTATGGGTAGAAAGACCTTGTCAACCACACAGCTGTTGATACAGAACAGACTTACTGATTCCAAATTCCGGCCAGCTATAACAAGACTCCAAAGAGTAGCTTGATTCCAGTTTATTCTTTAGCTAACCCTTTGAAACTCTCTACGAAAAGTTATTAACTGCATTATTCCATCTATGGCTCATTACAAAGCAGTAATTGAATGAGTGGTTTAAAGGAAACTATGAATGTTCTAAAACTATGAATGCTCTACATTGATCTAAACAGCCGGATTCCAAACAACCTGAAATTCTTTTTCAAGTTATCAGGATTTCCTGAGTACGGTTGAAGTTACATGTGGCAAAAAAATAAATGCCATGTATATACGTACCCACTCATAAGCATGCACACACACATTTTTTGTGGTTGACTTAAATTCTTTCAGACTATGAGAAGCTAGAATAAGTTACCCCTCAAAAATAATTAGTTTTAAATTATGAACTTGCTATAATGTGAGAGCCTTAAGTGGTGAATTGAAAGAAAACCTTATTCTAGTCCCCCCCCCCCCCCCCCGCCCCTTATCTTTACCATCTGAGGGTGGCTCAGACGGTAAAGAATCTGCCTGCAATGCAGGAAACCCAGGTTCGATCCCTGGGCCAGGAAGATCCCCTGCAGAAGGGAATAGCAACCCACTCCAGTATTCTTGCCTGGAGAATCCCATGGACAGAAGAGCCTGACGGGCTATAGCCCATGGGGTCCAAAGAGTTGGACAGGACTGAGCGACCAACATTTTCACTTTAAGTGGTGAAATGAAAAAAAACCTGATTGTTGTAGTTACATTTTTCTCCTTTATAATTAAAGGTGCTTAATCTTTCCCCTTTAAAATATATTTCTATTCAAGGAATGAAATATGATGTGTTTTAGTGAAGCTGGGATCTTCTGAATCCAGATGTATGTTAGAGGGCGTGGCAGTACACAGACTTTTTGTTTAACTTCACTATCCCTTGAGTCCTGGAGAAGGAAATGGCAACCTACTCCAGTACTCTTGCCTGGAATATCCCATGGACAGAGGAGCCTGCTAGGCTACAGTCCATGGGGCCACAAGGAGTCCATTGACTGAGGGACTTCACTTTCACCTGTTGAGAGAAAAAATGCATTTCTCTCAAGGGAGAGTTCCATGAGAGCAAAGCAAAGAAAGCATCAGTAAGAAATCATAAATGTTAAAATTGTCCTATAAAAGATATATTTAAAGATGGATTTTTACAAGATTCATTTTTTGGTGGTAGTTTTTTTTTTAAACTGATCATTACAATTTGTTGTTGTTTAGTTGCTAAGTTATGTCTGACTCTTTTCCAGCCCAGTGGACTGTAGCCTGCCAGGCACAATCTTCAGAGTTTTTTTTTTGCTCATTGACTCCCTAAAATAATTTTGAAAAAGTATGTATTCATTCACACACTTTGTGTTGACAGTTTTTATTGTAAGTGTAAATAGTTACAAATGATGCATCTTTGGCATTTAAGTAAGTATTTACATTTAAAAACAGAACTGTGACATCACTCCTCCAAATGCATGGAATGGCATTTAAGTTCCACCATTTGATAACCTGTCATCCATTTTTAAAAATACATAAGGAAGCTCTTCAGTATTTGAAAATTTGCCTTTCTTTTTGCTGAATTATAATTTTTGAGAGGTAAAACAACTTTTATGAAGATAAATAACAAAGACGTGACAAAATTTTTATTCAAGTAACTAAGAGGGAAGATATGGTGTGAAAGATATTAAGAGCTGTTCAGAGTATTTCAGGACCACGTGTTTAGATGCAATTTAACACAGGAATGTTAGGGTGAGATTGCTGGGTTATCAAAGTGGTTAAAACCTGTAGGACAATAAACTACACCCTTTAGGGTTGTTGGGAGTGGTTATGTAGCTGGAGTAACAGTGTCAGCTGTTGAGAGTGGTTCCAGCTTGTTGGTGTTAACGATATCAGTTGAAAATGGTTATCTAGCCGGTTGGTGTAAACAATGTCTGCTGTTGACAGTGGTTATCTAGTTGGTTGGTGTAACAATGTCAGTTGTTGAGGGTGGTTATCTAGCTGGACACTCAAGCGTGTCACGCTATTGTGGCAAAAGGCGCTGGCCACCAGCTGGATTCGTCACCGGGTGCGCACGGGCGGGGCGCGCAGGTTGCGCACTGCGCTAAGGAGGTGGGCCAGGTTCCTATGTGGCAAGGCCCTCAGTGCCCTCCATCTGGCTCCCAAGAAGGCCTCCCCGGGCAGGGTCACAGCGGCCGTGCAGCATCCGCCACACTCCAGACCAACAGGTCAGCGCCTCGGCCCAGGAGCGCTCAAGAAAGGCCTGCCTCCCGCCTAGATTGGACCACACGGCTTCCGCTCGGGCCTTCCCCGCACAAGGACGTCATTGGTCGCCGACGGGGTGGGGGGTCTCTGAACTCCACCACCTCCCTCTCACGCCCTCGCCGCGGAATGACGTCACCGGGCCCTGCCGCGCCGGGGGCGGGGCCTAGGAAAGCCTCCGCCCCCCGCACCTCACCTTCGCGGATGGTGTCATCATCGGGCCCCGACGCGTGGTGACGCCATCAGGCCTCGACGCACGGTGGAGGGGCAGGGCGCGCGGGCGGTGCCTCAGCCGGGTTGGCGCTGAGGGGAGAGGGCGGGGAAAGGCGGTGAACCGAGGGGGATAGGGGAGGGGCGAGAAGGTAGCGGCCAGAGCATGGCGGAGCAGATCCCTCTGTACCCGGTGCGCAGCGCGGCGGCCTTGGCCGCGGCCAACCGCAAACGCGCGGCCTACTTCAGCGCAGCTGGGCCCGGGCTGGGGGCCGACCGGCCCAGCAGGTAACGACGGGGCCGCCCCAGCTTCCCGCCCCGGCACCCTTCCCCGCTGGCCCGACGGGGGCCGCTCTGGCGCGCCTGGACCTGGGGAGGGCGTCCGCGCTGCAAGGGGGCCCCCGCCCCGGAGCGCCCCGGCCGGGCTCGGCGGAGAGAGGGGGTTGCCTCGGGTTCGGGGGCTGCTGCCTCTATTAGCGCAGGCAGAACGGTCCCACGTCTCGCAGTTGTTAGTCTCCGAAACTTGCAGCGTCTCCGGGAGATCGTGAAGATGGCAGACACAACTCCCAGTGAGGCTTAGAAATGCAGACCTTGTTGGGAGTCACTTCACAGGTGGAAGAGCACGTGAAGACATTTCTGTTTGTTTCCTGAGAACACTTTTTACTTAAACGTATATCTACAAAGTACCTTTTGTTGACAAGAATTTTTGCTCTTTAACAATGGGAAACGGAGATTCAGAAAGGTTGAATTGTTTCATGTGAGCACAGTTATTAAAGTGGTAGAATTTAAAAGCGGAGACCTTTGATTTAAAATGGAAATCTCATACCCTAGTTGGATTTAGTTCGTATTTAACTTCTTACCCAAAGGGGCGACTACCCCATGATACAGTGGTTAGGAAAAGAAACCTATAAAAAGGGGAAATAGTTGTTAAAATTTTATTTCTGAACGATTGTAGAAGTAGTCTGCCTTTAGCACACAGAAAAGGTATAGATTTTAGTACCCAGTTGCTTCAGGAGTCAAGTTTTAGAATAATTTTTGGTTTGGACTGTTGGAGAGGCCATATACTCAAAAGAGTACATATTATAATGTTACAGAGCTGAATTGAATCTTGGTTCATTTACATACTAGCTGTTTGATCTTAGGTAACTTAATCTGTAAGCCCTAATTTCCTCTGCTGTAAAATGGGGGCAATATTTTTTCTTGTAGAATTGTTGAGGGTACAGGAGGAGTTAGTAAGGAGCCCTGTTCCTCTTATTGTTCGGCCCTGAAGTGAAGAGGTGTGGTTTCTCCTTTCTTCCCTGTCGTTACCTATAAGAGTAACTGTGTTAGTAATCTTCTAAGTAGTTGATTTTAGGAGATATTTTTTGAAAATGTGCCACCTCTTTCACAATAGATTTCCCTCAAAGTTCTCATCTGCCAGTTTTTGCCTTATACATTTTAAAGCTCAGTAATGTGGTGTATATACATTTAGGATCTCTGTGTCTTCAGGCAGATATTTCTTTCGTTTTCGTCTCTGGTAACTTTTTTTTTGCTCTGGAGTCTCCTTTAGTAGACTAGTGTGGCCACTTCTGCTTTTTGTGGATAAACGTTTGCATCGTGTTAACATTCAGCCTGTCTGTGTTGAGTTTGAAGTGGGTTGCCGTTGGATTGTGTTTTTCCATTGTTCAGTGTGTCAGTCTCTGTCTTTCGTTGGTGTGTTTAGGCCACTCGAGGTGATTGTTGATACATTAGCGTTTAAGTGCGCCACTATATTTATCTGCTTTTCTGTTTCTTACATTTCTCTTCTTGCCTTCCTTTTACTTGAATGTTTTTGTGATATCGCTATAGTGTTTTTTAGGGTAGGCCTTTGTATAGTTTTTGTAGTGCTTGCTCTGGGTATCACCATAGTGTATTGGTATTAGTATTTTACTATATGGAGTGATTTGTGGAAACTTGGTTTCCGCAAATTTTGGTTCCTTTACTTCCCTTTCCCCCCCTGCAGTTTAAATGTCATGTCCTTATATATGTATGTGTGTTTGTTGGATTGTGATGTAAACTGTATTTTTTAGATAAAAAAAAGTTTGCAGGTCACTATAGTTAAATTAGACTGGCAAATAAAAGCACAAATTAACTTCACAAAAAATCATGTCCTGAGTATCTGATGGTGTTAAACTTTTTGTTTAAATTATCAAGTATGGTTTATAAGACTTGTGATGGTAAAGATAGCTTATTGAACATACCCATATTTTTACTCGTTTTGTTCTTCCTTTCTGCTGTTCCAGGTTTCTCTTTTTTTTAATTTCCTTTTTGTTTTAGGACCTTCCCATAGGCAGTCTTGAGATTTCATCTCATGATGTCTTTATTTCTCATTTATTTCTGAAAGATAGTTTATTGGATAGAAAATTCTTTGTCGATACGTCTTAGTACCTGAAAACTCTTGTTCCACTTCCTTCCAGCTTTCATAGTTTCTGATTAGAAGTCTGCTGTCATTCAAATTGATGTTCTCTCATCATTTTTCTTTGGCTGCTTTCAGGTTTTTTCTGTCTTTAGTTTTCAGAGGGTTAATTATGAGTATCTTGGTATGATTTCTTTGGGTTTAACTTGTTTTGTAGTTGGCTAAGCTTCTTGAGTCTGTTGGGTTTTGTTTCACCAAATTTAGGGAGTTTTTAGTAATAATTTCTTCAAGTACTCTTTCATACACACCTCTTTCTTATCAACTTTGAGGACTCCAATGATACAGATGCTGGATCTTTTGTTAGTCTTAGATAATTCTTCTGGGCTTTTTTCCCCCAGTGCCTATTCTCTGTGTTCAGACTGTGTAAATACTATTTATTTGTTCTCAATTTCCCTAATTCTGTCCTCTGTCATTTTCACTCTACTGAGTGACTTTCACTTTCACATAGATCCCATCCAGTGAAGTTTTGTTCCTAATATTGTATTTTTAAGTTTTATAATTTCTGTTTATTTGAAATTGATTCTTGAAGCATTTTTATGTTTGGTGCTTGAAATAATTGTTACACCATTCTCTATCTGAGTTAATCTTAGGATTGATGTCAGTTGGTTGTCTTTTCTAATTCACATTGTCAGTGTTTTGATTCTTTGGATGATGGATAGTTTTTGATTGTTTCCTTGATACTTTGTCTTTTATATTAGGAGAATGCAGGGCCTATTGATATCTTTTATTCTAGCAGATGATAACCCTGTTTAGATTTAGCACATAGGTCCTGGCCTACCTTTGTTGGCCTTAGTTCCAATGACAGTTTAATTCACAGGGCCTCTGTGCTGATTTTTGGTCTGTTGGTTTATGTCATGCTACCACAGCTCTTACTTGTCTCTCTCTATGCTGCCGAGGAGAAGGGATTTCCCCAGGCCCAGGGTCTCTTGGTGAGAGGTGGTGGTGTCATCCCATATGGTTGACGAGACTGTGTTGGATGGACAGTAGCTGTAGCTGTTTCTCTCCATCTGTGCTCTCTGACTTCCCTGGTGTGTCTTGGTGGGAGAGAAGACTCCGCACCACTGTGGCCAAGAGACTCTCTGTGACTGAATCTTTTTTGCTTGTGCCCCTGCCTCCTCTGGCATCTTGAGGAAGATGAGAAGCGTTTCAAGCCATGGATAGAAGCCATTTCCTGAGCTGGCTGTTTCTGTGTTTGTTGATGCTGCCTGCTCCTGCCTCATACCCCCATTCCCCCCTCCTCCCAATGAGGGAAGGGAGTCTCAGGCTCGCGGGACATGGAGACATCAAGGAAGGCCATATGTCTGAGGCCTCTAACCTCTTGTTGTGGCAGGGCCCCTAACCGGTGCCACCTGGATGCCCCTGTGTCCCTGGGTGAGATGTGGGAGTCTCAGGCCAGTGGGGTAGGACACTACCTCCTAAGGCTACTTGTCCATCTTGTCTTGCTGGTGGTGGACTCTCAGGGAAATAAGGGCCTTCCTAGGCTGCCTTTTCTTGCTAGGATGGAGTAGGCAGTGCCGAGCCTGTGTCCTTCTGTTGGGTGGGGTCTCATAAGGTGTCCTCCCACTGTGTTCCTCCAGGTCTGGGTCCCCAGTCCGCCCAGCTCTCTTCCTCTCACTGCTGCATTCTCACCACCCTTCAGAGCTCTCCTGGTTGTCTCTTGCTTTATTTCCAGGGTTTGTATTGATTGATAGTTGTGTTTAGGGAAGAGCAGCAGAGGGAAATGGTTTGTGAATTAAAAATTGTGTTCCTGTATTATTTTGTGAAGTTTGTTTTGGTTGTATTTTATCATGGTGACATTTATGTATTGTTTAAAAAGTTAATTGGTGGTGAAAGGCTTATGATAGTCACTGGCTCTCTACCAGTGACCTTCTCCCCAACCTCTCATTCCACTGGCAATTACTTTGTACTCTTTTAACTGTTTCTTGTATTTACAAATTTCCATTATTACAGTTACTGTATTCCTGACTTGTGTCAACATCTGAAATGACTTGACTTCTAATTCAGTTCAGCTCAGTCATGTCCAACTCTTTGTGACCCCATGGACTGCAGCCTGCCAGGCTTTCCTGTCCATCACCAACTCCTGAAGTTTACTCAAACTCGTGTCCATCACATTGGTGATGCCATCCAACCATCTCACCCTCTGTTGCCCACTTCTCCTCCCAGCTTCAACCTTTCCCAGCATTTTCCCAACTCTTTTCCAATGCATCAGTTCTTCTCATCAGGTGGCTTTCTAATACCTTCCTTGATTTCAACTCCAGCCAGGACAGAACAAGATGCTCCTGCCACGCTCGTACAGTACTCTGCTTTCCCTCATAGCACAGAGTGTGCTTGACTAATTGTTCATCTTCTCGTTAGACTTTAAATTCCATGAGTAGAGTGGCAGTGATGGACAGATTTTACCCTAGTACCTGGCCCCATGAGATGAGTGGGGAAGTGTTTTCTTCTCTTTCCCTTTCTGGAAGACATTTTGTAGAGTTGGTGTTATTTCTTTAAATGTTTGGTAGAATTTTCCAGTGAAACCGTCTGGACCTGGAGATTTCTTTTTAGGGTGTTTTAATTTAAAATTCAGTTTCAGTTATTGAGCTAGTCAAAGGTTCTGTTTTATATTTGGTGAATGGTGATAGTTTGTGCTCATGACTAGTTGGTTCATTTTATCTAAGTTGCTGTATTTACGTGTATAGACTTGTTTGTAGTATTCCCCTATTTTCTTCTTGCTTTTATTGCATTCAGATGTTGGTGGTTTGTGTCTTTACTTTTTTTTGTTGTTCTTTCTTGCTAAAGACTTGATCTTTTCAAAGATCCATCTTTTATTTTACTTATATTTTCTAATTTTCTTCTTCCAACTTCATTAATTTCTGCTGTTTATTTTTTTCTACATTTGTTTACATTATGTTCATTTTTCTCTTCTCATTTCTTAAGGTGAGAGCTTGGATTATTAATTAGGGACTTTTCTTTTTTAATGTAAATATTTATTGCTGTAAATTTCTCTCTTGGCACTGACTTACTTGTGTCCAACAAATTCTTGTGTTTTGATTTTCTCTGAGACATCCTCTCTGACCAGTGGATTGTCTAGAAGTGAGTTTGGAAAATTTACTGTTATCTTCTAGTTACTAAATATCTAGCATGATTTTTTTGTGATCAAAGAACACAATTTGTATGATTTCAGTTAATCTAAATTTGTTGCAGTTTGTTTTGTGACTGAGGATATGATCTATTATCAGTAGGAATTGTGGGGCTCTTGAAAAGAAAGTACTTTGTGCTGTTGTTGGGTGAAATGTTCTGAAATGCAGTTAGATCCCATTAGTTAATGGTGTTGAGTTCTTCTCTCCTTGCTGGTTTACTGTCTGGTTTTTGAGGGTGGATAGTTGAAGTCTCTTGACTGTAATCATGGATTTGTCTGTTTCTCCTTGTAGTTTTATCAGTTTTTGCTTCACATGTTTTGCAGGTCTGTTTTTGGTGCATTCATGTTGGGATTGCTTATATTCTTGATGGACTGACATTTTTATTATTATGAAATTTTTGCTCTGACGTTTTCTTTAACTGACATTATTATAGCCACTCCTGCTTTCTTTGGATTGCTTTTTATTGGCACATAATTTTCCATCCTTTTACTTTCAACCTGCTTTTATTAAAGTGAGTTTCTCTTCATTGATATGTGGTTGGTGATACTTTTTATCCACTCTGCCATTGTGTGTCCTTGAGCTGATGCATTTAGAACATTTACATTCAGTGTAGTGATTGATTAGTTAGGGCTTACACCTGCCATTTTACTTTCTGTTTTCTCTTTTGTTTCTCTCTTTTCTTTTTCCTGCCTTTTTTAACAGTCACTTGAGCATGTTTTAGAATTCCATTTTGATTTACTTGTGGTGTTTTACTTTGGATCTCTCTGTGTAAACACTATGTAGCAGTAGTTCTACGTGTTATATTATACACATATAACTCGTCACAGTATACTCCTGTTGATGTTTCATCAATTAGAGTAAAGTGTATAATCCTTATCTTACATCCTTTTATTCCCACCACTGGTAGTGTAATTATAGGCATATCTTGTTTTATTGTGCTTTGCAGGATTTTTTTTTTTTTTTTGACAAATTGAAGGTTTGTGGCAACCCTGCATTGTCAGTTGATGGTTAGCATTTTTAAGCAATAAAGTATTTTTCAGCTAAGGCATGTACTTTTTTAAATACATAATGCTGTTGCACACTTGGTAGACTTCAGTATATTGTGAACATAACTATTATATGTACCAGAAAACCAAAAAATTTATTTGACTCACTTGATTACCATATTTGCTTTATTCCAGTGGTGTGGAACTGAACCTACAGTATCTCTGAGGTATGCTTGTGTCTTGTAAAATTATATGTAAGTTTTACATATATGAAAGTAGTTACATATTTCCCTTACATACAGTTAGAACTGCTCATCAGTGTTAGAAGTTTTGCTTTATCTCTCAAACATAATTTAGAAAACATAAGAGGAGAAGGACAGCTTATTATAATGATTCATATTTTTGCTACTTCTGTTGTTCTCTTATTTCCTGGTATACCAAAACTATTTTCTTGTTTCTGTTCTGTTTTAAGAATTCCTTGGCTATACTTTGAAGATGGGTCTGCTGGAAACAAATCTCTTAGTTTTTCTTCATCTGAGGATGTCTTATTTCCCCTTCATTCTGTAAGGATATTTTAATCATATATGCAGTTTCAGGTTGACAGTTCTCTCAGCACTTGAAAAGTGTTATGTCACTTATTTTTGGGTTCCATGATTTCTGATGAGAAATCTGATGTCATTGGAATAATTTCCATTGTAGGTAAGGTATTTCTCACTAATTTCAAGCTTTGTCTTTGGTTTTCAGTAGTTTGTTTTTTATGGGCCTTAGCATAGGTTTGAGTTTATACTGTTTCACTTAGTTTCTTGAATCTTTTGTAAGTTAGAAGTTTTCAGCATTTATTTATTTGAATACTTACATTTGGACCATCTTTTATCTCCTGATATCTAGTGACATCTTGTGAGAGCTTTTCTTTTAGTCCCACATAGTCATGAGTTCTGTTCATTTGTTTTAAGTCCATTTTCTGTTGAGATTGGGTGATTTTTGTTGTTCCATCTTCAAGCTCATTGATTTTTTTCCTTTGTCTCCTTCATCCTGCTCCTGAGCCTGTCCATTCAGTTTTTATGTCTGTCTTTTTTTTTCTAGCTTCAAAGTTTCCAGTTGATTCTAATTCATATTAGCTGTTTCTTTGCTTAGTTTTTCTAATTTTTTCTTATGTTTCAAGCATGTTTATATTGCCCATTGAAGCACTTTAATGATGAATGTTTTAAAACTCATTAGATAATTTCAGCATCTGAATCTTTTTCATGTTAGTATCTTTTGAGTCTCTTCTCATTCGGGTTGAGGTTTATTGGTTTTTGGTATGAGTGATTTTTTTATTGTATCCTGAACATTTTGGTGTTGTGCTATAAGGCTGTGGAGAAGTAAATGGCAACCCACTCCAGTACTCTTGCCTGGAAAATTCCATGGATGGAGGAGCCTGGTAGGCTACAGTCCATGGGGTCACAAAGAGTCGGACACGACTGAGCGACTTCACTTTCTTTCTTTCTGTAGTTCCTTTTGGAGAAGGAAATGGCAACTTACTCCAGTGTTCTTGCCTGGAGAATCCCGTGGGCAAAGGGGCCGGGTGGGCTATAGTCTATGGGGTTGCAAAGAGTTGGACATGACTAAGCAACTAACACACACACACACACACCTTATTTAAGTCTTCTGTTTTATCGGTCTCTTTTAAAAAGAGACTCATGCTGAGAACAGATGGCTATTGTCTGATTATCTTTAAAATATTAGTGTGTTTTTTGGTAGAGGAAACAACATTTTTTTTTTTAAGTGTTAGTTTTCTCATTGAGTATCTACACATATTTTTCTCTGAATCTAAAAAATTTTACAATTATTATGATAAATATTTTACTGTTTTCTGTGATGATTTGTAATTAAAAGCTTTTTTTAAAGTACAAAATGATTCTTAAGATAGCATTTATCAAAGTACCCAGGTCCAGGATTCCTTGGAATCAGAGACATATTCTTACAATACATAGCATTTCCTTTCAAAGAACTATTTCATGCAAGTTTACAAAATACTTTATACTTACCAGAATAGAAATATTTTGCTTAAATTTCTAAACTGACAGTATTAGCATGAAGATAGAGTTGGTGATTGGAATAGCACCTTTTGGGCAGCTGGAGTATGTGTCCTTAGCTTAACTGGCCTGCTTGTAAATTTCTGGATTGGCATTTACATACATTAGATATTGTACCATTAACTCTGGAGGCTAGTGGTAAAGAATTCTTCTGCCAATGCAGGAGACAGAGATGTGGGTTTCGATCCCTGGGTCAGGAAGATCCCCTGGAGGAGGAAATGGCAACCCAACCCAGTATTCTTGTCTGGAGATTCTCATAGACAGAGGAGCCTGATGGGCTCTCAGTTCAGTTCAGTTCAGTCGCTCAGTCGTGTCCGACTCTTTGCAACCCCATGAATTGCAGCACGCCAGGCCTCCCTGTCCATCACCAACTCCCAGAGTTTACTCAAACTCATGCCCATCGAGTTGATGATGCCATCCAGCCATCTCATCCTTTGTCGTCCCCTCCTCCTCCTGCCCCCAGTCCCTCCCAGCATGAGGGTCTTTTCCAATGAGTCAACTCTTCGCATGAGGTGGCCAAAGTACTGGAGTTTCAGCTTCAACATCAGTCCTTCCAATGAACGCCCAGGACTGATCTCTTTTAGGATGGACTGGTTGGATCTCCTTGCAGTCCAAGGGACTCTCAAGAGTCTTCTCCAACACCACAGTTCAAAAGCATCAATTTTTCGGTGCTCAGCTTTCTTCACAGTCCAACTCTCACATCCATACCTGACCACTGGAAAAACCATAGCCCTGACCAGACGGACCTTTGTTGGCAAAGTAATGTCTCTGCTTTTTTTCTTTTTTTTTATTAGTTGGAGGCTAATTACTTCACAACATTTCAGTGGGTTTTGTCATACATTGACATGAATCAGCTATGGAGTTACATGTATTCCCCATCCCGATCCCCCCTCCCACCTCCCTCTCCACCCGATTCCTCTGGGTCTTCCCAGTGCACCAGGCCCGAGCACTTGTCTCATGCATCCCACCTGGGCTGGTGATCTGTTTCACTATAGATAATATACATGCTGTTCTTTCAAAACATCCCACCCTCACCTTCTCCCACAGAGTTCAAAAGTCTGTTCTGTACTTCCTTGTCTCTTTTTCTGTTTTGCATATAGGGTTATCATTACCATCTTTCTAAATTCCATATATATGTGTTAGTATGCTGTAATGTTCTTTATCTTTCTGGCTTACTTCACTCTGTATAATGGGCTCCAGTTTTATCCATCTCATTAGAACTGATTCAAATGAATTCTTTTTAATGGCTGAATAATATTCCATGGTGTATATGTACCACAGCTTCCTTATCCATTCGTCTGCTGATGGGCATCTAGGTTGCTTCCATGTCCTGGCTATTATAAGCAGTGCTGCAATGAACATTGGGGTGCACGTGTCTCTTTCAGATCTGGTTTCCTCAGTGTGTATGCCCAGAAGTGATATTGCTGGGTCATATGGCAGTTCTATTTCCAGTTTTTTAAAAAATCTCCACACTGTTTTCCATAGCGGCTGTACTAGTTTGCATTCCCACCAACAGTGTAAGAGGGTTCCCTTTTCTCCACACCCTCTCCAGCATTTATTGCTTGTAGACTTTTGGATAGCAGCTATCCTGACTGGCGTGTAATGGTACCTCATTGTGGTTTTGATTTGCATTTCTCTGATAATGAGTGATGTTGAGCATCTTTTCATGTGTTTGTTAGCCATCTGTATGTCTTCTTTGGAGAAATGTCTGTTTAGTTCTTTGGCCCATTTTTTGATTGGGTCATTTATTTTTCTGGAATTGAGCTTCAGGAGTTGCTTGTATATTTTTGAGATTAATCCTTTGTCTGTTTCTTCATTTGCTATTATTTTCTCCCAATCTGAGGGCTGTCTTTTCACCTTGCTTATAGTTTCCTTTGTAGTGCAAAAGCTTTTAAGTTTCATTAGGTCCCATTTGTTTATTTTTGCTTTTATTTCCAATATTCTGGGAGGTGGGTCATAGAGGATCTTGCTGTGATGTCGGAGAGTGTTTTGCCTATGTTCTCCTCTAGGAGTTTTATAGTTTCTGGTCTTACATTTAGATCTTTAATCCATTTTATTTTTGTGTATGGTGTTAGAAAGTGTTCTAGTTTCATTCTTTTACAAGTGGTTGACCAGTTTTCCCAGCACCACTTGTTAAAGAGGTTGTCTTTTTTCCATTGTATATCCTTGCCTCCTTTGTCGAAGATAAGGTGTCCATAGGTTCGTGGATTTATCTCTGGGCTTTCTATTCTGTTCCATTGATCTATATTTCTGTCTTTGTGCCAGTACCACACTGTCTTGATGACTGTGGCTTTGTAGTAGAGTCTGAAGGCAGGCAGGTTGATTCCTCCAGTTCCATTCTTCTTTCTCAAGATTACTTTGGCTATTCGAGGTTTTTTTAATTTCCATACAAATTGTGAAATTATTTGTTCTAGTTCTGTGAAAAGTACCGTTGGTAGCTTGATAGGGATTGCATTGAATCTATAGATTGCTTTGGGTAGAATAGCCATTTTGACAATATTGATTCTTCCAATCCATGAACACGGTATGTTTCTCCATCTGTTTGTGTCCTCTTTGATTTCTTTCATCAGTGTTTTATAGTTTTCTATGTATAGGTCTTTTGTTTCTTTAGGTAGATATACTCCTAAGTATTTTATTCTTTTTGTTGCAATGGTGAATGGTATTGTTTCCTTAATTTCTTTCTGTTTTTTCACTGTTAGTATATAGGAATGCAAGGGATTTCTGTGTGTTAATTTTATATCCTGCAACTTTACTATATTCATTGATTAGCTCTAGTAATTTTCTGGAAGAGTCTTTAGGGTTTTCTATGTAGAGGATCATGTCATCTGCAAACAGCGAGAGTTTCACTTCTTCTTTTCCTATCTGGATTCCTTTTACTTCTTTTTCTGCTCTGATTGCTGTGGCCAAAACTTCCGACACTATGTTGAATAGTAGTGGTGAAAGTGGGCACCTTTGTCTTGTTCCTGATTTCAGGGGAAATGCTTTCAATTTTTCACCATTGAGGGTGATGCTTGCTGTGGGTTTGTCATATATAGCTTTTATTATGTTGAGGTATGTTCCTTCTGTTCCTGCTTTCTGGAGAGTTTTAATCATAAATGAGTGTTGAATTTTGTCAAAGACTTTCTCTGCATCTATTGAGATAATCGTATGGTTTTTATCTTTCAATTTGTTAACGTGGTGTATTACATTGATTGATTTGCAGATATTAAAGAATCCTTGCATTCCTGGGATAAAGCCCACTTGGTCATGGTGTATGATTTTTTTAATATGTTGTTGGATTCTGTTTGCTAGAATTTTGTTAAGGATTTTTGCATCTATGTTCATCAGTGATATTGGCCTGTAGTTTTCTTTTTTTGTGGCATCTTTGTCTGGTTTTGGAATTAGGGTGATGGTGGCCTCATAGAATGAGTTTGGAAGCTTACCTTCATCTGCAATTTTCTGGAAGAGTTTGAGTAAGATAGGTGTTAGCTCTTCTCTAAATTTTTGGTAGAATTCAGCTGTGTAGCCATCTGGTCCTGGGCTTTTGTTTGCTGGAAGATTTTTGATTGCAGTTTTGATTTCCTTGCTTGTGATGGGTCTGTTAAGATCTTCTGTTTCTTCCTGGTTCAGTTTTGGAAAGTTATACTTTTCTAAGAATTTGTCCATTTCATCCAAGTTGTCCATTTTATTGGCATAGAGCTGCTGGTAGTAGTCTCTTATGATCCTTTGTATTTCAGTGTTGTCTGTTGTGATCTCTCCATTTTCATTTCTAATTTTGTTAATTTGGTTCTTCTCTATTTGTTTCTTAATGAGTCTTGCTAATGGTTTGTCAATTTTGTTTATTTTTTAAAAAAACCAGCTTTTAGCTTTGTTGATTTTTGCTATGGTCTCTTTAGTTTCTTTTGCATTTATTTCTGCCCTAATTTTTAAGATTTCTTTCCTTCTGCTAACCCTGGGGTTCTTCATTTCTTCCTTCTCTAATTATTTTAGGTGTAGAGTTAGGTTATTTATTTGGCTTTTTTCTTGTTTCTTGATGTAAGCCTGTAATGCTATGAACCTTCCCCTTAGCACTGCTTTTACAGTGTCCCATAGGTTTTGGGTTGTTGTGTTTTCATTTTCATTCATTTCTATACATATTTTGATTTCTTCTATGATTTTTTGGTTATTCAGAAGTGTGTTATTTAGCCTCCATATGTTTGAATTTTTCACAGTTTTTTTCCTGTAATTGAGATCTAATCTTACTGCACTGTGGTCAGAAAAGATGACTGGAATGATTTCAATTTTTTGAATTTTCCAAGACCAGATTTTTGGCCCAGGATGTGATCTATTCTGGAGAAGGTTCCGTGTGCACTTGAGAAAAAGGTGAAGTTGATTGTTTTAGGGTGAAATGTCCTATAGATATCAATTAGGTCTAGCTGGTCCATTGTGTCATTTAAGGTTTGTGTTTTCTTGTTAATTTTCTGTTTAGTTGATCTATCCATAGTTGTGAGTGGGGTATTAAAGTCTCCCACTATTATTGTGTTACTATTAATTTCCTCTTTCATACTCGTTAGTGTTTGCCGTACATATTGCGGTGCTCCTATGTTGGGTGCATATATATTTATAATTGTTATATCTTCTTCTTGGATTGATCCTTTGATCATTATATAGTGTCCTTCTTTGTCTCTTTTCACATCCTTTATTTGAAACTCTATTTTATCTGATATGAGTATTGCAACTCCTGCTTTCTTTTGGTCTCCGTTTGCATGAAATATTTTTTTCCAGCCCTTCACTTTTAGTCTGTATGTGTCTCTTGTTTTGAGGTGGGTCTCTTGTAGACAGCATATATAGGGGTCTTGTTTTTGTATCCATTCAGCCAATCTTTGTCTTTTGGTTGGGGCATTCAACCCATTTACATTTAAGGTAATTATTGATAGGTGTGGTCCCATTGCCATTTACTTTGTTGTTTTGGGTTCACGTTTATACAACCTTTCTGCATTTCCTGTCTAGAGAAGATCCTTTAGCATTTGTTGATGAGCTGGTTTGGTGGTGCTGAATTCTCTCAGCTTTTGCTTGTCTGTAAAGCTTTTGAATTCTCCTTCATATCTGAATGAGATCCTTGCTGGGTACAGTAATCTAGGTTGTAGGTTATTCTCTTTCATTACTTTCAGTATGTCCTGCCATTCCCTTCTGGCCTGGAGGGTTTCTATTGATAGATCAGCTGTTATCCTTATGGGAATCTCTTTGTGTGTTATTTGTTGTTTCTCCCTTGCTGCTTTTAAGATTTGTTCTTTGTGTTTGATCTTTGTTAATTTGATTAATATGTGTCTTGGGGTGTTTCGCCTTGGGTTTATCCTGTTTGGGACTCTCTGGGTTTCCTGGACTTGGGTGGCTATTTCCTTCCCCATTTTAGGGAAGTTTTCAGTTATTATCTCCTCGAGTATTTTCTCATGGCCTTTCTTTTTGTCTTCTTCTGGGACTCCTATGATTCGAATGTTGGGGCGTTTCACATTGTCCCAGAGGTCCCTGAGGTTGTCCTCATTTCTTTTGATTCTTTTTTCTTTTTTCCTCTCTGCTTCATTTATTTCTACCATTTTATCTTCTACCTCACTTATCCTATCTTCTGTCTCCGTTATTCTACTCTTGGTTCCCTCCAGAGTGTTTTTGATCTCATTCATTGCATTATTCATTTTTAATTGACTCTTTTTTATTTCTTCTAGGTCTTTATTAAACATTTCTTGCATCTTTTCAATCTTTGTCTCCAGGCTATTTATCTGTAACTCCATTTTGTTTTCAAGATTTTGGATCATTTTTATTATCATTATTCTAAATTCTTTTTCAGATAGATTCCCTATCTCCGCCTCTTTTGTTTGACTTGGTGGGCATTTTTCATGCTCCTTTACCTGTTGGGTGTTTCTCTGCCTTTTCATCTTGTTTAGATTGCTGTGTCTGGAGTGGGCTTTCTGTATTCTGGAGGTCTGTGGTTCCTTTTTATTGTGGAGGTTTTACCCAGTGGGTGGGGTTGGACGATTGGCTTGTCAAGGTTTCCTGGTTAGGGAAGTCAGTGTTCTGGTGCGTGGAACTTGACTTCTTCTCTCTGGAGAGCAATGGAGTGCCCAGTAATGAGTTTTGAGATGGGTCTATGTGTTAGGTGTGACCTTGGGCAGCCTGTATGTTGATGTTCAGGGCTATGTTCCTGCGTTGCTGGAGAATTTGCGTGGTATGTCTTGCTCTAAAACTTACTGGCTCTTGGGTGGTGGTTGGTTTCAGTGTAGGTATGGAGGCTTTTGAACGGTCTCTTATTACTTAAAGTTCCATGTAGTCAGGAGTTTTCTGGTGTTCTCAGGTTTTGGGCTTAAGTCTCCTGCCTCTGGATTTCAGTTTTATTCTTCCTGTAGTTTCAGGACTTCTCCAACTATACAGCACTGATAATAAAACTTCTAGGTTAATGGCGAAAAGATTCTCCCCCGTTAGGGACACCCAGAGAGGTTCACAGAGTTACATGAAGAAGAGGAGAGGGAGGAGGGAGATAGTGATGAGCAGGAGGAGAAAAAGGGGGACTCAAGAGGAGAGAGACAGATCTACGCAGTTGTCTGTTCCCAGAGTGTTCTCCGTAGCCCAGACACCCACAAAGATTCACAGAATTGGATTGGGGAGAGAAGGGGAAAGGAGGAAATAGAGGTGTTCTGAGGTAGAAAACAGAGAGTCAAGATTGGGAGAGAATAATCAACACACTCCTGAATAAAAATGGGAACTGAATATTGGATTCTTAAATGATCACAATTTATATCATATACTGAAAAACAAAAATTAAAAATCTAGAGTAGAAGTTAGACTCTTAAAAATACTATATTAAAAACAAAAACCAAAACTCACAAAAAAATTTTAGAAATATATATGAAGTTTGGTTTAAAAATAGGGCTTCTCTTCTTTTTTTTTTTTTTTTCATGAAAATGAAAATTCAGGAGTAGTAGAGGAGTAATAGAGGACTTTAAAAAGAAATAAGAGAAAAAGGAAAATAGAAAATAGAAGAGAAAAGGTGGGGGGGAAGAAAAATAATTTTTCCTAGTTAAAAAAATAAAAATCTATGAAAATGAAAGTTAAGGCTTAATGGGGGAGTAATAGGGAATTTTAAAAGAAAATGAAAGAAAAAAAATTAAAAAAAAATTTTTTTTCTTACTTAAAAAAAAAAAAAGTAAAAACATATCTAGGAATTTCTCTGGAGCTGTTGCAGTCAGTGTGGGTTCGGCTCAGTTTCAGATAGGTCCTCTTTCCAGCTTACACTTCTCGATATCTACAGGCCCCGTCCGGTGTAGTCGGTGTTTTCTACAGGGATTTTAATCTGTTGCACCGGCCCCTTCTGAAGCGGTTCCCTTTGTTTATTTGGCTTCTGTTTGCCGGTCTCTTCTGCGCCTAATTTCCGCCCTGACACAGGCTGGCGGAGGTGGTCTCTTATTCAGGTTGCTAGTTCCGTCGCGCTGCTGGGAGGGGCTGGTGCTGCTTTCTCCGTCTACGCTGCTCAGACTCCCTATGAAGCGTGCACTGCGCTGCGCGCGGTTCCAGTCCTCCGGTGTTCCACAAAAGCGCGGAATAAAAAGCTGCGCCTGCTTTTTGTGCCTTCCCCGTCAGAGCGGTTCAGGCAGCCAGGAGCTTGACAGGCGCACTCTCCCCGGGTGCGGCGCACCTACTCCCTTCCGTGGTCCCAATCTCAGTTTCCGCAGGCGCCAGTCGGGTGCGTGCGCCTTCTGCCCTCCGCGTCCCCAGCCCCAGTGCCCGCCCGCACCGGTCGGGTGCCTGTGCCCTCTGTCTGGCCGCGACCCTCCCAGCGGATGTCGACCATCCAGAATCTCAGGTGGCCTTTGATTAGAAACTGGGGGCCTGTTTGCAGTGCGGTAGGGGATGTGGTCCTTGGGGCTGAGCCTGCCCCTTCCCCTCCCCCCCTGCCTCCTGCCTCTGGCGGGGCTGGGTCGGTCTGCAGCCTGCAAGCTCTTCTCTGGACTTGCTCAGTCCCTTTGTTCTGCAAACAGCCAGCAGTGTGTTCAGGCCGGTTAATTTTCTCTCTCTCTTTTGCTATCCCACAGTTTAAGTTGGTAACTCACAAAAGCTCCCTCCGATTGTCCTCAGGGCACTCAGGCCCGCTCCTTACCCTAAGCGATGCTGCGGGCTCCTCTCCGTTCTGCCCCCACTTGCTGGTGGCGGATGCGGGTGTCTGGGGTACTTTTCTGCTGGGAGTTGCTTTTAGGCACGTAATCTGTGGGTTTTATTTATTGTCCCCCTCCCAGTCAGGTTGCCCTCCGAGATTCAAACACCTACCCCAGACCCGCCAGTGCGAGGGTTTCCTGGTGTCTGGAAACTTTCTCTATTAAGACTCCCTTCCCGGGACGGATCTCTGTCCTTAGCTCTTTTGTCTTTCTTTTTATCTTTTATATTTTGTCCTACCTCCTTTGGAAGACAATGGGTTGCTTTTCTGGGCGCCTTATGACCTCAGCTAGCCATCAGAAGTTGTTTTGTGAAGTTTGCTCTGCGTTCAGTTATTCTTTTGATGAATTTGTAGGAGAGAAAGTGGTCTCCCCGTCCTACTCCTCCGCCATCTTGGCTCCTCCTCTGTCTCTGCTTTTTAATATGCTATGTAAGTTGGTCATAACTTTCCTTCCAAGGAGTAAGCATCTTTTAATTTCATGGACTCTAGGAGGTCTCAAAGAGTTACACGACTGAAGTAACTTAGCATGCATGCACCATTAACTCAGAAGTTTGTCTTAATATATGTATAGTGTTGGTTTAATTTCTTCTTCAAGAAATTGGTGTTCAGTTTTTATAGAACATTCTGTAAGAAGAATCAATAGGTCAGTAAACCCTGACTCTTGTCCTTGTTGCTTGTTTTTGCTCCTGATGTCAAGGCATGCTGCTCCAGCACTGGTCCTTTAATTTTTTTCTTCTTTTAAAACTATTCCCCTGTTTATCTTTGCTGCTGTAGGAGGGAAGGAGTTCTAATTTCTCAATAGTTCATACACTTTTGCTGCTTATTGATGACTCATCACAACACAGTTGAACTTGGAAGCTGTATTTGATGTAGAAAATATACGTTTTTTATAGCATTTTATTGCCTTGTTTTTCTGCTCTATTAATATGTAGACAGAGAGGGAGTGTTTATTTTTCTTAAAGAAGGTTTTAGCAGTAGGCATATTTTAAGTGTTTTCTCCCTTTAATATCAGTTGACTTCTCAGAAATGTTTCTCATCAAAATGGAAACAATAAGGCTGTTGGATACTTAAGATAAAAATGTGAGTTTAAGATAGTTATTGTACTGACCTATTTTTACTTGGATACATGTAAATTATGTGCCTTCCAGTACTTGAATGTTTTGTTGAAAGTTCCTAGTTTTTTTAAACCTTTGGCAGCAGTGAAGAGAGCTGTCCTTAGTTCTTAGCATGGTGGTACTCTTGGGTTCGGTATCATCCATTCTGTCTTCTTTGTTCACATTTTTTTTACTCATTTTAAAAAAAAATGTTTCCAGAATTATACTTAATTGCTGGAAACGTTGATTTTTTTTGAGTGACAAACCAATTAAGTGTGTATGACACCAGGCAACAAAGACACTTAAGATTCTCTGCTTATCTTGTGTCTGAAAAAATCCATTATTCATCATCTTATTGTTTTTAAATACTGAGGTAAAATTTTCAATACAATAGGAAAATTGCTTTGGAAATGGAATAAATTGTTTGCCAGTTCAAAGGCTCCTTTTCTGAAGTTGAGGTTACTAAACATGATGTTGCTTATATTCATTATCTTTCAGACTCATTGTACTGCTTTTCTAGCATTAAATGTGATAAGATTGTGACTTTTGCTAAAATGTAGCACAATCACTAAAAGAACTTAATGACTAAGACTAAAAAATCTCATTTTGTATACTATATTATATGTAAGTGGTGGTTTGAATTTTAATTGCATTTTGTATAAATATCCATTTTCTGGTTGACTGTTTTAAAAGAGGTGCTTTTTTTACACAGAAGTAAGAAGAAAAATATTAATTCTATTTCAGATTGTGTAATTTTTGCCTAAACCATCTAAAGTGATAGGTGGCTTGCTTTAAGGATGTTCCATGGTGGAATTGAGAGTAATTGGAGTTGTTTGTAGATTTGATGAGAGATGAAGACAAGTATCCCTTTGATTAGGGGAGTGAAGTGTTCAAGATGGGTGTCAGTAGTGACTGCTGCTTCTCTGGATGTTTGCTTTAAGCAGAGGTCTTCTGCATTCTTGGTTTTAGTAATGATATGGTATTCCATCGTGGATTAAGCAGCTCGAATTGTTGATTTGAAGGTTTTTCTATGCTTTTTTGGTGACTAGCATAGCATGGTGATCATCGTCTTTGTAGATATATCTTACATATATTTTTAATTTACATGAGATAATTAGAACCTGTGGTTAAAGTTAACTTAGATTACAAAAAAAGAAAAAGGCTTTCGATGCATCTTCACAAATTATTCTCCCAAAAAGTTGTTCACTTTCTTACAGCAATTAAGAGTGCCTGGTTATCCAAGACTGTTGGCTATGCCAGATGTTAAGAATTAATTTTTTTCAGTTATTTTGATTTGCATGTGTTAAGAGTCCTTTTGAAAACGAAAATTATTCCCAGGCTTAAAACCTTTCATTGCCTTCCTCTTCACACTGAGCGCATTTCCCAGACCATGAGGCTCACTCACTCCAGCCACACTGGCTCTCTCCCCTCCTGCAGTCCTCCAAGCTCTGCAGCCCCTTCTCGGTCTTCCTAGACCTTCGTGTGGTTGGCTGCTTTTCATCCAGGTGTCACTTGTTGAGACTCAGCTTCCTTGATGATCCAGGAAGACCCTTCCTGTCACTTCGAGTCTTACCACTTCCTTTATTGTCTTCCTAGCACTTTGCCGATTGAGTGTCCTGTGAGTCCCTGAGCTGTGTATGTATTGCAGGACCTTTGTTGCGTCTTTGCTTCTGTACCCACGGCGACAGTGCTAGCACGTAGTGGGCACTCAAGTGTGTGTTGAAAGAGTTGGAGTTCCTAATGTGGTGGGACGTGATTTTCTTAGTTGTTTTTTTTTTCCTTTGTGAATTGTCTTTGCTCATCTGTCATTCAAGGCATTTGCTTTTTTACCAATTTGAGAGAACTGCCTATAGAGCATAGTTTTTCTGTTATATGCTGCATTTATTCCCCCTGGTTGCTTGTTTCTTTTAAGATGTTCTTCTTTGATGATGCAGATTACAGACCTGCATTGTACCTGGCCATAGTAAGGACTCAGTAAGCATCAGCCACCCATTTCCCTGGGCTTCTAGTCTAAGAGGCCTTCAGGGGTTCTTCCCCAGTATTCTGGCTGTCTAGCTGAGCAGCCCACTCCCCATATTCACTCTGTGTGTCAGGGTGCAGACTCTCTGTGGCAGCTAGCAGGATGGTGAGGGGAAAGGGCCTCATGGTAAGTTCAGGAAAGACTGTGTTCTAGAAATTAGCTTGGCAGGCTGGGGGTATGCGTAGTGATGAGGGAATATCCATCTGCCAGTGGTTCCTTGGCTTCCAGGGAGCAGGGTGTTATCAACAATAACTAGAAATTTTTTTTTTTAATTATACTTCTGTTTCATTGACTATGCTGAAGGTTTTGACTGTGTGGACACAACAAACTGGAAAAATTCTTAAAGAGAAGGGAATACTAGACCATCTTACCTGTCTCCTGAGAAACCAGTATGCAGGACAAGAAGCAACAGTTAGAACCAAACATGGAACAACAGACTGGTTCAGAATTGGAAAAGGAATATGTCAAGGCTGTATATTGTTACTCTGCTTATTTAACTTACATGCAGAGTACATCATGGGAAGTGCTGGGCTGGATGATCACAGGCTGGAATCAAGATTTCTGGGGAGGTATCAACAACCTCACATAGGTTGATGATACCACTCTAATGGCAGAAAGCAAAGAGGAACTAAAGAGCCTCTTGATGAGGGTGAAAGAGGAGAGTGAAAAAGCTGGCTTAAAAGTCAGCATTCAAAAACTAAGATCATGGCATCCAGTCCCATCACTTCATGACAAATAGTTGGGGAAACAGTAACAGATTTTATTTTTTTGGGCTCCAAAATCACTGTGGATGGTGACTACAGCCACAAAATTAAAAGACACTCCTTGGGAGAAAAGCTATGAGAAACCTAGACAACATGTTAAAAAGCAGAGACTTCACTTTGCCAACCAAGGTCCATCTACTGAAAACTATGGTTTTTCCAGTAGTCATGTATGGATGAGAGTGTTGGACTGTAAAGAAGGCTTAGTGCTGAAGAATTTATGCTTTCAAGCTGTGGTGTTGGAGATGACTCTTGAGAGTCCTTGGACAGCAAGGCGATCCAACAAGTCAATCCTGAAGGAAATCCACCCTGAATATTCATTGGAACGGCTGATGCTGAAATTGAAGCTCCAGTATTTTGGCCACCTGATGCAAAGAACTGACTCTTTGGAAAAGACCCTGATGCTGGAAAAGATTGAGGGCATGAGGAGAAGGGAACAACAGAGGGTGAGATGGTTGGATGGCATCATGGACTCAGTGGACATGAGTTTGAGCATGCTCCAGGAGATGGTGAAGGGCAGGGAAGCCTGGTGTGCTGCAGTCCATGGGGTCACAGAGTTAGACACAACAAAAAGCATAGGTAATACAAATTACAACTTAACCATTTTTGTTGTTGTTCAGTCACTAAGTCATGTTGATATTCTCTTGGAAATCTTGATTCCAGCTTGTGAGTCATCCAGCCTGGCATTTTGTATGATGTACTCAGCATATAAGTTAAATAAGCAGGGTGACAGTATACAGCCTTGACATAATCCTTTCCCAGTTTTGAACCAGTCCATTGTTTCATGTCTGGTTCTAACTGCTGCTGCTTGTCCTACATACAGGTTTCTCAGGAGACAGGTAAGGTGATCTGGTGGTCCCATCTCTTTTCAGAATTTTTCCGCAGTTTGTTGTGCTCACACAGTCAAAGGCTTCAGTGTAGTCAATGAAGCAGAAGTATGTTTTTTTTGGAGTTCCCTTGCTTTTTCTGTGATCCAGCAGATGTTGGCAATATAACCTCTGGTTCCTCTGCCTTTTCTATCTAAATCCAGCTTGTACATCTGGAAGTTCTTGGTTCATGTAGCTTAGTATGAGAAAGTTAGCTTAGTATGAGGAGAAAAGAAAAGTGTGATTAGTAGAACTGGGCCAGCTCTTACCCTGAGTGAAACTCTTACTGTAGACAGGAGACGGCTTGCCCCACCTCAGTGCTCTGATCTGTCCTCTCTCCAGGTACCAGCTGGAGGATGAGTCCGCACACTTGGATGAAATGCCACTAATGATGTCTGAAGAGGGCTTTGAGAACGACGAAAGTGATTACCACACTTTACCACGAGCTAGGATCACGCGAAGAAAGAGAGGCCTGGAGTGGTTTGTCTGTGGGGGATGGAAGTTCCTCTGTACCAGGTTTGTCCCCATCACTGCCTAACCTTCTGCTCAGTGAGGTTACATTGTTATTTATAAGCTTAGCTTCTCAACACATTTGTTTCCATGTCAGACTAAAGAATCCACTCTAAATGACATCCTAGAGAGTGTAAATAACCTTAGTCAAAACCAAACAGTGCTAATCCAAAAGGGACAGAAAGCCAAATTCACTTTTCTTGTCAGATGATTTAATGTTTAAACCCTGGAGAAGGAAATGGCAACCCACTCCAGTATTCTTGCCTGGAGAATTCCATGGCCAGAGGAGCCTGGCGATCCCCAGTGCATGGAATCGTGAAATGTTGGACACGACTGAGTGACTAACACTTTAAAAGATGGAGACAATTAGTGACTCTGTAGTTAATACATGGTAGAATTGATTCTTGTCACTGTATTGATATTTGTAAATTGATACTTATAAACTGTGTTCCTTTCTTTTCCATCTATAATTTTATATGTACCCCTTGGCCTCTGTGGAGGGTTGGTTCTAGGACCCCTGAAAAGTGAGAGTGATAGTCACACATGTGTCCAACTCTTTGCAACCCTGGTCTGTAGCCCACCAGGCTCCTCTGTTCATGGATTCCTCCAGGGAAGAATACTGGAGTGGGTAGCCATTCCCTTCTGCAGGGGATCTTCCTGACCCAGGGATCAAACCCGGGCCTCCTGTGTTGCAGGCGGATTCTTTACTGACTGAGCCACCAGGGAAGCTCTCTAGGACCCCTGCAGTTACTGCATCAATGGGTGCTCAAGTCTCGTACATAAAACAGCTTGGTATTTGCATATAGCTACACATGTCTTCCTATATACTTCCTTGTTAGTATTTTTGTTTTTTCAGTTATATATTTTTTCAGATTTTTTTCTCTTATAGGTTACTATAAGGTATTGAGTATAGTTCGCTGTGTTGTATCCTGTTCATCTGTTTAATATATAGTAGTATGTATACGTTTATCCCAAACTCCTAATTTACCCCCTTCCTTGCCACCCCCTGCTATCCTCTTTGGTAACCTTAAGTTTGTCTTCTATATCTGTGACTCTGTTTTGTAAATAAGCTCATTTGCATCATTGTTTAGCTTTTGCATATAAGCACTATCACATGATATTTGTCTTTCTTTGACTGACTTCACTTAGTATGATATTCTCTAGGTCCATTCATGTTGCTCCAGATGGTATTATTTCATTCTTTTTTATGGCTGAGTAATATTTTATTGTATATATGTCCCACATCTTTATCCATTCCTCTGTCGGTGGACACTTTGGTTGCTTCCATGTCTTCGCTATTGTAAACAGTGCTGCAGTGAACATTGGTGTGCATATATCTTTCCGAATTAGAGTTTTCTCCAGAAATGCCCAGGAATGAGACTGCTGGATCATATGGTGACGGTAGTTTTTAAGGAACCTCCATACTGTTCTCCCTGAGCGTCTCTGGTGTCTTAGATGGTGAGGAATCTGCCCGCAGTGCAGGATACCTGGGCATGATCCCTGGGTTGGAAAGATCCCCTGGAGAAGGGAATGGCAGTTCACTCCAGTACTCTTGCCTGGAGAATTCCTTGGACAGAGGAACCTGGTGGGCCACAGTCCATGGGGTCATAGAGTCAGACACCACTGAGCGACTTTCAGTATACTGTTCTCCCTAGTGGATGTACCGATTTACATTCCTACCAGCAGTGTAGGTTCCTTTTTCTCCACACCCCCTCCAGCGTTTATTATTTGTAGACTTTTTAAAGATGGCCCTTCTCACTAGTGTAAGGTACCTGTGGTACCTTTTATAAATCTGTTTTGAACTGGATTGGTCTAAGACAGTTGTGTCAGACCCAGAAGCAGGGTCTGGAGATAGAGGTTGAGCGTTGTTGTTATTATTATGATAGTGAAAGACCCCTCAACGATGACTTTCCTAAAAGCATCAGTAGGCATGTGGCATAGGTCTGTGACTGGGAAAGGAGGGGGGTACCTTGGGAAAAAGGACAGTTTTGGAAAGGAAGGCTTATACTCCTTTTTTTAGGTGACAGAAAAAATAGGGGAGGAACAGTGAAATAATGTTGGAGAAGATGATTTTTATCCTTGATTGGGACCATTAGTTCATTTAAGTGAAAAGGTGTCTGGGATACAGATGAGGCCTAAAAAATAGAGAAAGTTGGCCATGTTTGATAGAGATCATCAGTAATCAACAAAGGAAGGTCAATAATCATGCATTTGTATCAAACCTTGCATAATTTTATTACTGTTTGTCCATCAGGGAGAGGCTTGGCCGTTACAACACCAGCTGTGGAAGCGTGGGGGTGGTTACGGTGGGAATGGTGGCCAGTGTTGTGGGTTGAGGAGACAGCTGCAGTGGATGGGTTTGGGTGGCATGTTTTATGATGTGGCCTGTGTTCTTCTTTAGCTTGGGGTGGAGGAGGGAGTTGGACTCGACCCCATGGTGCCATCTGAGGTGCGTGTTCTCACCATGGTTGAAGCCAAGAACTGGAAGAGTCCCTGTCATGAGAGTTAAGGGGAAACCTAGGGGTTGAAGAAGAGTCTGACTTGACTAGCCAGAGCCCTTCCTCCCTCTTTGCTCCATGGCCTGGGGCAAGTGCCAGGACACGGCCTTGTGGTCTCAGGGCAGTAGGTCCTGATTTGCCACCTTCCAGGAGAGAACACCTCCCAAAGGAATCGTGAAGTGGAGATGAGTGTCTGTGGTGCGTAGAGGATCCCTAAGTGACAGTGTTTCTGAAGACTGAGGACGTGGGGACAGGCACGGACAGACAGAAAGCTGTGAGGACATAATGTGGTCTCGTGTCTGCAGTGGGGCTCCACGACGGCGGCCTGTGCTGTAGAAGTGGTGACTTACCCGTCCTGGTCAGATATTTGCCAGGAATTGTGAGCATTAACAACACTGAATACACTGTTGAGTTATTTTTGGTCTCTTACGGGGTTTTGTTTTTACCAAATGGAACATAGGCAAATTTTGGATTTCATTTATAGTATTCCTTTTCTTACTGAAGATGTATTTGAAAATATAGATGTTAGCAGCAAAAATAACCATGTTTTGGGAAAATTAAAACAGCCGAGTAACATACACTCGACATGTATGTAAGGTCTTTGTCTTAAGAAATGGTGATCGAGTGGGCACAGCTGACTGAGCCATCGTAGCGGCTTTACTCGTGAGTGTCTCTTTCCATGTGAACCAGAGTGACCTGAGACGTGGCCATGCTTCGTGTTCAGTATACACCCGCTGCACTAGGAAATCCTTACAGAAATTAAAACAACCTTACAGGACAAAGTTTACAGTTAGCAACTTACCTTGGTCTTATTTTCTTTATTTCTTACAGATTTCCAGTTTTGAATATTCATTAACCTTTTTGTTTACTAAATTTACCAGGGATTATAACTCGTATGCTTGGGGCTTCCCTGGTAGCTCAGATGGTAAAGAAGCTACCTGCAGTGCAGGAGACCGGGGCTTGATCACTGGCTTGGGAAGATCCCCTGGAGAAGGAAATGGCTACCCACTCCAGTATTCTTGCCTGGGGAATTCCATGGATAGAGGAGCCTGGCAGGCTACAGTCCATGGGTCGCAAAGAGTTGGACACAACTGAGTGACTAACCCAATGACAAGACATTATAAAATTGTGTTACTAAAATTATTAGGTGATGGATCAAAAAGTAGAAGTTGTGTAAAATTAATTTAATTGCAGAAGAAAATGTTAGTGAATATTGTAGTAAAGGTAGCAAATAATATTAGTGCATTCTAGATAGTTCTGTGTATTTTTACTTGTAGATTCTGTGACTAGTAAGGCTTACTTTAAAATTCTTCAGGGATTGAGTCGGCTTTAATTTCTTCATGGCTTAAGATCTGCCTTCTCATTTTTATTATTTGGCAAAAATTCCAACTCTGACAAATTTGATTCTGAAAATTTTTTTCTGTGATCTGTCTTCTAAATGTTTGAGTGTCCTCCACATGAGTTACTGTGATGCACTCAGATGTGTAGTTCTGGGGGTGGAAGTGGAGCAGTAATGCCTTTCTCAGGAGATTTACATTTCACTCCCTATCCATTTCACTCCATTTGTCCCATGAAAGTGGCATTTCCATATGAAGGGGCCGGTATCAAATGCTGGGATTATTCCTGGATCTCAGTGGCCTCTACCCTCGCAGTTAACCTGCAGCACGTTTGGAGTGCAGAAGCGTGGGAAAATGCAAATTTTTCTGGAGGGCACGACTGCCGGGTTACTTCTGGCTTGGTGACCGAAGATACTTGATGGATGGAATATTTATTTATTGATTCAGGAAGCTCTAAATTTTTGGAAGTTACCTAATTATGGTCACTTAAAATTTTAGAAGCTGGGATCTTGGTATGTAGATGCTTTATTTAATATTGGAGTACTACTTTGATTGTAGAGGCATCTGTGAAAAGTTACTAATCCTAAAATGTTTTAAGTAAAAAGGATACTTTGTGCATTATTGAATTTTGTTTCAATTTGCATATAAATAGGAAAGTGTCTTGAGAGTGATGAGTCATTGAGGCAGCCTTCTGTGCCCCTGCCCTTGTTCTGGGTGCAGGCTCCTGGCTTCTTCCAGGGGCAACTCTCTGCTGCTCCTTCTCACTCACCAGTATTTACTGGTGTATGTTACTCTTGTTTCTTTGCCTTCAAAAATTGCTCATGTTTACTTTCTGCCTTAGCTCTATAACTCCCTAAGACTTACATGTACTTTTTAATTACAAGTATTTTCTTTACTTGGTAGCACCTGTCTCTCTGTCTTCTGTCTGCATAATCCAGTGGCAGTTCTGGAAGCGCCCCAGGCTTTTGTGCATTTATTTAATCTTGCGACGCTACTGGACTTCACCAGTTCAGTTCAGTCATTCAGTCGTGTCCGACTCTTTGTGACGCCATGGACTGCAGCATGCCAGGCCTCCCTGTCCATCACCAACTCCCAGAGTTTACTCAGACTCATGTCCATTGAGTCAATGATGCCATCCAACCATCTCATCCTCTGTCCTCCCCTTCTCCTCCCACCTTCATTCAATCTTCCCCAGCATCAGGGTCTTTTCAAAAGAGTCAGTTCTTTGCATTAAGTGGCCAAAATATTGGAGTTTCAGCATCAACATCAGTCCTTCCAGTGAATATTCAGGACTGATGTCCTCTAGGATTGACTGGTTGGATCTCCTTGCAGTCCAAGGGACTTTAAAGTGTCCTCTCCAATGCCACGGTCCAAAAGCCTCAGTTCTTTGGCGCTCAGCTTTCTTTATAGTCCAATTATCACATCCATACATGAATACTGGAAAAACCATAGCCTTGACTAGACAGACCTTTGTTGGCAAAGTAATATCTCTGCTTTTTAATATACTGTCTAGGTTGGTCATAACTTTTCTTCCAAGGAGTAGGCCTCTTTTAATTTCATGGCTGCAGTCACCATCCGCAGTGATTTTGGAGCCCAAAAAAATAAAGTCTCACTGTTTCCATTGTTTCCCCATCTATTTGTCATGAAGTGATGGGACCAGATGCCATGATCTTAGTTTTTTGAATGTTGAGCTTTAAGCCAGCTTTTTCACTCTCCTCTTTACTTTCAAGAGGCTCTTTAGTTCTTCTTAGCTTTCTGCCATAAGGGTGGTGTCATCTGCATATCTGAGGTTATTGATATTTCTCCTGGCAATCTTGATTCCAGCTTGTGCATCATCCAGCCCAGCGTTTCTCATTACGTACTCTGCATATGTTAAATAAGCAGAATGACAATATACAGCCTTGACGTACTCCTTTCCCAATTTGGAACCAGTCTGTTGTTCCATGTGCAGTTCCAACTGTTGCTTCCTGACCTGCATACAGATTTCTTAACAGGCAGGTCAGGTGGTCTAGTATTCCCATCTCTTTAAGAATTTTCCACAGTTTGTTGTGATCCACACAGTCAAAGGCTTTGGTGTAGTCAGTAAAGCAGGAATAGATGTTTTTCTGGAACTCTCTGGAACTCTCTTGCTTAGTCAATGATCCAGTGGATGTTGGCAATTTGATCTCTGGTTCCTCTGCCTTTTCTAAAACCAGCTTGAACATCTGGAAGTTTCACAGTTCACATACTGTTGAAGTCTGGCTTGGAGAATTTTGAACATTACTTTACTAGCGTGTGAGATGAGTGCAATTGTGCGGTAGTTTGAGCATTCTTTGGCATTGCCTTTCTTTGGGATTGGAATGAAAACTGACCTTTTCCAGTCCTGTGGCCACTGCTGAGTTTTCCACATTTGCTGGCATATTGAGTACAGCACTTTTACAGCATCATCTTTTAGGATTTGAAATAGCTCAACTGGAATTCCATCACCTCTATTAGCTTTGTTCGTAGTGATGCTTCCTAAGGCCCACTTGATTTCACATTGCAGGATGTCTGACTGTAGGTGAGTGATCACACCATCATGATTATCTGTGTCATGAAGATCTTTTTTGTACAGTTCTTCTGTGTATTCTTGCCACCTCTTCTTAATATCTTCTGCTTCTGTCAGGTCCATACCATTTCTGTCCTTTATTGTGCCCATCTTTGCATGAAATGTTCCCTTGGTATCTCTAATTTTCTTGAAGAGATCTTTTAGTCTTTTTCATTCTGTTGTTTTCCTCTATTTTTCATTGATCACTGAGGAAGGCTTTCTTATTTCTCCTTGCTATTCTTTGGAACTCTGCATTCAAATGGGTATATCGTTCCTTTTCTCCTTTGCTTTTTACTTCTCTTCTTTTCACAGCTATTTGTAAGGCCTCCTCAGACAGCCATTTTGCTTTTTTGCATTTCTTTTCCGTGGGGATGGTCTTGATCCCTGTCTCCTGTACAGTGTCACGAACCTCCGTCCATAGTTCATCAGGCACTTGGTCTATCAGATCTAATCCCTTGCATCTATTTCTCACTTCCACTGTGTAATCATAAGGGATTTGATTTAGGTCATACCTGAATGGTCTAGTGATTTTCCCTACTTTCTTCAATTTAAGTCTGAATTTGGCAGTAAGGAGTTTATGATCTGAGCCACAGTCAGCTCCTGGTCTTATTTTTGCTGACTGTATAGAGCTTCTCCATCTTTGGCTGCAAAGAATATAATCAATCTGATTTCGGTATTGACCATCTGGTGATGTCCATGTGTAGAGTCTTCTCTTGTGTTGTTGGAAGAGGGTGTTTCCTATGACCAGTACGGCGTTCTCTTGGTAAAACTCTATTAGCCTTTGCCCTGCTTCGTTTTGTACTCCAAGGCCAAATTTTCCTGTTAACCAGGTGTTTCTTGACTTCCTAGTTTTGTGTTTCAGTCTCCTATAATGAAAAGGACATCTTTTGGGGGTGTTAGTTCTAGAAGGTCTTATAGGTCTTCATAGAACCATTCAGCTTCAGCTTCTTCAGCATTACTGATTGGGTCATAGACTTGGATTACCGTGATATTGAGTGGTTTGCCTTGAATACGAACAGAGATCACTCTGTCGCTTTTGAGATTGCACCCAAGTACTGCATTTCAGACTCTTTTGTTGACCATGATGGCTACTCCATTTCTTCTAAGGGATTCTTGCCCACAGTAGTAGATATAATGTTAAATTCACCTATTCCAGTCCGTTTTAGTTTGCTGATTCCTAATATGTTGAAGTTCACTCTTGCCATCTCATTTTTGACATCTCTTGGACTTCATAGCGACTTTTTCACTATTAGTAGCAGAGTGTTATGAATAATTTAGTTACATTTTGGAAGTCTAGGATCCTTAATTTTTTCTGTACAGGATTATTGAGAAAAAATAAACTGTTGAATATGTGTTTTTGGCCTTTGGTATTTAATTTAGAGTTTATAGACTATGACAGTTGGGAAGTTACTGGGATATTAATTTCATGTGCTGCTGATTGTGGTGTCAATACTGAGGTTTTATTCTAGTAGATATTTACAGTGTCATGTGACAAAGACAGTGGTTTTAAATTTATAGAGCCTTTTACCGGTAGACCATGTTGATACCAGCATAAACTCTGGAAAATCCACATTTTTTTCAGTGACCACAGGGTCACGAAGAGTCAGACATGACTGAGTGACTGAAGTGAACTATAAGGTTAGAGAGCTAAAAACAGGAGGCTAAAAACACATGTTCAGTGGTTTATTTTTTCTCTGTAACTCTGTATAGAAAAAAACTAAGGTTGCTAGACTTCCAACATGTAAGTAAATTATTTGTGACACTCTGCTACTAATAGTGAAAAAGTAGGAGTTAGGGAACCTCTATGAAGTCACCTGTGACATCACAAGGTCCACGGTGAGGTCCTGGCACAAGGCCTGCCTCCCTCAGGGAAGCACTGAGCTCTGTGCTTTCTTCCAGACCTAAGGTTTTCTGAGCACAGCCAGGAACTTGGTGGATATTCAGGAGGAATAAACTGATTGCAATTTAAACACCTAGTGTATTCCCTCATACAGCACATCTAAGTGTTCTGTGTTAGACAGTGATTTCTTTTTCTTTTTTAAATGTGGTACGCTTCATGAATCTGCATGTTATCCCTGCTCAGGGGTCATGCTAACCTTTTCTGTATCATTCCAATTTTAGCATGTGTGCTGCTGAAGTGGGCACTGTAAAGTGATGTTAAAAGAATAACCTCAGAATGATTGGAGTAGAGGGAAGACATGCAGTGAATTTGACCTAAGTCCAGTTATGTCACCCTCATTTCGTTGTCATACCTTCTAAGACTGGTATTGTCGTGTTAACTTTGTCACAGAGTGAAGTTAGGCATGTCTGCCGCCTCCTCTTGGTTGGTGGTTCTATTCTAGCCTTGGCTTCAACTTCCCTTCCCTAAATAAACCATTGTGAGTCTTTCTCTACATTTTGGAAATTTTAATTAAACTGAATTGTTAATACTGAAGTTTAAATTCATGATTATTTTATGCTTAATAAAGATGAATTTGATATCTTTTCATCATTTTCTGAAGTATTTTAAGAAAAATTCTCCCACTAGAAGCTTTATACGCTCTACTCAAATGTAGTGGTTGAGCAGAGGAAAGGGACGTCTAGGAAGGGGACGAGCTAGTACCATGGGAGCCCTGGCACTGTTGGAGCAACAGGGTAGATTTAGCATCAAAATCTGCACTTCACAGGTGAAGGTAGCTATCTGAAAATACAGTCAGGCATTTACTACAATTTGAATAGTCCATTAAATGTTGGTATCCTTTCAGAACATTGCATTGAGTCATAAGTCTTAATTTTATGTTAATACTACTAGAAAAGTCATCTTTTAAAGGAGGAAAAAAGTGACTACCTAAGACAAGACGAGGATGGTTACATTTTAATTAATTGACATCTAAGAGCCTTTGTCAGAATCACCCAGTGGTGTATTGAGAAGTAGTGACTCTTTCCTCAGTATATGCGGCATTAACTGCTTCAGAATGTTAATGGTTTTATTTTGCCAATGAGTCTAAACAGGGAAGGTAATCTCCCTGAGGTTCCAGGAGTCATCACAAACTTGTGTAAGCTCTTTCAGTACTTTTATGTCAAATTTAAATTAGTATAGCTGACCCATTTTAAGAAATCCCTTACTACTTAACAGTAGATAAGCCATTGGTGTCTGGTAAATACAGAAACAATATTGGCTCTAGATATTTAGAATTAATTGTAAAACATCTAGAAAAGCATACACAATATGTATCTTTTGTTTCATGCAGTTGCTGTGATTGGCTGATAAATATTTGTCAAAGAAAGAGAGAATTGAAAGCTCGTACAGTGTGGCTTGGATGTCCGGAAAAGTGTGAAGAAAAACATCCCAGAAATTCTATAAAAAATCAGAAATATAATATATTTACCTTTATACCTGGGGTAAGATTGTTAAATTCTTGAAAATGCACTGGATATTGGACATTACTAACTTTGTTCTCATTTTTTTTCTCTCATTAATTCTGTCATATCCAAATCAGAGACCTTTGAACCATGGGTGTTCAAATAATTGTGAAATAATTGATATACTTCTCTTCTTCTTTTTTTGTTTTCATGTATGTTATTAATAGCCACATAGTAGAGTTCAACTCAAGAGAATTTATAGTCTGATTATTGCCTTCAGTTCCAGATAACCATCACATTTATATCATTGTAGAAATAATCAAATAAAGGTAAATAAAATTACCAGAAAATAAGTCATAAATTTTGACTGGGAATTTGTTTGGAGGGAAATGTTGAGTGTATATAACGTTTAAAGCCTGCTAAGGCTGTCACTCAGGCGCATTTCTGGCTCAGTCTCTGTGGCGTCTCTGGGTCCTGCTGCACACTAGGTTTGTTTGAGCCCTCTGAGCGTCTCTGTTGGGTAAGGGGTTTGATTCTAAATGCGATTTCACCCCTCCTGCCGTCTTGCGGGGGCTTCTCCTTTGCCCTTGGACGTGGGGTATCTTTTTAGTGGGATCCAACATTCTCCAGTCGACAGTTGTTCAGCAGGGAGTTGTAGTTTTAAGAGTTCTCGTAAGAGAAGGAGAAGATGAATGAGCCTCTTGATGAAAGTGAAAGAGAAGAGTGAAAAAGTTGTTTTAAAACTCAACATTCAGAAAAGTAAGATCATGGCATCCAGTCCCATCACTTGATGGCAAATAGATGGAGAAACAGTGGAAACAGTGGCAGACTTTATTTTTTTAGGCTCCAAAGTCACTGCAGATGGTGACTGCAGCCATGAAATTAAAAGATGCTTGCTCCTTGGAAGAAAACTTATGACCAACCTAGACAACATATTAAAAAGCAGAGACATTACTTTGCCAACAAAAGTCCATCTAGTCAAGGCTATGGTTTTTCCAGTATTCATGTATGGATGTAAGAGTTGGACTATGAAGAAAGCTGAGCACCAAAGAATTGATGCTTTTGAACTGTGGTGTTGGAGAAGACTCTCAAAAGTCCCTTGGACTGCACGGACTCCAACCAGTCCATCCTAGAGGAAATCAGTCCTGATTATTCATTGGAAGGACTGATGCTGCAGCTGAAATCCAGTTCTTTGGCCACCTGATGCGAAGAATTGACTCTTTTGAAAAGACCCTGATGCTGAGAAAGATTGAAGGTGGGAGGAGAAGGGGACGACAGAGGCTGAGATGGTTGGATGGCATCACTGACTCGATGGACATGAGTTTGAGTAAACTCCAGGAGTTGGTGATGGACAGGGAGGCCTGGCGTGCTGCAGTCCATGGGGTTGCAAAGAATCAGACACAACTTAGTGACTGAACTGAACTGATGAAGTCCATGGCGTCGCAATCAAAGTAAAATAACTTTTTACACAAACATGACTGAGTAACAAAATATCTATAAGCACTTTTAGATTTATTTTCTACTTCACATTATATATTTCAAGCCTTGTTATTATATCAGTAGTTATCTTTAATTAGGTATTATGCTAAATTTAAATTCTGAAATTTAAATATTTATTACTTTTTGTTGTTGCCAGTGATATTTTTGTCTTAAATTATAAAGCTGAGATTATATGTATTTAAAATAGTTGATTTATTTTTGCCTCATTCCCTATTTTAATAGATTTATTTATCTTTCTAAAGGCGAAAGAAAGCTGGTGCTGATTATTTTTCCATTATTGAAGTTTTTAACACATTTTAAGTATTAGGTCTTACGCTCTTTTGCAAAAAATACTCAATTGTGTGAAATTAGTGCTGCTTTAGCTTTCATGTTTTTATTTAAATAACCATGCTGACTTTATATTGGGCATTGATTAGCATCACTGTCCGCCCGAATCCATCCAATAGTTGTCAGATGCTTGATGTCTAATATGCTTCTTTATTAAAACACAAAAAACTAATGCCTCCATAGTTAAAAGACTGCTCTTTTGTCAGGACAATAAAATGTAAACTGTCTTCCAGGCAGATAAATATCCTCATCTTTACTGAATGAAGCTACTGTTTTCTCCTTAGGTTTAAATTATTAAATACTCCCAGATTGGCTAAATACTGTACATTTTCCTGACGCCCTCTGAGTTCACTCTGCAAACAATAGAGTCTTGATTGCAGTGTCCAGGGTGAGCAGTGCAGCTTAATTTTGATCCCAGATGAGTTCACGCAGCCTTCAGGATGGTTGTCCTGAAGAGACCTGTTGATGTGTCTGTACTACTGTTACCGTGGGAATGACTTTTTCCTTAGATTATCTCTTAAATTAGTCTTTTCATCTAAAATGTAGTATTTTAGAAACATTTGGTAATTGCACAGTAGGAATTCTGTGCCATTTTTAGCACAAATGGCAATTTCTGAATTGCTAATAGATATAATTTATGCTAACTGAGATTTTAAAGAAATCACTGAGGAAAAAGAGAGCTTTCTTTCCTGTTGAGATTAATTTATGAAATGATTCAAAACATTTTAGACAGCAGTTGAATGTGATTATAAATATAAACGTGTTATCAATGTAACTGATTTTTCAGTCACACACATAATTGTGTGATGATGTATACAGCTTCATTATATAAAAACTGTGATTCCAGCCTCTTTAAGTCAACAATAAGTACTTAACCCATTGCTCTGCCCTTGTTAAAATTTGCATGCCTTCCAAGTTGTATTTAAAACTGGCATCCAAGGAGATTTTGATTTACAATTTGCAAGTTTGTAAGTTTCATTATTTTTGTAGTGTGCTATTTAAGGTATTCCCATCTTATAGATAACACAAGTTTTCTTCCATTTTGATTTTCAATTTAAATCTAATAAGTGAGGCATTTTTGGATAGAAGTCTGTTAATATACTAGATCTTGGGTTTTCTTAAGGATTATTCTGTTTGAATTAAGAAACAAAGATGAAAATATAGGATTTGCATTCCTAAAAGATGTTATTGAATGATGATTTTAATTTAGTTTATATTTGAAAATATTGTTTAAAATCAACTACCAGGAGACTATAAAGAAATAAGGTAGTTTTCTTCATAAAAATTGATGTATAATTTACATATTTTTATGTGTTTTCATTTCTTATACTTTGAGGGAAGTAAATGCAAGAGATTAGTGTTTTTATGTGTGTGAATGCATACCTATAGATGATTTGCTTATTCACTGGATCTTTTTGAAGCTACCTAATGTTCACATTCAGAAAATGTGGCTGTCATGTTTGAGTGTTTCAGTTCGGTTCAGTTGCTCAGTCGTGTCCAACTCTTTGCGACCCCATGAATTGCAGCACGCCAGGCCTCCCTGTCCATCACCAACTCCTGGAGTTTACTCAAACTCATGTCCATCGAGTTGGTGATGCCATCCAGCCATCTCATCCTCTGTCATCCCCTCCTCCTCCTGTCCCCAATCCCTCCTAGCACCAGGGTCTCTTCCAATGAGTCAACTCTTCACATGAGGTGGCCAAAGTATTGGAGTTTCAGCTTCAACATCCGTCCTTCCAATGGACACCCAGGACTGATCTCCTTTAGGATGGACTGGTTGGATCTCCTTGCAGTCCAAGGGACTCTCAAGAGTCTTCTCCAGCCCCACAGTTCAAAAGCATCAATTTTTCTGTGCTCAGCTTTCTTCACAGTCCAAGTCTCACATCCATACATGACCACTGGAAAAACCATAGCCTTGACTAGATGAACTTTTTTTGGCTAAGTAATATCTCTGCTTTTTAATATGCTATCTAGGTTGGTCATAACTTTTCCTTCCACTTCATAAATACAGGGTTGCACCACTTTCCCAAAAGATTTTCTGAATTTATGACTTACTAACATTGGGAAGGTTTTCCTGTGTGTCTTGAGTGATATGAATGTAAAGATTTATGAAAGATGAATGTGGAAAACTGGAAGACTGCATACAAGGAAACAGAAAACCAAAAGGTTTAACATATTTGAAAGTTCTAACTCTTTTTTTCAGTTTATTTTAAATATAATTTGAGGTAATCTTAGCTCTTTTCTGTGATTTAGTTATTGGAAAGCCATTGTCAAAATTAAGCTTATTGTGACTCGGCATATTCTCACTGTTAGTGGAAATATAGTTAGATATTATGCTGATTTTAATTATTTAAGGTTTGAAAGATTTTTCTTGAAGAGATTATATTGATTTTTTTTTTCTTTTCTTTTTAGGTTTTATACGAACAATTCAAGTTTTTCTTGAATCTCTATTTTCTGATAGTATCCTGCTCACAGTTTGTACCAGCATTGAAAATAGGGTATCTCTACACCTACTGGGCTCCTCTGGTAAAAAGAAAAGATTTTGAAATTAAGTTAAATCATTAAGTATTTAGAATGTACCAGCATTGAAAATAGGGTATCTCTACACCTACTGGGCTCCTCTGGTAAAAAGAAAAGATTTTGAAATTAAGTTAAATCATTAAGTATTTAGAATACAGTTTTAAGAGTTCAGATGATTAAAAGATAAATTGATCAGATTTTTGAAATGTGACATTGTTGCTGTGTGTCACTGCACTTTGTTAAAGGGTTTCTAGAGTCCTCTGCCACGACTAAGCAACTTCGCTTTCACTTTTCACTTTCATGCATTGGGAAAGGAAATGGCAACCCACTCCAGTGTTTTTGCCTGGAGAATCCCAGGGACGGGGGAGCCTTGGTGGGCTGCGGTCTGTGGGGTCGCACAGAGTCGGACACGACTGAAGGGACGTAGCAGGAGCAGCAGCAGCAGCAGCAGCAGAGTCCTCTGCAGCCCTCCAGCTACGTCAGCTGGAGACATCACAGAGCACTTTTGCTGGCGGGGCTGGGGGCTCTCTTGGGCCCCAGGGGGGCAGCTCCGTGTCCCAGCCCAGCTCCCTCCTGTGCTGGGAGAGAGCAGGCGCCGTGTGCAGAGTAGGTGTGGGGCAGAGGGCACAGCAGTTGCAGTTGCACGAGGTCCTCGCGTCCTGCTGGAGTGTGTGGACATGCGGCTGTGGTGGGAGGGCCCCACAGGGGCGGTGGGCTGTCGGGTTTCCTCCTGAGTGGGATGCGGCCCGTGTCTGTGTGTGCACGGGTCACTTGATGGGGTGCCCTCAGGCTGACCCCGCAGTCCTAACCAGCCACACAGCTGTATAGAGGAAACACAGGCGACTTCTGCTTCTTTGTTTTCTCTCTCTTTTCTCCTCACTGGAGGTAATTTCCTGATGTTTAACTTGAAGTACATATTAAGATGTGAGTTTTAAAACTTTTTTTGGGTCAGTGAGAATTGTAAATCTTATTCTGTGCATTACTGTGTTCCTTTTGTAGTGTTTATTTTTGTCATTTTTTGTTTTCATTTATTGTATGCTTTACAACTAGTATAAATTGAAGGAAAAACGTAAAACTAAATAGTAAAAGAATTTCTCCTTTTTTGTTAAAGTCCAATTTTCTTAAATACTATGTTTTATTTTGTTTAAAGGGGTTTGTCTTGGCTGTTACTATCATGAGAGAAGCAGTTGATGAGTTTCGGCGTTTCCAGCGAGACAAGGAAGTGAACTCACAACTGTACAGCAAGCTTACAGTAAGAGGTGAGCAAGACACTTTTAATCCAGTTTACCATTGGTTCATGTGATCATCATTCTAGAATGAGCATAAATGCAAGAAAACATCTTAGTTTTGTTACTGAAAATAGTATTATGCAGTTACATGTTACCTAATTAATTTTCCTGTGATAATACGATGCATATGATTTCAGGATAGATTTTTATTCTCTCGATGCTTGAATGTATGTATGTATATATGAATATATGAATATAAATGTATACACACGCCCTTAAACACATGCATGCACATGTCTGTATACAGGTGTGTGTGTATATATATATATGCTTATATATAAATATATGCTCTGTTACAGTTTGTATAGAATGCTTGTGTACTAGACACACGTGAAACCCAACTTATGTGTACACATTGTAAAGCATAGCGTCATCTCATTTAAAGTCTCTCTTTGCAGTCTATTTTAAACACAGTCATCAAGACCAGACATCTGGTCCCATGGCCTGAAACTGTACTTGGGAAATAGGACTTTGAGCACCTGAAACAAATGTTGAGATCCAACATGGAAACCGACGTGTGCTGGTTCCCCCACACCCTTCACTTGGGCTTGCACCCTTGTCTGGTTTATGTGTTAAGAGTTGTTTATTTGGTTTTCAGTCTACTGTAGAAAAGAGGCAGTGTGATAGGGAGAGAATGTGTGAAGCTATTATGATAAGCATGAGGACAGGAAAAGGTGCCAGAGAGAAACTCCATGAAGATTCATAGCACCTCACAGCCTGTCTGAAAGCAGAGTTCAGAGTGGAGCAGGTTTTAGTCCCTTGTTGGATATATATGATTTGGAACTATGTTGTCTCGTTCTGTGGGTTGTATTTTTTCTTTCTTGACGGTGTTCCCTGATGCACAAAAGTTTTTATTTTCATTAAGTCCCAAGTTCATCTGTTTTTTTTCTTTTGTTGCTTATATTTTGGGGTTGTATCTAAGAAATAGTTTGCCAACCCAAAGTTGCAAAGATCTACTTCCATGTTTTCTTTTAGGAATTTTATAGTTTGAGCTCTTACATTCAGGTGTATGACCCATTTACATTTTGTATATGGTATCTCCTCACATTCTTTTGCATGTGAAAAACCAAGTTGTCCCAGTATCATTTGTTGAAAATATTATGCTTTCTTAATTGACTTGAAAAATTAATTATTAAAAAGCTTTGATGCTTTAAATATTGGCATAAAAAAGAAGGTAAGCTTTAATTTTGGGGAAAAGACTATCCAGAATGGCCAGGTAAATTAGGTATAACTTTGGTTCATCTGTTTTAGAATACAGTGTAGATCTTGGCTTATGTTTTCTGTTGTTTTATATTGTGGAATTTGGGCTGAGCAGAGATTTGTTTCTGTGCACTGATTGTATCATTCACAAACGAACAGTGCAGTGATGTCAGCAAAATGAAGAGTAGGCAGCTCCACAGTTCAGTCAGGACCTGGCAGAGCTAACTTGTCAGAACTCTGAAAAACGTCAGCAGCATCTAGGGGATTATTGAATCCAGGAAAAGGCCACTTGAAAATAGTAGGAAAGCTCTTTGGTGTTTTCACCTGCCCCTGCTCTACCCTGTCCCCGCCACCGCGCCCTCCTTGAAGACCGCAACAGCCAGATCCTAATTTGGGACTCTGGATGCTGACAGTTAGCTCTGCCAGGTCCTGAAGAGTGCGGAGCAGAACTTATTTGTGGTGAATCGTTTTTGTCTGTCTAACCTGTGTGGGGGCTGCCTAAAGGACTGACCCAGTTGGCTTGTCTGTCTCTCACCTAACCTGCAACTCTGGGCAGGAAAGCTAGAAAGCTGCAGGCGTTTCTTAATTGTGTAGGCTGGGGTCCAACTGCAGCAGCCGGGCAGAGATCACAGCCGGGCTCACACACTAGCTGTCACAGCCAGGCAGGAAGAATCGGGAGGGGATCTGAAGTGCCCGTGTTGGCCCAGGGCAGGGTTGGGGAGGGGTTTGAAAGCCACGCTCAAGGCTGGATGTAGGCTCAGGGCAGGCAGAAGCGAAGGCTGAGGCGAAGCTGAGACCAGGGCTCCTGCACGGAACCATGGTCTGCAGAGGCTGTGAGCAGCTGTGCCTGCTCCTGTCTTCGTCCTTGCTCCCTTCGCTTCCTCCCTCCACCACCTCCTTTTTCCTCACATGCAAGGAGCTCTCTTTCAAACACTGGTTGAATATAAGCTAAAGTAAGAAAGACTTGAGAGACCACATGTGACAAAGAATACATGCTTTACAAAAATAGTTTAGAAAAGTCACTAGATATACATGGCTACAGCATATACTAAGCAGCAAAACAAACCCAAAAGGGGGAAATATTTCATTTCCTGAGTTAGCAGATGATAATACTCAACATGTCTGAGTTTCCACCAAAAATTACAGAGAATGCATTTCACAGAAGACATTAACAAAAACTGTCTCTGAGGAAGCCCAGACATTGGACTTTCTAGACAGACATGAACCTCATCCACCTCAGTTATGTTCTGAAGCTAAGGGAGATAGTGGACAGATGCTGAAAGATACCAGAGCAGTGTGTTGGCAGATAGAGCATATCTGTAAAGGTATGTCAGTATTTAAAAGAAGTAAGAAATTCTGGTACTGAAAAATACAGTAAATGAAAGAGAAACTCACTAGAGACTTTGAGTAGCAGAGTTGAGCTGGCAAGAGAAAGATGAGTGAGCTGAGCCTCCGGTCCCTGAAAATGGTCCAGCCTGAGGAGCAGGGAGTAGAAGGAAGAGCAGTGAGAGGTCCTGAGAGGCTTATGGGGCAGCGTCAGGGGCACTGAGGTGCCCAGTGGAGTGTGCGCTGAAGAGGAGATGGCAGATGTGAAGGGATATGGCCATTGACCCCCAGTTTTGACAAAAGATACAAATCTACACATTGAGGAGGTTCCCTGAAGCCCAGGAGGGTCAGAGTGGAGACCTACACCGAGACATAGCGTCATTACATGGTCTAAACCCTGGGGCCACGAGCAAAGCCTGTGAGCAGCTCGAGAGGCGGCTCCTCCAGGCAGGGTCCTCGGCAGTGATGAGCATGCTGCGGGCTTCTCATCAGAAACCAGAGGGCAGAAGGAGTTGGAGAAGGGAAAACTGTCAGCAGAAATTCTGTATCTAGTAAAGCTGTCACTCAGAAGTGAAGGTGAAATGAAGACCTGCCCAGATAAATTTAGAATTAAGGATAGGAGCTCAAGCAGATGCACACACACCCCTGCTCATCACAGCACTACATAGGGTTGGCAGAAGGCGGTGACGTCGGTTGTCTGTCAATGGATGAAGGGCGAGGGATTGATGGTCTCTTCATAGCCTGGGGTATTAGTCAGCTATAAAAGTTAATGAAATACTGATACGTGACAGAACGTGAATGAACCCTGAAAATGCTGTGCTGTGTGAGAGAAGCCAGGTACCAGAGGTGGTGTATTGTGCGATGTCGCTCCTGAAACTCACAGAGCAGGTAAGTTAATAGAGGGCAGGTGTGGCTGCAGGGAGGCAGGGGTGGGGCGCAGTCCTCAGTGGGTGAGGGCTTCTCTGGCAGTGGCGAGCGTGTTGTGGAACTTGGTAGAGTTGGTTGTACAGTACTTTGAATGTAGTAAATGCCACTGAATTATTTACCTTAAAGTGGCAGCTTTTATGTCATTTTTATCTAAAATGGTATAAACTTTTAAGGAAGGCAGACTGGTATATATCTTTTGTGTGGTTTAGTCACTCAGTCATGTCCGACTCTTTGCTACCCCATGGACTGTAGCCTGCCAGGCTCCTCCATCCATGGGATTTTCCAGGCAAGAATACTGGAGTGGGTTGCCATTCTCTTCTCCAGGGGACCTTCCCTACCCAGGGATCGAATCTGGGTCTCCCATGTTGCAGGCAGATTCTTTACCAACTGAGCCAACCAGGGAAGCATATATCTTTTATAATTCTGTATTATTTGAACTCAAAATACTCAAACAATTTTACTAGTTTCATTTCAAATACAAATGAAAATTTACCTTTTTAAAAAAATTGGTTATCGTTGCCTGTGACCTGAGCAGTGGACATTTCACACATGGGTGACAGTCACGACAGCTGGTGCTGATTGACTCCCGAGTGTGTCAGAGAAAGTGCCCCAGGTGGCTGGTGTTGTCACAGTGACAGTGAGTAGCCTGGGACTTGTGCAGAATGGTCTGCCCTGAGTGGCCATCCTTCTGGGTGGAGTTTGTGTTTGAACCTGGACCTGTTGACCTCAAGTCCAGTGTTCTTGCATCTGTGGCATGTTGCTTTCTGGTTGGTTATTCTGCTAAAGATGATAGGTAAGTAAAATTTAGAATGTTAAAAAAAAATGGAGTTTATGTTTATTGCTGAGTACAGTTTAATATTTATTTTCTTATCAAGAATATTTGCTGCCTACTTAACTTCTAGTGTTTCACAGTTACCTATTCTTTGAATGGCATTGATGGTTCTTTCCTCTGTGATTCACTGTAGTCTATTGTAGCATTTTTCAGCATTTGAACTTTCCTTATTTGGGCTTCTCAAGCACATTCTTGTAGAAATACACTGAGAAAATTTTGTGTGTTGTATTTTTTTCTTTTGAAAAGGAAAACCACTTCTACTTGCTAACATCTTGAAGGCGCTGTGTTTGGAAGCAGAGAGTATTTTGACTGTGGCACATGATCTCAGTGAATACTGAATGGTTTTTAGTTTGCTCTTTATTTCATTGCCTCATAAACTGCTTTTCTTGTGTGGGAATTTTCCATACCTGTTGGCTTCCACCTTCCTTCCTGTCTCCTTGTTTGTGACTCCTTATGTTATGCTTTATCTCCTAGTGAGCAGCAACAGAGGAGAGTCACAGAAGAAAGTAAAGTAGACTTTCCTGCTTCTTGGCAGCTTTTGCAAAAATTCCCGATGAAGAAGTTTGAATTGTGTGGCCATTCTGCTTTTGGATTCTTGGAATCAATGCTGTTTTTTTTCCTGTTGCTAAGGAGTGGTTTGTAGACTGTATACCTTGCTTGTCTTCTTCCAGTTGGCTAGTTCACAATTAATTTCCATATTTGTTTACTAAATACCCACTGTGTGTCAGCTACCACAATAAGCTCATGAAATTCAAACGTGGATCTAATAAGCTTTTCACAGAGCTCATACAGTCTGTTTTCTAGCAGATGGGATCAACCCAGAAGTCTTCATTTACTTGTTTGTGTTCTCAGCAGCCACCAGATCTCAGCAGGGCTAAGTTGTGTTAGCCATTTCCCAAATTTAAACCTAAAGCTAGCATGGAACTTGATATTTAGAAACGAACTTGAATTAATTCTGTGCTGCTGCTGGCTCCTTCGTAAAGCTTGTGGTGATTGTTTTTCCCAGGATATCTTAGTTATTTCCTTCACTCATTCTGGCACTTTGTTGTTTAACATGTTTCAAACATAGGAGAGAGAGAAAATGTGACTGGAGGCTTGTGTAAATTACTTGTGTTTGTGTGTGTGAATGTGAGAGAGACCATTTGCTTATTTACTTGTTTCTTGTGATCCAGGTTCCTTGCCAAAAAGGAACCTTACCCGTGCAGAGTTCAGAAAGAGAAGATGTTCTTTATTCCTACATTTTTTGGCATCTTTGACTCAGTATCAGTACTGTGTTGTCTCATACTTGTTAACATTCTTACTTTGTTTTTTGTGCTAAAAAGATTTTTATGAAATGTCTCAATGAAATTTTCTCATCTTCTAGTGAAATTGATTCCATTTATCAGTAATAATTTTTCCTTGAAAATCAAGAGATTTTAAAATCCCTCTTTTTGTGCCTTTTACATATTGTCTATGCATTATGTCACTTTCACTAAGTCATCTTTCTTGTCTCTGTTCTGCATTTGAAAATAATTATTCCAGTATTCATTCAAGAATATTCAGGATGCATTATTTCATTTTGCTTCTACACTGATATTTATTAATCAGTTACTGTGTGTCAGACACAAACAAGCACTTCAGATTTATCACCTTATTTGTTTGGTTCTCTGTGACCATGTCATGGTAGACATGTACCTTCAGGACTGGGTACATGGGCAGGAGTGGATCTGTGTACTGATTTCCTGCATAAATGGTATTTTTCCTTAGGTCACCCCGAGAGGACCTGTATGAATTCTTTTCTTCATGATGTTAAACCTTTAGCAGTTTTTTTTACATTGTTTGGAGATTAGGGCCTGGAAACTATGGGACATAATTTGAAAGAATACTGGTGCCCACAGAGTGCCTTCTCACGCAGACCAGCGTGTGTGTGTGTGGATGCGGGGAGCATCCTCCCCGCCCTCTGGAGTCTGGCTTGCTCTGCCGCTTTCTTTAGTGATTGGACTCCCAGGTCCCCGGTTTTTTAAATTTCCAGTTTGGTGAGAGATACTCTCACTGTTTTTGCTTGCTATTTCTCTTTTAACACTTTACTGTTTCTCTTCTTTTTTTATAAAAGTCTATTCCTCCTTTGTTCCCATGTTCATCTTTACCTTATTAAAATTTCTGTGTGTACACGTTCAGTTATGTCTGACTCTTTGCAACCCTATGGCCCGTAGCCTGCCAGGCTCCTCTGTCCATGGGATTCACCAGGGAAGAATACTGGGGTGGGTTGCCATTTCCTTCTGATCTTCCCAACCCAGGGGTTAAACCTGTGTCTCTTGTATCTCCTGCATTGGCAGGAGGATTCTTTACCACTGCATCACACGTGGCAAATGTTTTTATTTTGTTTTATTAATTTTTTTCATTTTTTAAAGATGTAGATGCCTTTTTAGTTTTTTGTAGGCAGCTCTTCTGATCCTTGTGGTCTTTACTTAAATCTTAGAAGTCTGTGCAGTCCCAGCGTGTTGTAAGCAGCTGTCTTGATTGCTTAGTATTCCTGTATTTGTTTTCTGTATTTGGAGTGTTACTCCACTTGCAGCGTTACGTGTAAGGTATTATGTGGAGACAGGATCTGCCTTTTTTTCCCCCTCAAATGGTCAGTAAGTTACTTTAAAACAAGTTCTTACTTTTTCTCAGGTCTTTGAGAAATGTACTCGATTTGTTTTGGCCCTTTTCTTTAGTTTCTGTGCTATTTGACTGATTCATCCAAATCTCTAGGCCACATCCATACCAGTTCTAAAAAGTATTTCGTTATAGTACATTCTAGCATCAGGAGATCTCTCCCTTCCTCTCTCCTCCCTACCCTCCACCAGCTATTGTCATTTTTCATTTTTTTCTTGTGTTCTCTGAGAAACATGAAACACTATAAGATTCCTGAGAAACTTTCACAAAGATTTTCTGTTATGTTTCTTCGATGTTTCTTCTTCTATAAGTTTTTTGGTTTTAGAATTTGTTGTGTATATCACATATCTATTTCGAGTAAATTTTGTATCAGTACCAGGTGTGGGTGTTGTTTCTGGCACCATTTTTCAAGAAAGTGACCTCTTTCCCACCGCGTGGCCTTATACTTTAGTCAACAATCAGTTGTCTTCCATGTATGTGTTTATTTCTGGACTCTCTTCACTCTGTTGATCTGTTTGTTTCTCTTTATGCTAAAACAATGCTCTTGATTACTGTTGTTTCATAGTATTAATAATTCTGAAGTACAGTAGTGTTTGCCCTCCAGCTTTGTGTTTTCATTTTCAGAGTTGTTTTGGCTAAACTGCATCCTTTGTATTTCCATGTGACTTTTAGAATTGCTTTGTCAATTTCTATTAAAAAATAGCCTGGTAGGATTTTAACTGCATTGAATCTGTAGGTAAATTTTGGGGAGAATTGGTACTTTAATAGTATTAAAGTGTTCTGATCCATGAATGAAATATACCTCTTCTTTTATTTAGGTGTTTTATAATTTCTTCCCAGCAATATTTTGGGTTTTCTTCTGAATTATAAGTCTCTCTCTTAATATATTGGGTTGGCCAAAAAATTCATTTGATTTTTTCCATAAGATCTTATGAAAAATGGAATGAACTTTTGGGCCAACCTTATAACATAATTAATATACTGTTTCCCAGGTACCCACTTTTGCTTCATAATCTGTGTTAAATTAGGCTCCTACTTAAGATGTGAAGAGAGTTGGGGGAGAGTACCATTCCCCCCAGTAATGAGGACCAGCCAGACAGCCTCCTGATGCTGCGGGTGGTTGTCTGCTCAGCAGCAGTGCTCTTCATCTCAGCTGTGTGGCCTTCCAGGGGCTCCTTATCTGTGAGCAAGTGCTTTTTTAAAAGTTACATCATTATCTCTCACTCTTATCATGTTGCCTGTGTTTTGTTGGGAAATAAGCAATTAATACATTTTCATTCTTATTTGATGATGTCTGTATCTGGTTAGATGTGGCTTTTATGGTTCTGTTCTCTTTAATCCGTTCTGACATTTGACCCATTTTAACTGATGATGGGTAGAATGGTTATATAGTCCTTCTCTTTTTTTAAAATGGGTTAAGTTTGGATATGCATTTGTGAAGAACAAACTAAATATCCTTGAAGTGCACAGGATCTGAAATTTGGTAGACTCTCAGGTGTTCAAATATTTATAGCAATGTAGCATTTTAAGCACATGTGTAGCAGTCTGTATAAAATCCTGCTGCTGCTTATACCTGCTCTAGAGGCTTCATGGGGTAGTGTTGCTGTGTAAGTAAGGAGATCTATGGAGGGATGGGTTTCAACTTAAAGGAACAGTGAATGCAGAGAACCTGTGAGAACCAGCAAGGGCATCACATGGTCGTAGGATAAAGTGCCAGACCAGAGCAGGAGCAGAGGGGGACGAGGCAGGGGATGGTGCAGAAAGAGATCAACTGTGGAGAAAGGAGCACGCGCACTACGCACTTGGTTATCTTCCAGGGATTGCAGATAACGGAGGGCTGGGGTGAGGGTGAGCGTAATCCTTAGTTTCTCATCTCGTTCTACTAGCATGTAAAAAAGCAGAAGGAAGGGAAAGTGGGTTGGATAGTAGCACAGCATAAAATTAAATGATAAGATGGGAATTGTGTTGAGTTAAAGGACGGGGAAGCCTGGCGTGCCGCAGTCCACAGGGTCACAAAGAGGTGGACAGGACTTGGCAGTTGAACAAGAACAATATACAGGAGGATGAGTTCAGTGGTATGTCTTCACTGCCTGATGCTTAGCTATAAAAACATGACAGTGGGAGTACAAACATGAAGCTTGACGTAACCAGCTGAAAAAAAAGTTTTTTGGCTATTAATAAACAGATAACTTACCTCTTATGAAGATATCTTAAGATTGCTTCACATGTAATTCTAAAGTACATTGTTATTTTATATCAATAAAAAGTAGCTTCACCTCCCTTCAGGAAAGCAACTCAACCCTTATGTATTTATTGTATAATTGAGGAATGGGAAAAAATATAATATTTACAAAACTTTTTGATACCTTAAAACAAATAATTAGGAACTGATGTTCTATTGAAACTCAGCTGCGTTCAGAGATATTTAGAAATAAGGCTTTATAATGAGCTGAATTTGGTCTATAAGTCAAGTAATGACTGGTAGCATTAGTTTTTGTAGTATGAACTAATACAATACGAACTTACCTCTTGTTCTTTTAGCTTTCAGAATAAGCTGACTGTAAAAGAAGTGGACCTTTTCTCATATCAAAACAGTAATTTTGACAAAAATATAAAAATTGATCTACATGGCTGTCGCTGGTCCTAAAAGGGAGATGGACAGAGGGAGGGAGACAGGAGAGGGAGAGAGACGGAGGGGAGAAGGAATCACAGGGAGCAGGACCTGGACCAGGGCTCGTTACTGTTGTCCAGCGGCGTCTCACCTTGTCCACATCAGCTTCTCGTCTCCTCTCTGTGGTGCAGACGTGATGTAGACGCTGTGTGTTAGATTTTGTAAATGGTCACGCTGCACTGGATACTATAGAGATAAGAGTTTACAAGCGTTTACACCACTTTTTGTGTAAAGCTCTAAACCTTTAGTTTTCAGTCCTGACCTGTGTCTTTGGAGCTACTAGTGGAGGGTGATCTTACATATATTTGTCTTTGTTTATTTTTCTGTCAGTGTGTGCCAGTCAATGCCATTCACAATATTAATGTAAGGATTTTACATCTCCATGTTATTCAGCTTTGTCATCAAATTATTTTGTTTAGTGATACTTTTGATCATCCGTAACTTGACTCAGACCTGAAATAATGGCAGATACGGGAAGAACTTTCCAAATGGAGTCCTTGTCCATGTTCCGACATATCTCTTATTGGGGGATAGTTAACTGTATTTGGGAGTTGACTGAGAGAAGTTAATTTTTAGTGACTGTGTCCATTTGAAATAAATTTATTTTGAAAGTATAAGTATAGATAAGTATCTAGAATGTTATTTTTTCCTCCCAAAGTTATTTCTGAAGTATTATTTATCAACTGAAAGTTTAACTCTGATGTGCTATTATTTCATTGAGTTGATTATACTTCTTCTTTTTTTTAAGGTAAAGTGCAAGTTAAGAGTTCAGACATACAAGTTGGAGACCTCATCATAGTGGAAAAGGTTGATGCATTTTTAATATATTTTAGACATGTGTATACCAGTTATTAACATTTAGACTGATTTCATCTGAAGGAAATTATGTGAGACAGTTATTTTAAATCTTAACATTATTGTGTAAGATTGATATTCTGAAGAAAAAATCTAGACTTTTGTATAGTTTTTTTTTTTTTGCTAAAGTACATTTTAGTGTGTAGTCATATTTTGTCTAAAATAAGATGTGTTAACTGTTCATTGTTTCGTTGTCAGAATTATATCTTTGACCAGAGAAAATTATATTAGTTAGAACCTATTTATCATGAAATAGTTTCAGTTTCTGGGGCTTCCCAGGCGGCACTAGTGTAAAGAACCTGTCTGCCAATGCAGGAGACATAAGAGGTACGGCTTTGATCCCTGGTTTGGGAAGATCCCCAGGAGAAGGGCATGGCAACCCCCTCCAGTTTCTTGCCTGAAAAATCCCATGAACAGAGGAGCCTGGTGGGCTCTGGTCTATGGGGCCGTAAAGAGTCGGACACGACTGAAGCGACTTAGCACATGCAGTTTCAGTTTCTAACGCTTCCTTTTACAGACAGATGTATTATACATAATCATTGTGTATTCTTATGGCTTAAAAAGGAAATGGAAATAAAGAGGATTAGAAAGAAAAAGTTTAGGTCAGTGTTGTAGGGAGCCATTAAAAACCCCACAGTGGTCAGAGGTGGCTGTGGACAAGCCGCCACTCCACTGGAGTTTGACTGCATGGGCTGTCTGCCTGTGTGGAGAAGCGTTTCTGGCTGCACAGTCTTTCTGAGTAACAGTTACTGAGGGTTCAGTCTTTATTTTTAAGGCTCTTGAACAACTTTTTAAAAAAATATGGCAGGTTTTCATAAGGCCTATTACAGAGGAGTGTGAGCCCTTGGTACCAGCTGACGTCCACCTGGGACCCCACCAAGGCACCCCCAGCCTGCGTCGCCTGCAGGGGTGTTTAGTGAGAGGGCTCTTCCTCAAGACTGAAGCGGTCTTCATCTGGTTGCAGTATGTGTACACAGATAATGTTGTGGGCTGTGTTTGTCTAATTTTACAGAATGGGAGAAAATTAAACATATTGATTTGCAATTTATTTATGTAGTATTCAGTTATATGAATACTATAAATTACTAACTTTTGATCCATTATTAGATTTTGGATGGTTTTCTTTTCTGCTATTGAAGAGTGCTGTAGTGAACATCTTGGTACATATATTCTTTCTGGATTCTGTGGGCTAAATGCTGACAAGAGAGATGGCTGAGCCATATGTTAGTCATATACATTTTGATGTAATTTTTTCCAAAAATCAGCACTTATTTCCTCACAGTTTGTATGGTCAGGAATCTGGATACAGCCTAGCTGCTCCTCCTGGCTCCGGGTCTGTCACAGGGCTGCAGTCGAGGGCTGTCTGGGTGTCAGCCTCATGGCCATCACCTTAGACCTGATGCCGGTCTTACTCTGGGGATGGTTGGCAGGATTTGCTGCCTTTTTAAATTCAAGGCCTCTGTTCTGCCAGCTTTTGGCCTGAAGCCACCCTCGTTCCTGGCTATATAGGCCTCTCCACTGGGCAGCTCATCACTGACCTGCCAGTTGGAGGGGGAAAGAGAGTGTAGGTGCCAGCGAAAGGGACCATGGTATATTACGAAGACACAGGTCCCTACTTCTGTATTGCTCAGAGCCCTGAGAGGAGGGAAAAAATAAAAAGTATCCAATAAAAAAAAAAAGTATCCAATAATTATTTTGGAGTTTCTAATTTATTTATTGATGCCCATAGAACGTAAAACAGTATAGAGGAATATAGAGTAATGGTCTAAAATTGAAATTAAGAACAGAATTTCATTTGCAGTCGCATCAAAGGAATAAAATACTTACAAATAAAATCATTGTTAAGAATAAATGTAACAAAAGAGGTCCAAAACTTTGAAGACTACAAAACATTGTCAAAACACAGTAAAGACGACCTAGATAAATGGAAAGATTTCCCATATTCATAGATTAGAAATATTCATACTGTTAAAATGGGAATACTCCCAAACTGATCTACAGATTCAGTGTTGCCCTCTCAACATCCTAGCTGACTTCTTTGCAGAAATTTATGAGCTGATTCTGAAATTCATATGGAAATATAAAAGATTCAAAGTAGCCAAAGCAGTTTTTAAACGTATGAACAAAATTGTTCAAGTATTCACACTTCTCCATTTCAGAACTTTTTAAAAGTTAACAGTAATCAGGACAGTATGGAACTGGCATAAATGAAACGTTGAGTCCAGAAATAAAGCCTTAAGTTTATGGTTAATTGACTTTCAACATGGGTGCCTGGAAAATTCAGGATGGAGCTGTGTTTGGGTGGGTGCTTATTTTTGATCTAGTGCTGATTGTGAGATTCTTCGTTTTGTTGTGTGCAGTTATAGTTCATTTTGTTGTTGCATAGTATGACTCTTATCCATTCTACCATTGGTGGATATTTGGGTTGCTCCCAAGTTTTCCTGTTAGGAATGATAGCTGTGAGACATCTGTGACCATGTGTTGTGGCTCACACATGTGCACTTTCCTGTTGCATATGTACTCAGGAGTGGCTTGTTGGATTTTGGGGTGTGTGGTTGTTTCACCTGAGTGCTTACTCCAAATGGTTTTGCAGAATGATGGATCAAATTATACTGAAGTCAGCAGGAAAAGTTCCCATTACTCATGTTTGCCATCACTTAGCATTGCCAACCTTTTAAAATTACCATTTCCAAATTGTGTATGTAGCAAGTTGTAGTTTTAATGTGCATTTCTGTAAACTATCAAAAGTGAACACTTTTCATATGATTTTGGATATCTTTCTTTTTTGGAAGCTTCCCTTGTGGTTCAGTGGTAAATAGCCAGTGAAAATCTCTTACTATTTTTCTTCTGAGTTGTCCTTTCCTATCAGTTTGCAGGCCTTCAGATATTCTAGATGGGAATCCATTATTAGTTTTATCTTGCAAATATCTTTTCCTTCCTAGTAGGCTTTGTGGAATAGAAATTCCTAGTTTTAATGAAATCTACATTATTAATCTTTTCATTTATAATAAGTTTTTTTTAATTTGTGGTGGTGAGGGGAAGGAGTCTTGTTTAAGAAATCGATCTTTCTACCAAAAAGTTATGAAAGTATTCTTCTGTATTATCTTTTAGATTTTATTGTTTTGACTTTGACATTTATAATTCATTTGGAAGAGGTTTGTTTTTCTATTGAAGTAGAGGCCTGGTATTATCTCTTCTCATCGCCCATAGCTATCTAGTTTTCTCTAGAAAGCTATTTATTTAAAAGATGTCCACAGTGCCAGCTTCCTCATAAATCTGGTGTCCATATTTGTGTGGACTGACTTCTGCATTCTCTACTTTACATTATAAAATCATCTCTTTTTGTTGAATGCCATCTTGTCTTAATTATTCTATTTTAATATTTCGTTTTGCTATGTTACACATTCAACCCTCCATGTTGTTAGTCATTCTTGGCATTTGCATTGCCCTCTAAATATTAGGCATGTCTTGTCAGTTCCCATCAAAAAAGCATGTTAAGATTTCGATTGGGTTTGTATTGGATGTATAGGTCAGTCTGTGGACACGTCACATCTTTGCAATACTGTGTGTTCTAATGTGAGAACATGGTATGTTCTGTTTCTTAGTGTTTATTTAATTTCTTTCAGTAATGTTTTATAGTTTATAAAATTTTTTATAGTTTTTTATTGAGAGAACTTGCCCATTCATCTGTTTTATTCTAATGCTAGTTTTTTCTTATTACCAAAATGGGCATATTTTTTTTAAAAAATGTACTTTCTTGCTGTTTGTTACTGGTATATATGTTTTCATTTTCTGTGCCATTAATTTTTCTCTTATATTTGCTTACATCTTTGTATGTTCTTTGGGATTTATTGGCTTTTTGTTTTTCTACTTTCAAACAGATATTCAGTTCCCTGTGTGTTTTTAGTCTCCCTTTTCTTCTGTTGGCAGTTTAATCATGTATACTTTCCTCTTACCATTTTTCTAACTTTGGCTGTGTTCCACACATTTTGATATGTTGAGATTTTATTACCAACATTTTCTAATTTTCATTCCCCCTTCACCTAGGGGTTCCTTAGCTCTCAATAATGGCCTAAAGAAATGTTAGAAATTATTTCATGTTAGAAATAAGAAGCACTGTTCTGCAGCATATCTTTTTTCACCATTAACAGCTCAACTTATATTTGTTGTTGTTGCTTGCTAACTGACAAGTAATTCATTTCTTTATCGTTTGTATATAAATATTTACTTAGGTCTCAAAAAATATAAATAATTCATGAAATTATGTGAAGTATTATTATTATATTTTTCTTCAGGTTGTACAGCTTTCCCAACTAATGCTAAGTATTATTACTAGTACTAATTAATACCAATTATCATCAGTAATAGTGATTAAGTAAATGCATGAATAGTGAACTTTGAAGTTTTTCTCCTTTTCTGCCTTGTAAAAGAGTATCTCCTCAGATTTTTAGGGTTTAGTCTGCTCAGCTTTACATTTATTCATTCATTCAACATTTACTAAGTGTTCATTTTTGATATGCTTTGTTTTGTGTTAGATGTTGGAAGAACACTATCCTCCCCTTCCAGGTCATTTAGTCTGATAGAGAGTGCATAATTTTTTTTAGAAGGCAGTAAACATACTATATTGTATGTATGAGTCGAAATACAGCAGAGGCCACAGAAATGGTAATGTTTAACATTTTTCAGAAATGGAGTAGTTTCAGATCATCACTAAATGCCATTTACACGGTTCATTGATGGGGAAAGAAATCTTAGAGATCTAACTAAAATATGAATTAAAATATTCATTTTTGTTATACAAATTATAAATGTTTCAACATAGAGTTGAATTACTATTTTAGTTGTTTTTAGCAGCTGTTTCTCCTTTGAAATGGAATTGTGTTAATTTATAAACTTACATACAGATAATTAATATTTTCTGTTACTCTGCAGAATCAAAGAATTCCATCGGACATGGTATTTCTTAGGACGTCAGAAAAAGCAGGTATTTTTATTTTTATTTGCATTGCTGATGATTGGTTTTTGGCAGTTTAATTTTCATATTGAAAGATAAAGTTATTCTCATAAGAATTTTTCTTCAAATGGTAATACATTGAATTCATTAATTTCTAAATCACATTTAACTATGTTTAAAACAATGATTTTACTGTATATGTTGGTTTAAAAAATATAATCCTATCAGAATCTGTTTGTCAAGTGAATTTTCATTCAAATCCATTTTGATACCTAAATAATTAATGATGTTGCTCAAATTTTGATTACTATTCTGCATTTACAGTTTTATTCCTCATTCAGCAAACATTTATTTAGCACTTATCATGTGTCAGGCACTACTTGTTGCTTAGGATACAAAAGGGAGTGAAACCAAGTTGCTCTCTTCAAACAGTTCATGATCTGTTCATTTATGGAAGTATATATGTTGACAGCAATACTCTGATTGTATATAAATATTGAAAGACATGTGGGGGTGATGGGAGGGACAGACAGTTTGCCTGGGTAAGTTGGAGTGAGCTTCACAGTAAAAATGATATTTATATGACCTGAGCTTTAAACAAGAAGAAGTTGCTAAAGTGGTAATGAAAAGGAAGCTTCTTGTGGTCAAAGAGAGAAACTGTTGATTGGAAATCAGGAAGCTTAAACTCTAGTCTGCTTTGACTAGTTTCTAATTTTATGACCTATCCGTGTGGTCATACACTTTCATCATCTCTAAAATGATGGGAGGTTTGTCAGGTAATAGCCAAAGTTCTTTCTGCCTTATGTTTCTGACTTTGTTGAATAAATGAACATTATTTTTATAGGAAGCTCAACATGTTATTTTTGTTCTGGAAACTCAGCTTATGTGTTGTTATTTGTAGCATGAAAATTCTATAAAGAACACAGTTAAAAATTTAGAGTTGTTGGTTTATTTTTTTCTCCATTTATAAAGTGTTGTTTTTTTTTTAAGGACATTTTAAGTCATCATAAGGAAGATGTTTTCTCTTTTCACCAGTTGTAGTATTATTTACATCCTAAGAGGCATGGGTGCTAAGAGTTGCTTCAGTCGTGTCCAACTCTGTGCGACCCCGTGGACTATAACCTGCCAGGCTTCTCTTTCCATGGGATTCTACAGGCAATAATACTGGAGTGGGTTGCCATGCCCTCCCTCCAGGGGTATCTTCCCGACCCAGAGATCCAACCTGCATCTCTTAAGTCTCCTGCATTGGCTGGCAGGTTTGTTACCACTAGCGCCACCTAGGGCTAGATATAAATTTACTTTCAGTTCAGTTCAGTTTAGTTCTTCCCTAGTGGCTCAGCTGGTAAAGAATCTGCCTGCAATGCAGGAGACCTGGGTTTGATCCCTGGGTTGGGAAGATCCCCTGGAGAAGGGAAAGGCTACCCACTCCATTATTCTGGCCTGGAGAATTCCATGGACTGCATTGTCCATTGGATCACAAAGAGTCAGACACGACTGAGTAACTTTCACTTCACAGTTTAGTTCATTGCTCAGTTGTGTCCGACTCTTTGCGACCTTACAGACTGCAGCACGCCAGGCTTCCCTGTCCATCACCAACTCCTGGAGCTTACTCAGACTCATGTCCATCAAGTCGGTGATGCCATCCAACCATCTCATCCTCCGTCATCCCCTTCTCCTCCTGCCTTCAGTCTTTCCCAGCATCAGGATCTTTTCCAGTGAGTCAGTTCTTCACATCAGGTGGCCAAAGTATTGGAGTTTTCAGCTTCAGCATCAGTCCTTCAGGACTGATTTCCTCTGGGATTGACTGGTTGGATCTCCTTGCAGTCCAAGGGACTCTCAAGAGTCTTCTCCAGTGCCACAGTTCAAAAGCATCAATTCTTCGACACTCAGCTTTCTTCACAGTCGAACTCTCACATCCATACGTGAATACTGGAAAAACCACAGCCTTGACTAGATGGACCTTTGTTGGCAAAGTAATGTCTCTGCTTTTAAATATGCTGTCTAGGTTTGTCATAACTTTTCTTCCAAGGAGCAAGTGTCTTTTAATTTTCGGGCTGCAGTCACCATCAGTGATTTTGGAGCTCAAAAAAATAGTCTCTCACTGTTTCTACTGTTTCTCCATCTATTTGCCATGAAGTGGCATGGGACCGAATGCCATGATTTCAGTTTTCTAAATGTTGAGTTTTAAGCCAACTTTTTCACTCTCCTCTTTCACATTCATCAAGAGGCTCTTTAGTTCTTCTTCACTTTCTGTCATAAGGGTGGTGTCGTCTGCATATCTGAGGTTATTGATATTTCTCCTGGCAATATTGATTCCAGCTTGTGCTTCATCAAGCCCGGCATTTCACGTGATGTACTCTGCGTATAAGTTAAAGAAGCAGGATGACAGTATACAGCCTTGGCATACTCCTTTGTCAGTTTGGAACCAGTCTGTTCCATTTCTAGTCTAACCATTGCTTCTTTACCCACATACAGATTTCTCAGGAGGCATGTCAGGTGGTCTGGTGTTCACATCTCTTTACGAATTTTCCATAGTTTGTTTGATCCACACAGTCAGAGGCTTTAGCACAGTCAATAAAGCAGAAGTAGATGTTTTTCTGGAACTCTTGCTTTCTTGATGATCCAGCGGATGTTGGCAATTTGATCTCTGGTTCCTCTGCCTTTTCTAAATCCAGCTTGAACATCTGGAAGTTCATGGTTCACGTACTGTTGAAGCCTGGCTTGGAGAATTTTGAGCATTACTTTGCTGGCATGTGAGATGAGTGCAATTGTGTGGTAGTTTGAACATTCTTTGGCATTGCCTTTCTTTGGGATTGGAACGAAAACTGACCTTTTCCAGTCCTGTGGCCACTGCTGAGTTTTCCAACTTTGCTGGCCTATTGAGTGCAGCACTTTCACAGCATCATCTTTTAGGATTTGGAATAGCTCAACTGGAATCACCTCCATTAGCTTTGTTCGTAGTGATGTTTCCTAAGGCCCACTTGACTTTGCATTTCAGGATGTCTGGCTCTAGGTGAGTGATCACACCATCATGGTTATCTGGGTTGAGAAGATCTATTTTGTATAGTTCTTGTGTGTATTCTTGCTACCTCTTCTTAATATCTTCTGCTTCTGTTAGGTCCATACCATTTCTGTCCTTTATTGAGCCCATCTTTGCACGAAATGTTCCCTTTACCTAAATTTACTTTATTATGTGCTATATAATGGGCAGTTTTCTTTTTCCTGTGGGACCAAGACTAGAGAACTACTTTTCCAGTCCCTTCCCCTTTCCTGTCCAGTTATATGAAGCCATGCCCTGAGGTGTGGCAGAGGGAGGGTGGCTGAAAGCTGTGTGTACCGCTTTTAGCCCCAGCTCTCCCTGCGCTGGCTGCGTCTCCATGACTGCTCTGACCTTGGGAGCTTCGTGTTGAAGATGGCAGAGCTTCCCTCAGCTTAGGTTTCTAAATGACTGTGTGTAACAGTCCTGTCCCCTTCCATCACCTAGTGAACTCTGTATGATAGAGATTTATTATTAACTAGTAGAGTTGGAAGGTTTATCTTTTACGGATAGAATAGTGTTCTCTTAGCACCTGCAGAGCTGTGACAGGCAGTTAAAACTCGGCCTTTGCCTTCATGTCTTGCCTGTACAGAGCCTCAAGTTCCGCCAGGCTTGAGGGATTTGGGCCTTTCAGGTTTTCAAGGGCATGTTTGTATCCCTGCACTGGCAGGTGGCCTTCTAGACTCTTGGGAATATGGTAGAGCTCTTACCCCTTGTCATCTGATTTTCCAGCTTTTCTTTTAAATTTTGTGGTCGGCTTGTTGTTTACCCCAGCTTTGCTACCACCCAAGGAAGCTGCGATAATAAACAATTGCCACTGATTGCTTCTGACAAAGATTCCAGGGGAAACACTGTTCTCCGTGACTCAACTGTGGGTTGGGTCAAAGCCAGACAAACCCTACCTAGTCAGGCGATTACAGTTCTCTGGGCATGCAGTTTGGGGAGTCCCAGCCCTCCTATGTTCTCCTTAGTGTCTACCAGACCGCTGGTTTCCTCAGCTCTGTGAAGTTTGACTTGGGGGCAGCTTACTGGAAAAGGGACAAGTCAAAACACCACACACCTCTCTCACAGCTAGATTTAGCCCCGTTTCTTGAATAAACGTACCTGGGATTGTTGCAAGTCTGGTTATTTTCCAGAGTTTTGAAAAAAATTGCTTTTGACACCTTGTGCTAATGTTCTCATTACAATTATGGAGGAATGGATTTACAGAGATTTTTACACTGCCATCTCTACTTATTTATGATTTGTTTGTCTTTGTTTGTAAATGTATTCAGTATAATGAATAACAAAAATGTGTGTATTTGGGAGGTGCTTTTATATTTAATTGCCTTTGTAGTGATTATGGTAGATATATATGTAAGAATATATATATACACTAAATATGGAAATGGCTATAGGTAATTAACTTAAAAGAAGTAGATTATGCAGACTATGTTAGGAGATTAAATATGAACAATATCCATCACTTTTTTTTTTTAATATCCATCACTTTAAAGCTGGAAGATTATTAGAAAAGTCCATTTTTCAGAGCAAGAATCTGAAGGCTAGAATACAAATTCTTTGCTAAAGTTTTGGAAATTGTAATTCAGCCACTGTATAATTGTTATGGCATAACATAGTCTGTCTATGGCGAGACAAATAGAATATTAGACAAATGATATAATCTATTGTGCTGACTTCAGATGAATAGAATTGTATCCAAATTGATTATATTCTAAAAATGTCTTCATTTTCTCAGATTTTGCTTTGTAGTCTATGTTGTAGGGACAGTTTCTGTCTGTAGGGTAATGATATTTAATATTTTGGAGGACATAGATCTTTTTGAGACTCTTGAGAATTATCACTTTGTTCCTCAAGAAAATGTACATGATGTACATGTATGCTAATTTTTTTATTATTTTACATATTCCTAGAAGATTATTAATGATCCAAGTTTAAGATCATGCTGTCATCTGTTTTAACCTATGATTATATTTCTCAGGTTTAGGATTTTTTTTTTGTCAAGTTTTAATTATTAAAACAGTTACTAATACTTATATGGAGATATTAAAATGTCAGATTCCTGTTTCATGATATTTTTCTCCTCTTTATAAAATGACTGCATAGCTTTTAGCTATAAAATTTGTGTCATAATATTACTTTCAATCAAAGATTTATTTTTAGAAATTCTGTTTCTGTGACTTTACATGATTATTTAGGTTTTTAAGTTAAAGTGTAATTTTTAAAAGTACACATTCAGAATTTTTTGTGTATCTGTTAACATTATAAATATTATTTTATTATTTTTAAGTTTCAGCTCAGAAAGCCCTGATAATACATTGTCTATTATAATAAGAATCTTTAACCCTAGGCAGTATAAAAGTCTTAAATCTGTACAGCATGTTCAAGTTTGGACAATAGCCACTGGGCGTTTGTCAGTACAACTCAGTGAGTCTCTTGGTGGCATCATATTGACTGTGTATTAATACACGGTATTCTATCGGGCCGTCAGTTGATTGTTTAGAATGTAAATGAAGCTGTTGATGGATCTGGTGACTGATGGCTTAAATTCCAATTAATCAATTGCTTCATCAGTTTCTTAATTCAGATCAAATATCTCCTGAATGCACACAATTCTTCTAGTGGTATTAAGAGAAATTAATGCTTTAGAACTAATTTTCATCAATCTCTTATAAATGCCAATATCTTTTTCACTTGTCTCCTAAGTGATGACCTTATCGTTTAAGTATTTGGGACATACCACAAGAGCTCAGCTGTCACTTGTTAGTGGGCGAGGGGTAGGTAAATGACACTGTACTCCTCTGCATTCTCTCTATGGTACTATTCATCTTTCCAGCAGCTTAAAAATTTCATGCAGTCATTAAGTCATATAAATGATTTAGAAATTAAGTTTAATGGCAAACAATCTGGTATTACATATGCAAAGTCAATGTCTATTTTTCTTTTGTTGGGCACATACTGTAGCCTATCTCTTTCAGAGCCATTGGATGTGTGAGCTGTTGCCGGCAGGCTGCTAATATTACAGGGTAACTTATTAAAACTTATGACAGACTCGTGTGCCCTGTCTTTGGGGGTCCCATTACTTTATCGCCAGCTCTCCTAGGTGACACATACATGAGTTAATCTTCATTTGATTATCATTAAACCTGTCCTTTGCTGTCAACTCTTGTCAATTATACCAAATAAAATCAAGTATTCATAAGAAGTCAGTAATAGGATATAAGCAGACCAATTTAATAATTCATTTTTACTGAGCCTTAAGTGGCATCGGTTATAGCTAGTGCTTGCTGTTAAAAAATTACTAGACATAGTTCGTGTAAGACAAGTTGGCCATATTTACGATTTTTCTGCAGTTCATTTTCTCTCTTTAAATCATATCGGTTACTGTGAGCCTAGCAATGTTAGCTGCTGCTGTTGTTCAGCTGCCCAGTTATGTCCGACTCTTTGTGACCCCATGGAATGTAGCATGCCTCTGTCCCTGTTAACTGTACTGGAAGATAAATAGTGCAGCAATTTCCTCTATAATTTTAAGAGTAGTGTAATTATTTAACATGAGGCATATCTTTTTACTTTGAAGAAAAGCATGTATATTGTTTCTCGTGTTTGGTAAGTTTACAGACATCTAGGAGAGGTATATAAACACAAAATGTGTGAAATTTAAGAGGCTTTAGAGAGTCTCATCTTGTCTTATTTTATGTTAGAAAGCAAACCTTTTAGAGCAGAGCCATTGGCATCGACGTCTCAAAGTATGTGTCAGAAAGAATCTAGAATCCTCTCCCTTTCAAGTTGTTTTTGTACTTTATGAAGTACACACACAGATGTATACAAACATACATATATTTAAGAGGAAAAAAGCAATCTTGAGAAAAAAGTTGAAGCGTAAAATAATGTGTACTGCAAATTTCCTTGAACCCCTTTTTAGTTGAAACCAGTTACTCTCCTTAGAAATCTGTTGACAAATAATGCATAACAAAATTTGTTTCCCTGTGAACTTTATTGGGAACAGAGCTTGCTTAAGTCTGTGTATGAGGGCAGTGCTGAAAACGTGTGGGGAGCTTGGTGGCCAGTGGTTCAGAGGATGAATCTGTGATGCACACCAGCAAGGGACGCAGCAGCCCTGCCAGAAACTTCCCTGCCAGACTCCGGGGGGCAGTCAGCCAGTGGGGGGCCCACGGCCCCCGACCTGTCTGTGTGTGCAGACACTGGGCTACTCCATGCAGGAATAGTGGGAATGGGACTCGACACAGATTGGAAAGGCTTCTGGGAAATAGACAGGTTCGTCCAATGCTGGCCCGGGGCCTAAGCACAGTCTCTAGATTCCCCACTGTGTTCCCAGGGCAGTTCCTGCAAAGCTGACCTTCAGTACAGAATCACATGCACCCCCATCGGCCTAGAGGTCAGTGCATCTGTCCAGGGTTGTGGTCCCAGGCTTAGGCAGAGAACGTCCAAGCTGCTGGTCCCTGACCAACTGTGGGACCAAAGTAGGACTGTCCTGAATTGCGAGAGTTCCCCATGAGCCATACACATTCACTGATAAAGGGTGAAAAATCTGACCGACTAAACACATTCAGGCACTATTTTTTTTTAAACCAATAAGAGGTTTATGCAGAGCCTAGAAAGCCAGGAAATACTCTGAGCAAGGATGTCAGAGGAGGGTACTGCGGGGGAGCAAGATTGCACAAAGTTGTCAGCCAGGTACTTAAAAATAAACCATTGACTAAACAACCAGCATCCAAACTAAATTCCTGGCTTGTGTAATGTGGTTCAAGCTGCTAGCTAAATCAGCTGCGACGAGGTCTGCGTTCATGTGAGGCACTAGGGTCTGGAGTCGCATGGACCCGATGATGGCGTGGAGCTGTGCTTCTTGTAAGACCCTGGGGCAGTTCCCTTCCGAGCCTGCACAGGGGCAGTCACCTGCCTCCTGTCTCTGGGACATCAGATGTCATATGTGAGTCAGGACTGTCACTTAGTTGTTGTTCAGACTCAAAAGTCATGTCTGACTCTTTGTGACCCCGTGGACTGCAGCATGCCAGGTTCCCCTGTCCTTCACTATCTAGTAGGTGCTCAGTAAATAGTAATAGCCTTCATTTTTGATGAGAAAGAAGTTATACCCTATTATGAATACATATATAACTCTACATTTTTGAGGGGCCAAGTCCAGAATAGTTTCTAACTGAAAATGTAGACTCCATAACTACTGCTTCCTTAATTTGGAGTTTTATGTTAGTTCTCATCATAATCTTTGAAAGACCTACTCGGAGAGAGCCAGGCCAGAGAAGTGTGCTTGTGTTGAATCCCTCCAGTGTCCCTTACTGCTCTGCCCTCTACTTTGTCCCAGGCCTCATCCTTCCTGCCCTGGCCCACTGTCGGTATCTTTGATTCTGGCCCTTTGGCCCTTGAGGTTCAAAATTTTCTAAGGAGACTTTTTTTGGGGGGAGGGTCGCATTGCATATCTTGTGGGATCTTAGTTCCCTAGCCAGGGATTGAACCTGGAGCCCATGGCAGTGAGAGCCCAGCATCCTAACCACTAGGCGACCAGAGAACCCCCATGCCCAGAAGACTTGAACACTTGATACATGTTACTGTGGGTCTTCTTTTCCTTAAGTGTATATCATAGTCATTTTCCAGCTGAATCCTCCTCCCTTAGGACCTCTCACAGAAGTCCTTCATCCCATTTCTGGTATAAGGCTCTAAAAGGCTGCTCCAAATGACTAAGTTTTATTTTAGAACTTTATGGCTGGGCTACTTGTATGGCCAGTGGCATACATACTCTGTGCTTCTCCCAGCACATTTTTTTTTCTTTAATTTTATTTGGTTGTCTATCTAATTATTAAACCATAACCTTATTAAGATCAGTAGGAACTGTAGTACCTGGCATAATGCTTTCAGTATGGTGGTGTTCAGTGAATGTTGGGTACACACCTAAGACCAGTGCGGTGTATCAACCTGTAATAATGTGAAGCAAGGCCAAGCCGCATGAGTTAATTCAGAAGTTGACAGTGCTGCCTTTCTTTCCTAAGTTCTTACTGAACATTTCTAGACATTTCCTGTAAAATCTTCATTAGGTCTTCATTTACTTTTTAAAAGATGTTAGGAGGTATTTATTTCCAGACAGCATGCAAACCTTTTATTTAATGCTTCTGTTTTGCTGTAGTGATCACTATTGAAAGCTGACCTGGCATACGGCAGTCTCTTCCTCTAGATAAAAGGGAAAAGGCCATGAGATAACTTATTGATGAAGTTAGCTACTGAAGTGGAGAGGATGTGTAGTCAGCCAATAGTTGTCATAGCTTGAGCTCTGTTAAAGGAGCATGTATGCAGTGAGCCGTTCACCAGAGCTGCACTGTGCTGAACTGCGCTGGTCAATAGTGTAATTCTACATAAAATAGATGGATAGGAGCAAACACTGCTAGACAGGGGAAGGGGGGCTCAGAAATATAAATATGTAAAAAGTACAAGGAAAAGTAGTCTCCATTTTTGCAGGTGTTCCAGTATAAATTTAGATGTAGGTTACTGTAGTGCAGTTTCAGTTATTTGCAGTTTTCCTATCCTGCAGAGAACAAATGTATGTATAACATTTTTGGTTTATATTTTCTATAATAATCTGAATATGTTTCTTAAACATTTTTAAAAACTTTGTACTTTGTTCTTAGGTTCACAGAACAATAAGAAGGAGGTGCAGAGGTTTCCAATATACTCCCTGCCCTCACACACGGGTAGCTTCCCTCACTATCAGCATCCCCACCAGAGGTGCCGTTTGTTACAGTTGACAGACTCACACTGGCACATCACCATCACCAAGCTTCCGTTTGCATTAAGACTCCCTCTTGGAGTAGTACATTCTGTGGGTTTTGGCAAATGTATAATGAAACCCATCCATCGTTGTATATAATATCATACAGAGTATTTTCACTGACCTAAAATCTTCTGTGCTCTGCCTGTTTGCCTCTACCACCACTCCATCTTGGGCAACCACTGATCTTTTCAGTGTTTCTGTAGTTTTTTCTTTTCCAGAATGTCATGTAATTGGAATCACATAGTATGCAGCCTTTTGAAATTGGTTTCTTTCACTGAGAAATAAACATTTAAAGTTCCTTCATATCTTTTCATGACTTGATAGCTCATTTCATTGTATTGCTGAATTATTCTCCATTATCCACATTTACCACAGTGATCCATTCACTCACCTAAGGACGTCTTGGTTGTTTCCAAGTTTCAGCAGTTGTGAATAAAGCTGGTATAAAATCTGCATGCAGAATATCGTGGGACATAAGTTCCTCAGCTCTTTTGGATAAATGTCAGGGAGTGCAGTTGCTGGATTGTATGGTAAAATTATGTTTAGCTTTGTAAAAAAACACCAAACTGTCTTCCAAAGTGGCTGCACCATTTTGTATCCCCAGCAACAATGAGAGTTCATGTTGCTCTGTGTCCCCCAGCATTTGATGCTGTCAGTGTTCTAGAGTCTGGCCGTTCTAATAGGTGTCAAGTGGTGTCTCCTTGCTGTTTTCCCTTTCCTTTCCCTTTTGTGATGTGGAGCATCTTTTCATGTACTTATTTGCCACCTCTATATCTTTCTAAAATAAAGTACTAATTAATAGTAAACCTCAATAGTCATGAACACCAAACAGGAGATAATGACCTCAGTAGTTAATGAGCTCTGTCTTTTCAGCAAACTCATTTTGTGAGTTAAATAAGTAAAGACTTTTAAGGATTTTTGTTCATGGGAATCTCTAGATCTATCATTTATGTATCACCATTGTATGATGAATTGTGGCTTTAAGGTACCCGTAACTCAGGAGTTTTTCTTCTCTTGTTACAAGGTTCATGTTTTATTCGAACTGATCAACTCGATGGTGAAACTGACTGGAAGCTGAAAGTGGCGGTGAGCTGCACACAGAGGCTGCCCGCTCTGGGGGTGAGCATTGTTGTCATTACTCCATCAGTTACTGTATGGTCATTTCTGTGCACTTACATACCAGCTAACTTGATTAATGCATTGATAATGTAAAGAATAATTTCACTACTAAATTCATCAAAAATTATGCCCACATAATTTCTGTGATGTCTCAGCTCATACCCTGTTTGAGGTGTAGTTTTGAATGTTTCTGAGCTTGGCTCAGGTTTTCCTTCTTTTCTTTCCCTTTCCTTGTTGTTTCTATCTTTAATCCTTTCATTTGAGTAATCTTTGAAACTCCTGGTGGGGGTTAGATGAGTCCATTTTTGGTAACTGACTCCCAGAAGGCTGTTAAGATGCTGCTTTGGGAGAATTCAGAGGGGCATCCCCAGCCCGTCCACTTGAGCTTTTCCCTCTGAGAGTGGAGAGTCCTCCCTGGGGAGGAGGAGGTTCAGTGTCCCTGTGTCTGTCAGCAAGTAGGAGGAGAAAGACACCTGCAGACTTGTGGCCTGGCCTCTGCTGCCTGGGGATGGATGGGATCGAGGGCACCACGCTTGTGGGTTTCAGCCTGTTCCATGGTCTCTGAAAGCCCATCTCACATGTGCTTAGAACCTCCGAAACTGCCACACATCTTTTTTTTTTCTTTAAGCAAAATCACAGTTGTGGCCTTTTGGTGTTGTTTTATGTTGTATGTGCTATTTATTTGAATGAGAGCAGCTTTGTCTTAACATGATTTGCTGATATTCATTGGAGAGTAAAGAAAGACTGAGATTGTCTTAAGAAGACCTTGAAGCCAAGCAGTTGTTTCAGGGAAGGGGATTGAATCCTCTGGATTTGCTCACTGTCCTGAGATGGGCTGGCTTTGATGGAAGTAGGGACAGCTCATGGTTCACAGTTAATTCTCTGAATCACCGGGAACTTCCTCATTCTTGTATGTATTGCGCTTTGGGGAAGCTAAATCTATGTGACATATGTCAGCCTTGGCAGTATTTTGATTCTTTAGGTATTTTCCATCACCCATACTCTGGGTAGGGCCTGCGTTGAAATTCCTTCCTTCCTTAGAGTTTGTTGGGTTTCTTGGGTCTGTGGGGTCATGGTTTTCTTCTCTTTCCATCCTCCTTTCTGCCCAGACTCCTCTCCCTGGGACATGGGTGACAAGTGTGTTAGACTCGACATTCCTGCCTGTGTCAAGCTTCTGATGCTCACTTCCCAGGGAAGTCCCGTGTTGCTCGGTCTTTAAATTCATCAGTGTCTAGTTTTCTGTTAAGACCTTGGAGAAGGAAATGGCAACCCACTCCAGTATTCATGCCTGGAGAATCCGAGGGACGGAGGAGCCTGGTGGGCTGCCGTCTTTGGGGTCGCACAGAGTCGGACACGACTGAAGTGACTTAGCAGCAGCAGCAGCAACAAATTATTTTATTCCAAATACTGTATTTTTAATCTCTGGAACCAGGTTCCATGTGGTCACCAGTTTTTGTTATTGTTTAAATCCTCTTCTCTCCTAATGTGTTCATAGTTTCATTTAACTTTTTCAGCAGTTTGTGATACTTATTTTTTGTTTGTTAATTCCATTGTCTCTGTTATTTCTGAGTATGTTTCTTTTTAAAATATTTTTCTCCTTGTTACAGGTCACACTTTCCTGCTTCCTTGCATAGTTGATAATTTTTAATTGGGTGCTGAATAATGTAAATACTGTGTTTTTCTCTTACTTCGCAACCTGTTGATCTTCATTTTCTTAGTTCCATAACTTGTGGATAAACTTGACCTTTCCAAGACTTGTTTTTAAGGTTTGTTGGGGTGGCCTGGAGTCCCCTTTATCATGATGCTAATGTAACCCTACCCCAAGGCCTGCTCTTCCTGGGGTAACCGTGGGCATCCCAGGCTAGTCTGAGGTACCTCTAACTCCGGCCACTCAGACTGTCTCTTTCCTCAACTCTGTGTCATCCTTGGGGCTGGGCAGGAGCGCTTCTGATCACACTCTGCCAGTCATCACTTCCCTCGTCCTCCTCAGTCTGGAGAAGGGAGCAGACTCAGGACCAGGCCCGCTGCAGGCCCGTCCTTCACTCTACCTCCTTTCTGTGCCAGCACCTGCCAGCCCCCGCCCGTCCCTGGGCTCTGCCTCGCCCTGCTCAGCAGCCTGGCCCCAGGCGCAACACCTCCCCTGGACAGGAGGCTGGCCTCCCTAGGGCTCGCAGCTGCATTCTCGTCTCCTGAGGGTCCCAGCCCTGCGACTCTACCAGGAACTCTGTGTCCTGTGTCTAAAAACAGCTGACTCACGTGTTTTGTTCATTTTGCAGTGTTTTTAAGTGGGAGGGCAAGTCTCACACCAGTTGCAATGACACAGCTTGTAGAAGTTCGATTAATTCTTAGTGAGAAAAAAAATAATAATTCTTACTGAGAAATATATGTCTTGTGGGCTAACTGAGCTCCGGGATATTTAAAATTAAAATTAAAAGGTGGTCCATCAAGCATAAAGTTTTAATAAGTCCAGAGCAATGGGCCTTTGCTGTTGGAGGGTTTGCTTTAAAGTGAAGTCACTCAGTCGTGTCCATCTCTTTGTGAGTCCATGGACTGTAGCTCACCAGGCTTCTCCATCCATGGGGTTTTCCAGGCAAGAATACTGGAGTGGGTTGCCATTTCCTTCTGCAGGAGATCTTCCCCACCCAGGGATCGAACCCAGGTCTCCTGCATTGAAGGCAGATGCTTTACCCTCTGAGCAACAGGGAAGGAGGGTTTGCTTACTTCAGGAACATACCTGCCAGGAGGACGGGGCATACCCCGGCCGTGTCTCCTCTGTCCTGGAAGGTGCTTCATACCTTTGTTCTCAACTACACAGCTTCCTTCACAAACACGTGAGTGAAGCTGTGCATATTTTTTCTGTTAGGATAGGCGTTCAGCAGTATGTTTGGGGGTTATCATTTTATGTTAGAAAATATGTGTCTCTGAGGGACTTTTTTAGCTGCATGGTATTTGGCAAATTATAACTTCTAGAACCAGCCTGGTATTGGTGAATGTGAAAGTTAATGTTTTTGATATTTTATAGATAATAATAGAGTGCAGAAGTAGGCATAGTGCAGGGATTTGGTCCTTTAGCTAGAATGCTCTCTAGAAGATGACATTGACAGACCTGTTCATCTCCTGTATGTTAGTCAGTTGACCTGTCAGCCTCTTCCAGTCTGATGACTGTGAGAGTGGCATCCCATTTAAATATGCTTTTAATCTTTTTGTGAGTTTGAAGATTTCTTACCTAAGAAATTAGATGTAATGTATTTTTTTGTTTCTGTTCATGTTGTCTACCCATTTTCCTGTTGTATGTTTTTAAAGAAGTTTTTATATGTAGTTGGCTAATCATTTTTCATTCTTCACTGTTTTAAATATTTTTGTTTATAGTTTCTTTTGTCCATATAAAATTTTACTATCCTTAAATAAGGTAGTTTTAAAGTAGTCTTTAAAATGGTTATTTATATAATGTGATAGAAGTGCTAATTATCATTACAATGACTTTCAAACTGACTTGTACATCTTAAATTTACACATGTTATGTGTCATATATTTCAATAAAAATATTTTTAAAAATAAATAATCACTGCCTTTATTTCTTGCTTAGACTGTTTCCACTCCATGGTTATAAATGGTTACTTTAAAAATAAATAGTCACTGCCTTGTCTTTATGCTTGGACTGTCCCACTCCATGGTTATAAATGGTTACTTTAAAAATAATTATGCTTTACACATGAACCCTCCAGTCCATCTAGCATTTGTTTTGAGTTGAACTCTGAGTAGAAAATCAAAAACAACTGCTGGCCGATTGCAGCTGTACCATTTGCTGACTTGCTCACTATTTTAGCACAATTTTAACCTACCTTGCCCTGGTAAGTTCTGTTTTAAAGCATCAACTTCAGTGTCTGAGTGTGCAGACTTCTCCAGACCTTTGCACATCTGTTCTCCCAAACTGTTTCCTGACTTTTCACTTTATATCTTTTTCCATATTAATGTGTAAATGTTTTAAATTCTATATAGGTAAATATTTATATGTTTTCTTTTTTGAATGTGGATTTTGTGTTGTGCCCAGAAGGCTGTTCTTCCACCCATGTTTATCATTTTAACCACTGTCAGTGTTTGTCAGCGGTAGTCTCAAAGTGAGAGGCTGGTCATTAGCATTTATTGTCTTGTAATTATTAAAATATTCCCTGCACATAGACCATAGGGAAGGAGGTTCAGTCCTGTTGCTAAATCTGTGTGGCTGAAAGATGGTTTTCTGAGTGAGGTTGAGCCGGTTCTTTTCACGGCAGCCTGCAGCTGGGCCGGAGTCTTCTTGGCGCGCTCCTCTTCTCCGCTCTCTGCAGCCTCACTTAGACCCCCAGCGTTTCTGTTGGCTTTGCTCTTCCTTTTCTTACGTGTTGCACGAGAGAAAGCTGTGCTGTTGCGTTGTCACTGAAGAAGACACCCAGCTTTTGTTTCTCATACTGCTTGTTAGCATGGTTAGTCTACCCTGAGACAGTTGTGAAGCCTGTTGACAGCCTAATGTCCGCTGAGCCCTGGATGCCTTCCTGCTGCTGTTTCTCAGTTGCCGTTTCCCTCCTCTGTATCCTGCCTTCCATTCCTAGCACACATCCTCAAGTAGTCTCCCCGGGGTTGAAGAGGGGAGATGCCACGTGCCCCAGTGACTGGAGGTTGTCTGTTTGCTGTTAGGCTTGGGGTGGTGGTCCCACCCCAGAGTGTTTGCCTCTGCATTGCCTTTCCAGGAGCTGGGAGGTGCTTGACTGACTGACACCTCCTGACAACTGCTGAAGCAGTTGCAGCAGAACATTGGGAGTAGAGTTAACTTGCTAGAGTGTTAAAAAAGAAGTGCAATGCTAAGGCATTGTGTCAGAATTTTTCTGAAAGAAAAGCTAAATACGCAAGGATGTGGTATGTGTTACATAGATTCCAGGAGCATGGGTCAGCTGTGGCGGGGGCTGCGTGCAGAGGGGCCTGCAGAGTGCTGGTAGAAACGTCCATACGTTGATCCTGTTGGTGTCACAGGTGTGTATTTGTACTAAGATGCAGAAAATTGTGCACTGTAAACATGCTTTTTTTGTTGTAAAAACGTTATTGCTTGTAAGTTATGTCTTAAGAAAGTGTTTAGAATCCCACTGTGTTGCCTGTATTTTTGAAAGTTCCCTTGGCTGTGGTCACAGGAAGTACTTTCTATCACATTCAGTATTATAAGGATATTTTCTTCATTTTTATTAGTGACAGATGTATGAATTACAAAATACTTAGAAAGCTAGAGTGTACAGTTCATACAGTGCTACTTTTAAAATTTTATGGTTGGTACACTTTGATAGTGTGTTAAGCATTTGGGTGAGGTAACTGGAAAATGAAAGTGTTTTAAGTTTTGATAAATTTAGCTGAATTTGTGATTCAACCATCAATTTAAATTTGTAACTTCATATAATTTGGCATATTAGGTATAGGCTTTTTTTCACAGGAAAGAAGGCTCTAATTTCATTTTGGACATAGGCAAAGCAGTTTGGTTTTTCACCTGATAGCTTACACTACCCATAACTGTCACTTATTCGACTTTTCTGTCTCTGACGTAAAAGACCTGTGGAGTGTGCAGTGTCATTTGCTGTTGGTCGCATCGTCAGTGGAGCGTCGTAACATGGTGACACCAGGAATGGGTAAACCTGCGTTAGAGCCCTTCCTGAAAAACTGACACCCCCAGGAACAGGCTTTCTAGTTCCATTGTGTCCAGAGCACCTAGTGTGATCAGAGAATTGAAACTTGAGTCAGAGCAGTGTTGCCACCCGATCCCACCGTGTGATGGCAGGTCTGGCTTCTCACCACCGTGCAGGCACGGCTTGAAAACATGTGGGAAGTGCATTCCCGGCTTCTGTGATCAGGCAAATTTATTAACAACAATGAGGTCACAGCAATTTTCAATAAATCATGACTAGCTGATTTATTTCAAAAGATCCATATAGCAGTAAACAATACCATTTACATTTAATTAGTTTTATTGAACGAAAGGCAGTTTTATTTGTAATGAACCACATGTTATGATTAAGGATGTATTTTAATGACCTTTAAGTAATGCGAACAAATGTTGCCCTTGACCTAATAGCAGAGGCTTTCCTACATTATTGAAAACTTCAGAATGATTTTTAAATTATCATGAAAAGCTTCGAATGACATTGTCATTATTGTGCCATTATTCAGTCATTTGATGTCTAATATACTAGATGAAATGCACTCCTTTCATTGTTCTTGTGCATTCAGAAATATGGGGGCTGTTGCTAGGCAGTTCTTTATTTCCATGTATCAAAAGGTATTCTGTTATATGAAAACATCACTTTTTAAAAATTACTGTGACAGCATAGTGCTTAAATGATGGACATGCTCAATCAGTCGTGTCCGACTCTTTGCAACCCCACGGACTAAAACCCTCCAGGCTCCTCTGTCCATGGAATTTTCCAGGCAAGAATAATAGAATGGGTTGCCATTTCCTACTCCAGGGGACCTTTCCAATCCAAGGATCGAACCCACATCTCCTGTGTCTCCTGCACTGACAGCCAGATTCTTTATCACTGAGCCGCCTGGGAGGCCCCTCGAGTGATGAGTGATCCTCAAGCTTCCTCAGACTTGCTGGGAAAGATTGAGGGCAGGAGGAGAAGGGAACAACAGAGGATGAGATGGTTGGATGGCATCACCAACTTAATGGACTTGAATTTGAGCAGACTCCAGGAGATAGTGAAGAATGGGGAATCCTGGTGTGCTGTATAGTTCATGGGGTCACAAGAATCAGACATGACTTAGCGACTGAACAGCAACAACAAAAAGACTGAAGTATGCATTTAACTAAAAATGATTGTGAAAAGTTAAAGTTGTATAATTTCACATTAAATTAAGAAACTGGTAATTATATAGATCCATTTAGCACACTCATTTTTGGTGCTAAAGTACATTGCACAGTTTTTGTGTGCAAATATTTTTGTATGTATTTGTATACATTCTATATGTAGTATGTCTGAATATATCATAAACTGTTCTGATATTTTATCTATATTTTAAAGAAATAAAGTGAAAAGCCAGGATTTTTATTTTTCTTCTGTATTAACCATTTTTGTTCCTCACCATTCCTTCCTAAAGACCTGAGTTTTTACTGAATATCATTTCCCGTCAACCTAGAGAACTTCTGTTAGCATTTCTTATAGTTTATGCCTGCTAGCAGTGAGTTCATATTTTCTTTATCTCAAAATATTGTAGTTTCACCTGTTTTGTGAAGGAGATACTTGCTCAATATTGAATTCAGAGTTGACCAGTTCCCCCGCCTCCGCCTCCCCCAGTACTTTTAAGTATTTTGTTCCATTATGTTCTGCTTTCATTATTTGTGATGAAAAATCAGTATTATTTTGATAGTTTTTTTTTCCCTGTATAGACTGTGTCATTTTTCTCTAGGTATTTTTGAGATTTTTCTTTATATTTGGTTTCTTATTTAGCTATGACTTTGTGTCAGGTTTTACTCACCTGTCGGGGGGTTTGCTGAGCTTCCTCAGTCTGCACACGTGTGACTGTCAGCCAGTCTGGCACGGTTTTGGCCTCTGTTTCTCAGAAAGCTTTTCCCGCCCTTTCTCCTGTGCACTCTTCCAGGACCTCACCTGCCGTGCTCAGGGATGCTGCGACCACACTCGCTGTCACTGTCTCGTTCCCTGTGTGTTCTTCAGAGTCGCCGTCTCTTGACCTGTCTTCAGGTTCTCCATTAAGCCTATCTAATGAGTGAATTTATTTCAGTTGTGTTTATTTTCAATTCTAGAATTTCCAGTTGGTCCTTTTTTGTAAATATGTTTTCTTTTTCTCTGCTGTGGTTTCCTGTTTGTTTATTCTTTACGAGAATGTTTTCCTTTAAAGATTTGGTATGTCCTAATAACTGCTTTGAAATTCTCATTTGGTCTCATTCTGATGTCTGGTCATGTCAGAATTAGTCTTCATTGATTAGATTCTCCTTGAATATGGATCTTGTATTCTCATTTCTTCCTGTGTCTGGACATTAGGATTGTATCTTCAACATACTGATACCTTGTAGAGACTCTGGATTCTATAATGTTCTGAAGAGTATTGGGTTTTTTGTTTGGTTTGGTTTGAACTGGTGTTAACTGGACTGAAGTCAGACTCTCACCTCCGTCTTCCCTGCAGTGGAGAGCCATGGAGGTCTTTTGCTCCTTTCTTCTGGCTGAGCTGGAACCTGCCTGCAGGAGGGGCTCAGGGCTCAGGCTGAGAGCATGGGTCTTGCAGCGCCCAGCCTCCTGGAGCTGCCCTCTGGGGCTTCACCTCCTCTCTGGAGCTTCAGCATCTGTGATCTGACCTTTGTTCTTCACGCCTGGAGATCTGCAGTTTTCTGAGTGTTTGCAGCCATGAGGCAAAACAAAACAGAAAACAAAAGCAAAACTTACAAAAATGGCAGACTGTGTTAAGGGATCCTCCAGATCCCCCCAGTTTTGATGCTTCTCTCAGGGAACCCCCAGGGCTCAGCACGTGCGCCTCATTGCCTTGGTCGCTACCATGAAAGGGCCCAGAGTAGTTAGCACAGAGAACAGGCACGGGGTGGCTTCGCAGGAAGACAAGTCGTGTTCGGGAACTGGTCAGGAGGCGCTCTGAATCTTGAGACTTTTCAGAGAGCATTCCATACCTCCAATCCTGCCCGTTTATCTCAGGCATGGTCCAGGACAGGTCATCCCCTTTGGGGACAGTGACTTCAGTAGTTAGACTGCTGCAGGAGGTGTGTGTACCGGAGGAGTCTTGGAAAGTGGGTCAGGCTCGCAGTCAGGCTCATGGTCCATGGGGGCAGCACCAGGTGCTCTGTTTTAGGAGCATCTCCCGACTGCTTCTGACACAACCTGCCATGAGGCATAGCAGTTGTCCTTAAAAGTCAGGAGATCCCCACACCTCTCTTGAGCTTAAAAGTGGTTTCTTTGGGTTCTTTTGCTTCCCGATTCATAGTACTGGCACACAACATATAAGAAAATCATCTCTTTTGGTAAATGATATATGAAAAATATTAGTTGGTAATTGAGAACTTTCCAAGTAATTTTGTTTAATTATTATGTTATTAATTCAGATATTCTATATTCCAGGACCTTTTTTCTATCAACGCTTATGTTTATGCTCAGAAGCCACAATTGGATATTCATAGTTTTGAAGGCACATTTACGAGGGTAAGTTAAATCTTTTGTTAAGTGCGTGTATATTCATTGTGTACATTAAAAACATTATAGCAAACCTTTATTTTAAAAGTGTAATTAAATCAAGAACAATTCAAACAAGCTCTGAACTAAAAAGTGAAGACCTAGAGAATATTTCAGGTTCTTAAATTTTCCTGTGTCAGATATTTCTTTGAGATACATTAAGTAGTTTTTCTGTTTTTAGCATATTTACTCTTAATAAGACCCTTCTCCCTTAAAATATTATGAGTTGGTAAAATGAAGTAATTCAGCTATTTTAGTTTTTCTTTTGGACAATATGATATCCACTTCATTTCTTGATTTTTAGTAACTGGTTGGATGGATGTGTATGTGTAAGTGCACATGCATTTTCTTATATACATAAATGTATTTCATTCTACATTCTTTTCACTGGTGTTTTGGTATAGCTTAAAGTCCCCTCTTCCCTCAATTATTTTTAGGATTTGGTAACTTTTGGTTTTAGCAGCTTATACTGATGATATAAATGACTTATAATACTTGAGGGATTTTAATATTTACAATTGCAGTTTATTTTTACTTGCTACAATTATTTTTAAAGATTTCTGGAAGTACAACCATCTTTGTCTCACTCTTGGTCACATACAAGGGTTGGTGAACAGTTGTCATCATTTGAGGAAGCATTTGCTAAGGGCATATTGTGTATCGGGTAATGAGCAGAGTGGGAATGTAGATATGAGGAGGAGGAGATGGGCATGACTCTATGACTTCATTTCCACAAATGCTGCCATAAAAGTAGCTGCAGTTTATTCATGGCCTCACCGCTTCTCCAGAGTGCCCAGGCCAATGGTGAGAGCAGACAGCATCGCTTGTCGCTAATACGCACAGCATAAACGTGGGAGAGTTCTGAAGATTGCATTTTCCTGTGAGTGGGAACAGGTCTAAATGCACGGGTAGTGTCAGAGCCCAGACCCTGACTGCAGCCAGGCTTTTTGTTAACATGTGTGAATTACTGCAGGTTCTTAACAGTACAGTTCATTGCCTTCATTTGATGTTCCTAGCAAGGTTTTTTTTCACTCATTTTAATTATTTCAAATGTGACTTTTAGATTATTTCAGATGGAAAAATCTTTGCTTTTGTGTGCATTTTTCAAAAAGGAGGAAAGAAAAAAACCATGTTAAGTGTAACTTGTTTTGTAACTGGAGCTTAGTTTACCAAAATAACAACTGAACATTTTAAAAAGTGGTATCTGCTTATATTCCTTTTATATAGTATAATGTATCAATACAAAGGAGAAAATATGTTTCTTTTGACTCAGCCTGTGTAATTTAATAAGAATCAGAGATTGATTAAGGTGTCCTGTGGCAATAGACATGTTGTATATGTCACTGCCCATGCAGAGTTTAAGGCAGATATGCATGCTGTGATTACTACCCATTCCCTTGAAACAATGTCAGGGTTACCTAAATTATGTGCTGTATGGCATTTTGTGGTATGTAAATGATTCATGTTATTATTATTGATATCATTAATTTTGCTTATTGTTAAAGACATAGCTATTCTCTCTGTACTTTGGAGTTTAAAACTGTAGCCAGTTTTGAAATATTAACAGCATTTGTAGTCCTTTAACATCACATTCCCACTTAATCTTTTTTATGCTGCATTTTCTACTGTAATTTCCTTTGTAAACCATAGCACACTTACCATTGTTTGTGTCTTTTTCAATCAAAATACTCTCCTTTTAAAAAGCATATCCCTATTGTTTGTTAAATACGGTGCACTATTGAGAAAACGGCTTGAAATTGTAACATTTTGCACTCTCCCCCTCAAGGCAAATTTTATCTTTTCAAACTATATGACATTAAGAGTAAGGAAACCCAGAGAGAAAGTTACTTAGAGATAATTTCTTTCCCATCTTCCCAGTCTGTCTTCTGTACTATATGAGATTGGTAAAGAACTATCGTTTACAGTAATTTTCTCAATATTAGAAAAATGTTTAATGTTTAAAGTCCATCATTGTTGTTACAGAATTGAAAGCAAACTGCATAGGCACTGTGTATTCTTCAGCACATAATTGTGTTAGAAACTGACAAAAGCATTCACGTGATTAAAGAGTTCTGGAAAAGTAATGGGAGAACCAACTTAAATTTTAAAGCTAAATTGTATAGAACCTTGTATTTGCAGTTCAGAAAGCTTTATAACAGTGTTATATTTTACAATGCCCTTGTCTGTCTTGGAGTTTCACACAGTGGGAATGCTATATGCAAAGATATGCATGCAGTAATGGTTTTAACTTTCCATGTCAGGGGAACCACAGGGAGCATCTGAAACTAATACAGTTGTACCCCTTGTACTTTTGTGGTCAGCTGATGGCCAGCTGTGGGCAGGTGGTCTTAAGGAGTTGGCTAAAAGAAAGGAGGTGGCTTAGAGTAACAACATGCTGCTGCCTCATTATTAGTTCCATCACAAGGGTTAGAAACCAAAGGAAGAGGTTCATGTTTATCTCTTCTTAGATTTATTCTCTTACTGGACAGATGTGACTGCCTGTTCTGTGCTAGGAGTTCACAACATCAAAATCAGTGCCATAGTTACATTGCTCACAGTCTGAAGGGAAACTAAACATGGGAATTGCTAGATGCAGTAAAAATAATTCAGAATTCACATTGGAGAGTAATTTTATATATTTGTCTTGTGCCTTAAATGATAACTGTGTGAATCAGCAGTCGGCAGGGTGTGTCCTAGTCTGCACTGAGTTTGCCAGGCCATGGTCAAGGCGCCTGCACTAGCCTGCAGTTAAAGGATGCACCATGTAAACTGTGTGTAGGAGGTAGGCAGGAGGGTATTGCACTTTTTCTGACTCTCCATCAGTGTTAAGATTCTAAGACCGTCTCTGTGAATGAATCAGAAGTTTATCTGTTCAGTCAAAAATTTAAGTACGAAATAGTTACTGTGTAAAGGCCGCCTCCTTCTTTCTTTCAAGAGTTGACACTAGCAGTTTTTTTGTGAGCTGTGGGATTTCTGCATATGTGATTATAGCATCAACAAACAGATAATTTTACATCTTCCTTTCTAAATTGTACCTTCTATTTCTTGTACAGTTACTCTGGCTGAAACTTCGGGTATTATGTCATTTAGTTGTGGTGAAAGCGGGTGTTCTGGTCTCAGAGGAAAGGTTTTAGTATTTCACTGTTTCATATGATACACATGGTGGGTTTTTCATAATTGCTTTTAATATAAGGAGGTAGTTCCCTTCCATTCCTAGTTTGTTGAATGTTTTCTGTCAAGAAAGGGCGTTGAATTTTGGCAAATGCATTTTCTGCATCAATTGAGGTGATCATGTAGGGTATTTTTTCCTTCATTCTGTTATTGTGATATATTTTGTTGATTGATTAGCATGTTGAATCATCCTTGTATTTCAGGAATAAATCTCACTTGGTCATGGAGTATAATCCTTTAATTTGCTGCTTAATTTGGTTTTCTGATGTTTTGTGTAGGATTTTTGTATCATTGTTCATAGAAGATATTGATATGTAGTTTACTTTTCAAGGTAGTCTCTCTGTCTGGGTTTGATATCAGGGTTGTCCTTCCTTCATATCAGTTGTTGTTTCATACATTGTCTTTCATTAGGAACATGCATGCGTGCTAAGTCGCTTCAGTCATGTCTGACTCTCTGTGACCCTATGGACTATAACCAGCCAGGTTCCTCTGTGCATGGGATTCTCCAGGCAAGAAGACTGGAGTGGGTTGCCATGTCCTCTCCAGGGGATCTTCCCGACCCAGGGATTGGACCTTCTTTCAAATAATTACATCTGATGTCTCTTATGTCTTCTGCGTTGGCAGGCGGGTTCTTTACCACTGCACCACCTGGAAAGGCCCATTAGGAGCATAATTGTTTTTAATTATCATATCTTTTTGCCTTATTTAATTAATACATAATGTCTCTTGTGATCCTTCTGTCTGCTCAAACTACCTTGAATCCCTTTAGTGAATTTTTCATTTTGATCATAATACTTTTCAGCTCTTGAATTTCTTTTGGTTTCTCTTTGGATTTTCTGTCTCTTCATTCACATTTCTGCTTTGTTTATACTTTGTTTTCTTGCTTTCTCCATATCTTTGTCTTTAAACATCTTTAATATTTTTCTTTTAAAGTCTTTGTCTAGTATATCTGCCATCAGGTCTTTTTCAGGGATAGTTCCTGTTGATTTATATTTTTCCTTTGAATGGAGCATACTTTTCTGTTTCTTTTATGCCTTGTTACTTTTTGCTGTTCAACAAGCATTTGAATATAATGATGTGGTAACCCTGGAAGTTAAAATCAGGGTTTGCTGGGTTTCTGTGTTTGCTTTTGTTTGTTGTTGTTTGATTGTCAGCTCAGCCTGAGGCATAAACTTGATATCTTCTTGTGTCTTTTCTGAGCCTTTTCTTGGGCATGTGCCATTGTTTTCTGTTTTTTTCCCGTATATGCAGTTGTTTTTTTGAATGTCCTGGTCTTTAATATCTGGCTCCCAAAAGGGGAAAAACAGAAAAATGGTAGGGGTTAAAAGATCACTGGTCCTTGAAGTCCCCTGGAGATCACTTCTCTGGGTGGGGAACGGGTAGCAGCAGTGGCCGCCTACCTCGTTAGCTGCATCTCTGCCAACCAACGTGGCATCAGAGCACAGGTTCCCAATCCTGAAGCATAGGGTCCTTTTGTCCACCCTGGCTCCCACAGGCAGCTCCAGAAACATGTGTGACCTCTGGAACTCGCCACCCTTCACCAGCTCCAGATTCCAAATTAGTTACATCAGATGGATTCTGTCCCTGAGGTTGTTGTCCAGGTGGGGAGTGTTTCCTGGTGCTTCCTGCTCCACCGTCATCCCAGAAGCGTGTGTAAATTCCTGTCTTTTTGCCTATTTTTCACTGCTTTTTCTCTGCTTGTTAGTTGAATGCAGCTGGTGGGCTTGTTTTAACACTGTGGATATCTGAAGTATGAGTAATAAAAAAGTTGCTAATTTGCATTTTTCTTTCTTTTCTCTCCCTGAATAGGAAGACAGTGATCCACCTGTTCATGAAAGTCTCAGCATAGAAAATACATTGTGGGCAAGCACTGTGGTTGCATCAGGTGAGAAAAGAGTTGTGGTTTTAGTGTTGAGTTCGCACGTGTAGGAGATGCTTTGTGTGTTTAGGTGACTCCAGACAAGCATGTGTCAGAGTGCTTTCATCACAGGGGGACCTCATGGGCCCGGCCTGACAGTCTGCCTCTCAGACGAGCTCAGAGCTAGGCCCCTGTGCGGTCCTCACACTTTGAGGAGAAACTGAGCTGCATGGAGGCTGCTCCTTTGTGGGGAGACAGTTCTGACACCTGTTTCATGACAGACTTGTCACCGTGCCTTCAAGAAGGTGGTGCAACAGAACTGGTGAGGAGGTAGGGGGCAGCTGGTGAGTTTAGAGGGGTCTTAGACTGCTCATCCATCTAACAGAACACAAGGGGTCGATGTGGTGGGTTGTCTGTGGGGGAAGTGTTAGATGAGGTAGGGGCCTGATGAGGTGGATCTGATTAGCCCTTTAGGGGCCAGGGTGCAGATTCTTTCACTTGAAATTGGAGCATGTTGGTTTATTTTTAGGGCTTCCCTGGTGGCACTAGCAGTGAAAATCAACCTGCCAGTGCAGGAGATGCAAGAGATGTGGGTTCAGTCCCTGGGTCAGGGAAGATCCCCTGGAGGAGGAAATGGCAACCCACTCCGATGTTTTTGCTAGTTGTCAAACAGGGAGGCATTTACATGTGCATTTCATCAAGTGGATTTCTCTGAGAGATGAGACATTCTAAGTGCTTCCCCTTTCAGAAGGTGGTTGACCCTGTGGATGGTACCAGGAGGCAGCAGCCGGGAGCGTCAGGGTGCTAGCAGGGAGGATGCAGGACTGTCTGTCCTGGCGTCTGTCGCCAGTGCAGCCCCCCTGACCCCTGCCCTGGGGCTTTGTGTGGGGTCTCTGCTCCAGACCAGTGTGCCAGAGTCCTTACGGATCCTGTCCTCAGGAGCTCATGGCGAGAAAGACAGTAAGGAAATGAGACAAAGGCAGTTCCCTGGCAGTTCAGTGGTTAGGTGGAGAAGGAAATGGCACCCCACTCCAGTACTCTTGCCTGGAAAATCCCATGGACGGAGGAGCTTAGTAGCTGCAGTACACGGGGTTGCTGAGGGTTAGACACGACTGAGCAACTTCACTTTCACTTTTCCCTTTCATGCACTGGAGAAGGAAATGGCACCCCACTCTAGTATTCTTGCCTGGAGAATCCAAGGGACAGAGGAGCCTGGTGAGCTCCCGTCTGTGGGGTCGCACAGAGTCGGACATGACTGAAGCGACTGAGCAGCAGCAGCAGCAGCAGCCAGTGGTTAGGACTTAGTGCTTTCACTTTTGGGGCCCAGGTTCGATCCCTGGTTGGGGAACGTAAGATCTTGCAATCTGCACAGTGCAGCTGAAGCAAAAGGAAAAGAAAGAAAATGAGACACATCATCTGAGCTTTGCTGAGTGTCTCAGAAGAGTGCAGGGTGCCCTGAAAACAAACAAGTAAAAAGCTCACCTGTCAGGGTCTGGAAGGCTTCTCTGTGGAAGGTACAGATGAACTAGATTTAAAAACAGACGGATGCGCCCAAAGGAGAGGATACAGCGAGAACCTGGAGCCTGACCACTCAGCGCTGACCACCAGGTGGAGGCCTCGTGCCGAGGGCACTGCAGGGTGAAGACACTGGTCCAGGCCTGTGTGCCCAGCACGCGGAGCAGGCTGTTCCCTGTGTGTCTGAACGCATGCGTGTGCGCACAGGCGACAGGCTGCTCCTGCAGAACACCTGTCCCTTTAGAGGGGAGGGGAGGAAGTGTGATAGCAGACGACTCTTCAGGTATTACTTTTTTGTCATGAGGAGTTTCTAGTGAAAAGAGAGAGGAAGTAAGGATTGCACATGGTGAGAGACCTCAGAGGTGCCTCCTGAGTCCCAGGTGCTGGGCTGTGCTCAGATGCCACCGCCATCAGCAGGGTCACATCCCCAGGCTGCGTGCCACTGGGCCAGGCATGGAGTCCAGGCCTTCACCTTCAGCACTTAGCATGTCATAGCCTGTGGGAAACCCCACAGCATCCACAATTAGGTACCTGGTCACAGATTTTACGTTTCCTGCATCTAGGTGTTGTGTACAATTTTTTTTTTCATTATATTGATATGTATTCTTATAAAGGATCAAGATTGGGTTTACTCATAAAGATATTTGAAGATTCTCTTTCTTTATAAATCCATTTCATCTTTGTTCCTGCATGTTAGACTGTTCGACTGGTCTGCAGTCCTAGTGACTTGTGTGCTTCTCAAAGAACTGGGCTTGTGGGCCCCAGATAATTCCCTGTGCACACCGTTTCTCTCCTGACCTTCAGTCTCAGCATGCCTTGGCAGGTGGTGTAGCTCCCAGTTGTGAACCGTGGCATTGAAGACACAGACTTAGGCATCATAATGCAATTACTGCATAGGTAACCCTTTCTTATTAAGGTACAGAATACAGTTGCTGGAGTATTTTTACCTTCTGAGAGACTGTTTAGGTTGTTTAAAACCTTCCATTCCAAAGTTTAAATAAAGTACATTTAATTTTAATTTCTGTTTAGGCATTTTTAAAATGCAAACTTTTTTCATGAATTTGAAATCTTTTAACACATACTTAACTATTTAAAGACCTTATTGATGTGAATAATATTTATATTACCTAACTCCCATGCACTGAAGTATGCTTAAAATATTTTGGACTTCCAGAAATACTATAAGAACTCTTGTCCTCTTTCACTTGATTACAAATTGAGAAGGAAAGACCAGAATTTTTAAAAATCTTATTCTTCAAAAGTTACGCGTCACTACTATACATAAAATGGATAACTAGTAAGGACCTACTATATAGCACAGGGAATGCTACTCAATACTCTGTAATGGCTTGTACAGGAAAAGAATCTAAAAAAGTAGTTAAGTTTTATTTTATTATTTATCATTTTGTTTTATTTATTAATATATGTATAACAGATTCACTTGGCTGTGCACTTGAAACTAACCCTAACATTGTAAATCATCTATACCCCAATAAAAATTTAAAAACTGTCAACTGAGTTCAAGTTGCTTCCTGGTAGAGTAAACTCAGGTCTTCCTTCCTTGTAGGAACTGAACGTCTGGGAGCAAGGACTAAAGTTGACAGACAGACCCAAGGACTGAGGGCACCAGAGAGGGACAAATGGACTTCCTAGGGGGCCTTGTTCCTTCCCCTTGTTGGTTCAGAGAGCCAGGAACCCGCCATATTTCAGTGACAGGTGGATGTGAGCATGCGATCATAAGTGGCTGAGCCTGGAAGCAAGAATGAGTCCTCAAGAGCAGGACTGCTGGACTTGTGTGCCATACGGGGTCCAGCTGAGCCCCAGAGCAGGATCTCTGGGTGTGTGTGCCAGACGGGGTCCAGGCTGAGCCCCAGAGCAGGACTGCTGGGTGTGTGTGCCAGACGGGGTCCGGGCTGAGCCCCAGAGCAGGACTGCTGGGTGTGTGTGCCAGACGGGGTCCGGGCTGAGCCCCAGAGCAGGACTGCTGGGTGTGTGTGCCAGATGGGGTCCAGGCTGAGCCCCAGAGCAGGACCGCTGGGTGTGTGCCCAAACAGGGTCCAGGCCGAGCCCCAGAGCAGGACCGCTGGGTGTGTGTGCCCAAACAGGGTCCAGGCTGAGCCCCAGAGCAGGACTGCTGGGCGTGTGTGCCCAGACGGGTTCAGGGGGAGTCCCAGAGTAGGACTGCTGGGTGTGTGTGCCAGATGGGGTCTAGGCTGAGCCCCAGAGCAGGACCGCTGGCTGGGCGTATGTGCCCAAACAGGGTCCAGGCTGAGGCCCAGAGCAGGACCGCTGGGCGTGTATGCCAGACGGGGTCCAGGCTGAGCCCCAGAGCAGGACCGCTGGGCGTGTGTGCCCAGACGGGGTCCAGGGGAGTCCCAGAGCAGGACTGCTGGGCGTATGGGCCAGACGGGGTCCAGGCTGATACTGATAGTGATCAATACTGGAAGTGAGAGTAAATATTTGAAAACTTATATAAGAATTTAATGAAGTAATTTAATGTTAAGAAAATTGGGACATACATTGTCTCAAAAATTTTTGTTTCGATAATTTATTGATGTGGTATTTTACAAAATTAGTCCTCATGACCACTTAGAAATTTAAAAATAGAACCTGTACCATGTAGTTTGCAACGCTCTTGCTCTGGAGAAAGTTTAGTATCAGAGGTCAGACAGCAGGCGAACCCCTTCCCCTCGGGTGTCCCTAGAGACTGGACCGGAGAGCATGGACAGAAAAGCAGGATGGAGTTCGAGAGGCAGGAACTGGGGGCAGAGAACAGGTACCAGCCTGCAGCTCATGATTCAGACTTCGGGCTCGAGGGGCATTGTTGCGGGATGGCTCCCCCTCACCTCCTGTGGTCTTGCTCCTCCCCTGATGTGCCCATTGGTGGAGCCCAGACTCCGTGCAGGTCTCACCGGTCACTCTCTGTGTCTGCCGTTGGCAGAGTGGGAGCCCATAGTCACACAGGGCTCAAGACCACAGTAAATGCAGGCCTCCCAGCTTTGCCAGGGACTTTCAGTTAAAAAGGGAACAAAGGCATGCTTCTTCTAAGAAGGGGCAGACATGACCTTGGCGGATGTCACGCTGAGTGACACGCTGGCATCTTCTGCCTTTCTGGGGTTCCGTGGAGGGATGAGGGACAGCAGCTGTCCTGCTCCCATGGACCCGAGATTGCCACAGCCGTGTCTGCCCCGCAGGTCCTCCCTCAGCGCTGCAGATTCCACACGCTACAGTAACGAGACAGAAGAGGCTTGTATAATTACATGATTAGTTGTACAGTGGTTGACTTCAGTCAGTAGTATAGACACTGTCTTTCTCACCTCAATTATATTTCTCACCTTCAAATTTGGTGAAAAGTTAGGAATATAAATTACTCATAGCAGCAGTTCAAGAAACATACTTCCATGTTGTTGTTTTTTGGTATTTTCAGTTTCTTTTTTGGCTGCCTCAGGCCTAATTTCAGCCCATGGGATTTTCCTTGCATTTTGGTGGAAATCCCCTGGAGAAGGGAAAGGCTACCCGCTCCAGTATTCTGGCCTGGAGAATTCCATGGACTGTATCATCTGTGGGGTCGCAGAGTTGGACACGACTGAGTGACTTTGACTCACGCTCTGTGATTGACCTGCAGCATGTGAGATCTTAGTTCCCCAAGCAGGGACCGAACCTGTGTGCCCTGCCCTGCATGGCAGATTCTCAACCCCTGGACTGCCAGGGACATCCCCATGGTTTTTAAGTTGGTATTTCAGAAATGAGTACCTCTGATTTGAGCCTTTGTAATCTATAGGTCATTCTTGGGGTATTTTATTTTTCTTTTATCTTAAGTTTGATAGAGCACAAAGTTAACAATTTCTTTCTGACATGTATGATTAGAAAACCAAACTTTTAGGAGATGTGAGTAAAAGAGACATACAGATTCCAAAGCAAATACTGTCTTTATAATATTTCTCTTACTGTTTTCATTGTCTGTGTGCTGAAATGTCCACAAAGTTTCTTGTACCTGGTTGTCCTGAATCTTTGCAGTGGAAAGATGCTCTCAGACTCCTGTTCAGAGGATATGGCTCACGTGGTACCATGTCATTTATGGTCACAAGTTTGATCAGTTTAATGTAGGCTCTCTCAATGTAACTTCAGTGTTCAAGTTACCATTTTAATAGGCATTAGTGAATGAACAACTTCCGTTGTCACACTTTCTGTTGTTACCAAAGAGAGTATTAGTGCATTTTCATTGCGTGAGAAATCAGTTGAGTTTTTCAAAGTCTGTTTTTAAAGTTAAGATTAGATTTTATTGAGTTACCAAACTTAAATATGCTATTAGATAAATATGTATAGAATCAAATGGTACATTAATATTTTACTAGGAGGTGTTACCTCTGCTTACCATTCAAGTTTCTCTGTAAGGGCCACTTCTGTGTTTTGCAGGTACTGTAATAGGTGTGGTCATCTATACTGGAAAAGAGACTAGAAGTGTCATGAATACATCAAATCCAAAAAACAAGGTAGGTTAGATGGAGCACTGACTGCTTTCATGAGCGGCCTCTGCTTTCCCTGGGAGAGGACAAGCGGTTCCAAGCAGCTCGGTCGTGTTAGCTTCATGCATGTCATAGGAGTAGAGCTTCCTGTGTTGGTGGTCTGGGACATGGATTCTCTGTGTAACAGCAAGCTTGTCTGGAAGAATTTTCAGAACTACTTTTCTTTGTTTAATCAAGAGTTTTATATGTCTCTTAAATTTTCATTGTTGTATATATAATTTGCCCATAATTTAACAGTTAATTATGGGTCTTTTAATTTCTCCTCAATCTATTTATAATTTGCACTCTATGTTGATGGTTCACTTTTAAAATGAATTTGTATTAATGTTTTTATGGTATTTAACTTGATAGTGTATTGTTAAAGTAGTTTTAAGTTATTTCCATTTCAGAAGAAGCATGTTGAAAACTAGATTTTAGTTTTAAAGACTGCTAGATTATATTCCTAAAATTATATTCCTGTTATAGTCCTAAAATTGTTATTTATGTAGTCATTGTGTATGTAAGTTAAATCATAACAAAAAATTAGTTTGAATTCTCAGTAGTTATTATTTAAGTAACATGTTTTTTATCAAGTCATAATATGTGTTATTATCTGCTCAATGAGAAGCTCTTTCTTACTGCATTTTACTCATTTTTCTTTGAAATACAATTTCTGTGTATCTGAGTAGAACAAAAAGTCCTCTCATGGAGCTGTGCCTGCTTTGTGAGTAATTAACAGAAGAGCGTGTCTTCTGTAGGAAATTTTATAACCAAGCGATAGAAATGAAATCATTCTTTGAGGAAATACCTTTTAGGACAGGATGTGTCTCATTTTTTCAGCTAAATACTATTTTAAAAAATAGTTAACCTTCAGAGGCTAGCAAAGCGTCCCTGATTCTCTGAATGGTTGGGCCGTCTGCAGAGCCGCTGACTGACGATGACGGAGAGCAGGAGTTGCTCTGTGAGTGAGGTCGATGGCGCTTAACATCTCTGTGTCTGTTAGGGCTCCAGGTGTCTGCCTGGCGCATGTTTACAGAAGTCAAAGAAAAGGTTGTGCTACTGTTGTTTTAGTAGAAATTCTGATTTTGATAATGGGGAGAAATAAATCTCTGTCGATTTATATAAACCAAGTTTTATAAACTTGGCCTTAATTTGAGCAAATCAGATATATCTGTCAGTAATTCTGCAATAGAGTTAAATTATTTAAAAATAAATTATTATACTAATGACAAGAGTTAGCATCACATACACAGTTATGTGTGTTTTCTAGGTAGTATGGTGTTTTTCTTTTCTTCAGTAGGCGAAGCTAGGATGTCTAATAATGCCTGTATGATTTCTAGGGTGTTTTCCTCAATCATTTTGCTTTTACATTTATTATGCTATTCGAGGATAAATTTAGTTTTAAATATTAACTTTAAAGCCTTGAAACGCTTTAATACAGCTTTCTAATTCTCCCTTATCCCTCAGTGCAGCTCACCTCTGTCACTCTCACTGTCTGTCCTAGGTCACTTCTTTTCTCAGGTCACCTTTGGTGTTGGCTCAGTGAGCTGTTCCCTTGGGTGCCAGTGTCCTTTGTTGGGTTTATGACGCAGTTAAGAACTCTGACCCTGGAGGCTGGCCAGCCTGGGCTAGACTCTTGGTGTTGCCTCTGACCAGCTCTTTGCCTCTGGGCACTCGGTAGATGTTGCCTCTCCTTATTACCTTTCTTTGAGGTGAAATGTTAAGTCGAAATGAGTGCCCAAGCCCTGCTGCCAGTCAGGACACACGCCCAACAGCTCCCGCCCCGTCAGGCCTCGTGTCTGCCCTCCCCCCTCCTCGGCGTCCTCCCCTCTCCTCCTGGTTTTAGACAGCCTTCTCAGTGTCCTTGGGGTTAGGAAAAGCATCTTGGGGGTTCTGCAGGATTGGACTCGGACCCTTGCTCGGGCACTTGTTGGCCTTACACGGGGAGCAGACGTGTCCCTTCTGTGGCCGCACCTTACCCAGGGCTTGGCTAGCGTTTGCTGCAGCCCTTCTGGTGGGAGGCCCTCGTGATGCTCCCAGCTGCTCACAGGCTGTGCCTGTGGTGTCAGGAGCCTGCACAGTGGCCCCAAGCAGACAGAGCTGGCGGGCTGCAGCGTGGGACCTGCCTTGTCCGCGCGGGGCTGCTTCTCCCGAAAGACACTCTGGGTGGTGGAGCACCAGCTTGACATGGAAACAGTTTTATAAATCAAGGAATCATCTTAGGAGAGAAATAAAATCTCTCAATGTGCATAGGTCATTAAATCTTTCTAAGTGTTAAATGCTAGATTTATAAGAATAAAATTCAGGAAAATGTTACAAGCATGCTATAGTGGACAAAAATTAGCTGATGTGATTTATTTAGGGTGAGTTGATGTGTGTTGAATGAAAAGAATGTGTAGTGTTTAGATCTTAAACAGAGAAGGGAAGAAAGAAATGTTCAGTGTTTGTAAGACATTATTATTTGCAAACTACATCTCAGTAGCTTCATAAACCAGCACACTTCTGGATTTCACAGAAACCTAGTGGAAACAAAAACTAACCTTTAAAACACTTTGACTTTTATCAGACTTCTTCGGGGAAGCCACACTTTTCCTAACCACCCACTCTGAGAGCTGTCCTATGAGTGAGTGTCTGTGGGGACATTAAGGGATGGAGTGTCAGGTGGAAGGGCACACACCAGACATTTCCTCTCTCCTCGTGTACACGTCTGACACGTGGGCAGGCACTCTGCTTGGCGCGGCCCCTCATGGGCCTGTCCTGGAAGCACACCTTGAAAACCATGGGGATAAGATGCTGGCATGGCAGGTTGCACACTCCCTCCTGTCTGGCCGGTCAGCAGTGCAGCCGTGTTCCCTTGGCCCGAGCACTGGAGTGACCGGGGCCCTACGGCCTGCCCCAGCCTCGGGAGAGGGAGAATTGGGGATGTTTAATGACACACACTGCTGCCCACCCGCACTGTGGTTACAGCGAGCTTCCAGGCCTTTCACACAGAGCTGGAAACAGAAGTAAGGAACCTCACAGAGCCTGCAGGTGCCAGTCGTGAAGGGCTGAGGCAGAGGAGAGGAGAGGAAGGCGTTTCTGGAGCTCAGGCAGGCCGCAGCAGGTCAGTGCTCTGGACCCCCTGGGGATGAGAAGCTGAAGGGCCAGCAGGTGAAGGAGCGGGGAGTGAGCATCCTGCACAGACCTGTCCGGGTGCGGGGCGGCCAGGAGCACCCTGACTCGGGACGCTCGGCCAAGATGAGCGGGGAAGACCAGCCAGGCTTCTAGGCAGGGCCCAAGGCACCGGAGGAGCCGTGGGGGTGAAAACTGAGCAGTGCCTCCCTGGGGAAAAGATTGTGTTGATTTTGTTTCTGGTGAGAAAATATCACAGAACTATTAATGCTTCCAATAAAAGAAGAGAGAGTCTTAGTTTATACAGAGGAAAACTATGTTTTGGAAGAATAAGTTTTGTAGGCATGTGATTAGTAATTTAAATATACAAACACAGAATTTCTTAATGAGAAATTATGTACTGTAATATGGAGAACAGTTACCATCTAAAATATGGCCTGGCTTCTTTGATTTTGTAAAAAATATTTACACTCACAGACACAGAAAACAAAGTTATGGTTACAAAAGGGGAATGAGGGGGGTGAGGGATAAAAGAGGAGGTTGGCATTAACATACACACACCACTGTATGTCACCAACAGGGACCTACCGTATAGCACAGGGAACTCCATTCAGTATTGTGTAAGAACCTTACTTTGTAAGAACCCAAAAAAGACTACATATATAGATGTATAACTCAATCACCATGCTGAAGATCTAGTCTAACACAGCACTGTAAATCAGCTGTACCTCAGTAAAAAATAATAATCAAAGATTCACAGTCATCAACTAATCAGCCAGTATCTCCCTGCTCTTACCCACCCCCCCCCCCCATTACTCCATATTTCATTTGTTTCCTACCTCCATTATCGTGAATGCAGAAGGGTCATGTAAATTTTTAACTGCTCTGAGTTCCTAGGATGAAAACCACTACAGTTAAAGCACTGTTAGGGGAAAGTTAGTGATGATAATTGATGTAGTGAAATTGATGCAGAACAGGATAAGAGTTTGAGACAGTTCCTAAAAGCATTGAGAAGATTATAGCTCAACCATTCAGGCCCCTAAATTATTGAGACCCAGCTGCATCTTAGAGTTCTGGTGGAGCTAGTAGCAAGTATGTGGTCTTCTCAAGCTGATGGTCAAGAGCCCCAGAGCAGAAGTGGAGAATGGTCTGGTCCACAGTTATAGGTTGTCAGGTGGGAGCACCTGAGGAATAGAGGGGTGACGGCTTCCCACATCAGAGACGGTAGCTGCCCACTGACCCCAGCAGGCAGAGAGGTCAGTGCCCCGCCACCCTGTGGGTTACGATGCTGTACATCATCACTCTCAGTATCCACGCCCACTCACAAGGCCCTCCTTCTCAGGTTTCTGTGCACGGCATAGGTGTCTATCTTTGGGGAGCCCTGAGCCTTCTGGCAGTACCCCCAGGCACTCTGTAGCCCTCGGAATGTGAGGATCACTTCCCCTTTGAGGCTGGGCTTCTTGTGGACCACCCTGTGTGCTGTGTAAAATATCCTCCTAGATGTGTGTTAGATCATTTGACTGTTTAGTACTGGTTACTTCATAAAATATACTTTAAAAGTTAGGTACTCAGCTAGCATCCCAAGCCTCGTGGGCGCCACTCTCCTTTTTGTCTTCATTTTGTCCGTTTTGTTCTCCAGCTGCTTTTTTAAAGACAACTTCAGACAGCAGAGGAGGAGAGGCGTGTAGTCACCCATGGACCTGAACTAGGTTTCACACAGGGGCCCACCAGGTCCATCGCTCTGTGGCAGCAGATGTCATGGGGTTTTATCCCAAGGATGTCCTTTTATACAGCAGGGAGCCTGGTGCCTTCCGGGGCTCAGCCTCCTGCCTTACTCTGGCCCCTAACCCGCACCCCTAGGTTAAGTGGCCCTGGGTTGGTGATATCAGCTTCCCATCCAGGCACTGATCCAACTGAAGTCCCCCCGACCCCCAGACTTCCCCAGTCCAAACCTCTGGGGTCTCTGACACACACCAGAGACGGAGAGCCACTGCCCCTGAGTGGACACCACAGTCGGGTAAATGAGGATCCTACGTAGATTTATCGGCTGTAACTGAATTCCATGACTTGCAGACATCCTGCTTAAATTCATCCTTGTAGAATGGCCTTGAAATTGGTTCTATAAATCCAACTTGATAATTTTATAATCAGAAATACTGTTTTATCCTTATTGCAGGAGCTTATTAAAATACTGTTTAAAATGCAGCATGTTTTATTCAGACTTGGGGATTAAGAATAAATCCTAAAATGTAATTAGAGTGGAGGAAAGTTCTAAAAAAGATATTCTTAGAGCTCCTTCTCAGAATCAGAATGTTCCCCTTGTAGTGCTCACTGAGGCAGATGAGAAGCAGGGATTGGGGTCCACACAAAATTCAAAAATTCTGTTTAAAAACTTTGAACAAATCAAAAGTTTGTATTATGAAGCAGTTACTTTTACAGTAATATTTGATGAAATTTTAAATTATAAGGAATACAATTAGAGTAATGGACTGCTTTATAAAACCTAGCTTGAGATATATTTAATAAGATGATACTTGATTACATTTAAGAGGGAAAAATTCTTGCAGGAGGTTAAGAAAAATCAATTGTGACAGGTTGCCATTTTCACGCCATTCATAATAACAAGTTGCTCAGAGCAAGAACAGCAAGGATGAAATGATAATACAGATTGCTTCCAGCAGTTATTATAATCCCATGGGCATATTGATTTGTGTTTCTAATAAAAAGATGCTTTCAAACGTCTCATTGACAGACAGGTGATATGTGCCATTATGTGAATTAGAGCCTCTTTTATCTGAGTGGTTGTAAAGGCATTTCAGATAATAGAGCCCAAATAGGATCAGCCAAGGTGTACTTTGAAAGTTGAAATATCAAAGACTGTTTTGAGACTAGCTCTTTTATCTTTAAAAGGGCAGTTTATTAATACTTTAAAAGTTGTGTTTCATATTAAAATTTTACACTCTTCTTGTGGTTGTATACAATCACCACACCCCTTAATTGTTTTAATAGTTGCCTTCTTGAGTAATAAAATATTTTTGGCTTTAAATACTTGTTTAAAAATGGGATCATGTGGTTCACAAAAGAGCTACATGTTGTGGAATATGGTATTACAGTCAATCCACAGAGATAGAAAGGCTTCGGGAGTGCTTTTTTTTGATAACTGTTATTAATATTAACAAATCATAGTGTTTCAAAGCCTTATCGGGAGGAGATTAACTTGAGAAACAAACCTCCAATAAAGTAATTCAGTGGCACGTAGATAAGGCCTTGTGTGGCCCTCGGAGCTGTGACAGCACACACCGCCTCGCTGCGCTTGCTCAGCCGCACACTCGGATATTACAGCTGCTCACAATTAAAAGTTGTGTTTCTTCATCAGCAGTGTGAATATAAATAAACTTATAATTTCAGGAAAGCAATACAGAGGCAAGACGCTGAATGAAGAAGCAGTCCTAATGATAACCTCTGAGACATGAGTCTCAGAGTGTACAGCCAACATCTCAACCGGAAAACTTGGATTCAGGCCCTAGTTCCTTTAAAATATGAATTTGATTGTAAGGCAGGTGTTCTAAATAGGAAACAGCATATTTGTTATTTAAAGTAAATACTTTGTACCACTAAAAAGACTTAAGTTTTTACATAAATTTCTCAGAGGCCTTATTCGTCATTTGTTGTGTATAAAGTAAGCACTAATTGATAGTATGTCAAGACCTGGATGCTGGGAAAGATTGAGGGCAGGAGGAAAAGGGTTTGACAGAGGGTGAGATGGTTGGATGGCATTATTGACTCAATGGACATGGGTTTGAGCAATCTCCGGGAAGTATGGAAAGACAGGGAAGCCTGGCGTGCTGCAATCCGTGTGGTCGCAAAGAGTCGAACATAACTGAGTGACTGAACAAGAACAACAACATCATTTCTGAACTAAACTCCCTATAATCAGTTTCTTAACAGAGAAGTACAATTTATTTAAGAAGCAAATAAGTGTTTTCATAAGTGCCTTTGTATTTCGAAATCCCTGATTCCTTGTCCTGGGGCCATGAAAACTGTCAGAAATAAATGGAACTTGTGATGATCGCTTTATCATGACATTTGCATCTTAATTTATATAAGCTCACAAAACTTACTCCCAAGAGCATTTCTGATGAAGGCCTTTCAGTGTGGGTGAGAAATAACGGTCTGAAAGATGTAGTGAGATGGAAAATGAGCAACTTGGAAACCTTCTGGATGGAACCAGAATGGATGGATGACTGTGTTGTGAACGAAGACAGCAGAGGAAGATGAGGTTTTCCTGTTGTTTTCAGATCCTCACAGTACATTTCACCTCCCCAGGAGAGCTGGCAGCCCCAGGACCGTGGTGGGTACCTGGGGTGTAGCACCCTAAGTTGTTATGCAGAGGGGGTCCCTTCGTGGTCACCATGAAGAGAAACAGGTCATGAGCAGTGTGGGTTCAGAAGCAGATGTGGTTGGAGAAGATTCAAAGCCAGAGGTCAGTTGGAAGAGAAGGGAAGTCACTTGGTTTGCTTGCTGTGTGGGAAGGCAGGGGGGATAGGCAGGACCCTTCGATCCCCACTGTGCTTCCTGCTTCTTGAGAGAAAAGCTAGCCAGGGGAAGACGTGGCTACGCCGTGGCAGGGTGTGTGGGGTGCCTGTCCTTGGGTCTCTTGTGGGTGACAACCCCAGCAGGGGCGTGGAAACCGAGTTCCAGCCCAGCCCCTCACCGTGCCCTCTGGCTGCGTGTGCGGGAGCGCCCGGCCCGCTGCCACCCCTGGGCCCTGGCAACGCTGGTCTGGTGCCTGCTCCGGAGGCAGCCCCGGGCTCCGTGCCACCTCATCCTGGTACCTCTGCCATCCCAGCCTCTTGTGTGGTGCCCACCCGTGTACTGGATGGTCACAGTACTTAGCAGTGGTTCATGGTTTTCCCCTCCATAGTACTGTTTTCTAACCGATAATTTAAGTGTATTCCTCAGTGTATTGAAACATCTGGTTTCAACTTAATTGTCTTTTCACACGCCTAAAAATGTATTCTGGATATCCTTTTTAAGAGAAACTCTGGTATGTTGACATTAGAGTAGCAACTGTACCCAACTTTCATTTTTACAACCACATTAACTGAGCATGTATATGATACATTTAACATGAAATTAAATAGCTTTCTTTGCCCCTGTGTAATTAGCATTGTCATCTAATAATTTCCTTTTGCAAAACTTTAAAATACATCATGTGAGTTTGACTTTTTCCCACTGTAATAAGCTGCTCACTGCCTAAGATTTCTTTTTGAGGGACAGGTATTCACATCAAACATTTTTGAAAGGCTTGGGATTTTTTATGTTAATTTTTTTTAATTTTATTGAAGCTGAGTTGGTTGAAAGCGTTGTTAGTCCCTGCTGTGCAGCAGCGTGGCTCCATTATGTACAGACACACACATATCACGCTTTCAGAGTCTCGTCCCACGCAGGCACCGTGCGGTATTGAGAGGGGCTCCCTGTGCACTGTAGGCCCTGTTTAGTCATCTGTTTTATATGTAGTAGCGTGTATGTGTCGGTCCCCATTTATCCCTCCCCTGACTGCCCCCTTGGTAACCATGTTTGTTTTCTACACCTGTGACTCTGTTTCTGTTTTGTAAATAAGTTCATTTGTACCATTTTTTTAGATTCTACATATAAGCAATATAATATATTTGTCTTCTCTGACTTACTTTGCTCAGTGTGGCTTTTTCTTAAACCGCTTAATACCATCAAAATCAAATATTTTTTTGAGGCACTGAAGTCAGAAGGAAATTTTTTGAACCCTATTATTTGAACCCAATTAGAATATAAAACTTCTATGAGATAAATTACCACAATGTAATAAATGTTAACTTATCAGTAGAATAAATTAATTACAGTGTAAATTGTAATTGGTGTGCCAGTGTATTGCTTAGTAACATTTTCAAGAGACAATAGGATAATGAGCCCAAAACGTACTAGTGAAGGTTAATTAGTCCCCTCCACCAGTGAACAGCACCTTCTGTAGAGAGCTTCAGTAAAATATACTAGTTGAAATACTTGCTTATTAATACTTTAAATTTTGGTCTGGTGGCAACATCTTGGGAAGACCTCTGGATGGGGCAGCCTCGGCAGTGTTCTTCCAGGTCTGTCCCTCCCGGCGTGCCCCCCTCCTCCCGGCATGCCCCTGCCTACCAGGTTCGCTTCTGCACCGTGATGCTGCTGTGTTGAGAGCATTAAAGGGAGAGGAGATACAAAAGGAATTTGGTCCGAGGCGGGTGCTCACAGTTTGTTGGGTGCTTCACTTCTTCTGACCAGCTGCATCCTGTTAGTTAACAGTGCTGGGTACTATATGAGCTGTCTTAATTCAGGTTAGTCAAGGAGGAGGGGTTAGTTTGTTCTGTAGACTGGAGAGTGGGCTCATTAGAATTGATGCTGTGAGACCTCGAAAGACCAGGGTCCATATGCTGAAGACTCAGTGCATGTTTGTGGAGTCACTTCATTTCTGGAGGAGGAAAGAGTGCTGGGAATATCTGCTGTGACCAGGAGAGGCCAGAGAGGCAGCTGTAATGAGATGCTGATGGGGCCCACTGGGGGGCACCTGCAGCTCTTTTGCTTCCGTTGAAATGTTGAGATTTCTGAGCAAGCCAGCGAAATCCCGTTATAGACAGAATTGCAGCTAAGCAATCCTTTTTGATTATTCTTAGTTTTTGAAGCTGATTTAGTTTACAAAATTTTATTCTTTTAAAACAGATAAAGCATAGGAATCATTTACATTAAAAGTTATGAATTTATGAAAAGATTGCACCTAGCACTCTAAAAGGATTTAAAATTCTTTTTTTTTTTTCTTTTTTTTGGTGGGGGAAGAAGGAAGGATTTATCACTTGCAGTGAGTAAGGAGAACACTGGGGATCTTTCACAAAGCAGGGTCTCAGATTGAAAATTCTCAAAGTCCTTTAACACACAGTCTTTGTGTGTTTTATGCAGTGGCACAACAAAAATGTTTGTTCCTAAAACTTTGAAAATGCACTTACTGCCCAAGTAGGTAAACAATAAATGACTACTTTAGATGGCACTTGCTGTGCCGACATTCAGGATAATTTTTTGAAATGTTGCAAGTGAAATGATTTCAGAGTTAACGGACACATGTAGGAAGCTAGGACTGGAACTCCGATGTGTGTCTCCTAGCTCAGCCGCCCCTCGGTTTCTGCTCACTTGCCTGTTAGTGATGGTATAAAGGAGGAGGCTTCTTCGCTGCTGCAGTATTGCTGACAGCCGATGCCACGTTATGTGCGGCATGGAAACCCTCCCAGGGCCGCGAATAAAGGCGTAAAAATGAGACACAGGAAAAATGACAGCTGTAACATCGCTACCTACAGTTCATTAACCTGTGGAAATGAGCAACTGGTGTACCATACACTTCAGAAAAGGATTTGTTTTATTCTGGATTAATATTTAGTCATTTGAGCAACAATTTAAGTTAAAGTCAATAATTTGTTTTTTTATTACAATTACAAAAATTGTTTCATAGCCTTAAGATACAGACATGGTCTGAAACACACAATATAGAGAACAGAATTTTCATAATGGATCAATTTAAGATGTTTTTAATTCCAAACGATATAAAAAACGACTGCTTCCAAGGTTTAACTTCAGTCTGAGTTGCTGCCTTCGCCCTGTACTGGAGATGAACGTTGTGATACTGCAGTGCCTCATTTCGGGAGCGGGGGTGTGTGCGCTTGGCCTCGTGAGCAGTGAGCTCGGTTCCCGAGGAATGTGCTGTAGATCGCAGAAGGGAATCGGACTGAAAGTCTCCTTGCCTCCTTTAGTTAGTACTCAGTCCTCTCTTGAGATAACGCTCTCAGCTTTGGCTTTCTGGATGAGGATCCTAACAATTTTAAAGGTAATTTATGGTTGCTAATTAAGTAAAACAAAAGTAGATTCTTTGAAAGTATCACATCATTTGCACAATTTCATTCAGTTCACGTGTTCAGTCCTAGTAAGGGTGTGTAGCATGCTAGGTTGTGACTGCACGTTCTCTTAATGCTGAGTTAGTGCATTAAGGACAGAAAACAGGACGCTCATGGTCCACATCCTCTACAAAGTGAGAGTAACGTCAGGAGAGATTTCAAGTGTAAGATTTAAAAGTGGCTGAAGGGTAGTTTAAGTATTTTCCCCTGGAATGACTATAATTAGTTCAAGAAGTATAAAAATATTGTATGTCAATTTGTTGTGTATGCATGCTCAGTTGTGTCTGACTCCTTGCAACCCCATGGTCTGTAACCCGCCAGGCTCCTCTGTCCATGGGATTCTCCAGGCAAGAATACTGGAGTGGGTTGCCATGCAAGTTCCTCCAGCGGATCTTCCTGACCCAGGGATGGAACCCGCATATCCTGCATCTCCTGTGTCAACAGGGGGTTTCTTTACCACTGAGCCACCAGGGAAGCCCATTATTTTCTTAGTGCTACACTGTTAGTTTTCAGGCTAAAATGTGAGTGCTTGGTCGTCCTTCTAACATCCAGGAAGGCCAGTTTCTCCCCTTGCTGGTCCAGCCTGCTTCTGCCTGTTGTCTGATCTGAACTCTGTTAGTTCTGTTTGTTGTGTGCTGGTCCAGCTAGTTGCTGCTGTTACTGTTGATATAAAGTTGTTGCTTTCTGTTTACCGTTTATGTGTAGGTTGTGTTTCTTACTAGTAAATGCAGTGTAAGTGCTCTGTGGCCACTCGGTGGGTCACTTCTTTCCAGAATGCCTAGCACCGTGGTGCTGCCCTTGCTCCCCCGCAGACCCGCCCCGTGTGGGGCTTCACGTGGAGCAGTTAGGACGCAGGTGCAGGCGTGTCTCCCTCCAGGAGCCGTCTCCCTCTGTCCACGTGGCAGACGCATAACAGACGGTGTGAAACTCATTCGACCTTGATAGCCTTCATGTTCATAGGGGGTTGGGGAGCACTGAAAACCGACCCTCTGGCTTGTGAGGGATGCCCGACTGAGGGGAGTCAGCCCTGTGTGGAGGGAGACCCCGGTGTTCCGGGTCGGCGGCCTGGACTGAAGTGGCTCAGTGTGGCTGGCTGTGCGTTTTGGGGGAGTGGCAGGATTCTAGGGGCTGAAGAAGCAGTGGAGGGTTGATCCCTGAGGGTCTCCCATGCCGCTGATGCTGGAGCCAGGGCCACGGGCCCAGCAGAGACACAGAGGCCAGTTGCTCTGACAGCTCCAAGCTCGGCTGGTATAAAAGATGAGGTGGAAAGCCCATCCGGTCTGTGGGACCCACTTCAGACTGTTGAACATCGAAGCCTCTGTAGCCTATGGAAGGAGACACAATGCTGGATACTTCAGAGATGCTCAAAAATCTAGTTAGGGGCACAAGAGAACTGAGAATTTTAAAATACTAACAAAGAAAAAATATAGTAGTCTGGTGCTCAGCGTTTGCGTTTCTATACCTGAGATATTGTGGGCTTGGTTCCAGACCACTGCAGCAAAGCCAGTCACACGAGTTTGGGGTTTCCCAGTACATATAAAAGTTAGGTTTACACTAAACTGCAGTCTAGTAAGTTTTCAGGAGCATTATGTCTGAAAAAACAAAGTACATACCTCCATTAGAAATACTTTATTGCTAAGAAATGCTGACTGTCTGAGCCTTCAGGGAGTCTTAGTAGTAACATCAGAGGTCACTGATCCCAGATCACCCTAGCAAGTCTGATAACAATAAAAAAAGTTTGAAATACTGAGAGAATTTCCAAAACATGACAGAGACATGAAGTGAGCAGATGCTGCTAGAAAAACAGCACGGACAGACTTGTCGGGCATGAGGTCGCCACAAACCTTCGACTTACCGTGTGACTCCAGCAGGGCTGTCCTGCTCCGGTGGAGAAGCAGGGGCCCGAGCCCCCGGCTGCACTTTGCTGTCTGGGCCCTCGGAGGCCTCGCAGAGGAGGCGAGGGGCAGCAGCAGGCAGGCCCCCTGTGCCCGTGGCTCCTGTCCGCAGAGGGCTGCTCCTGTGCCGGGGCCACCCCGCCAGCCCGGGGCCTTGGCACTGCCTCCTCATCCAGCCAAGCCGGGGGGACAGCGGGGGCCCGGCCGCTGGAAACCGTCACCTCTTCCAGTGTCACTGTCAGAGGCCGTCCCTCCGGGCTCTGCAGCAGGAAAGACCGAGTGCACGGAGGATCACTGCCCGTCCCCCAAACCCAGAGACACACCCGGGTGCAGCCCCAGCCTCCCGGTGTGGGTGCTGCAGGAGCCCCGAGCCTCCAGCTGTGGGAAAGCCACACCACCGTGTGGACGAAGTGCTGGGGGGCAAGTGCGGCTCGACCACCCTGGGGCTGCAGTGCGGGTCGAGCCCTTGGTCCCAGAAGGGGCTCCTCCCTCCTCTGGGGGGCACGGCAGACTGAGGAGCAGGCCCTGAGCGACAGGCACGGTCATGGATGGGACCTCCTGTCACCTGTCCCCTCATCCACCTGGTCCCCCGTGGGGTGGGATCGAGAAGCACCCGTGAAGGTGACCTGGGTGAGTCGCTCTTTCCCCACCCTGCACCTCCACACTTGGGGGCTCCAGCCAAAAAAGCCCAAAGACATGGACTCTGAGGAGCTGCCCTTCAGGAGCCCAGGGGCACGCTCGGGGCACCGGAGGCGCTGGTCGCCTCAGTCAGCACGGCTTCAGCAGCATCCAACACACCAGTCCCGCCCGGGCTTACGGAGAGCCTCTCCCTGAGGCTCGTCACCTCAGCTCCCGCCTGCGTGCTAAGTTGCTCAGTCCTGGCCGACTCTTTGTGACCCCATGGACTGTAGCCCCCCAGGCTCCTCCGTCCATGGGGTTCCCAAGGCAAGGAACACTGGCACTTCTTACCGGACACTACTGTGTGTCCCACCGTGAACAGACATTCCAAGCCATAGACTAAAGGGGAGGGCAAGCGTCAGGCCTGGGCTGAGGTGTGGCACAGCCCTCGGGGCTACCAGACAGGGAATGTGGAAGAAGTCAGGTCAGCATGCTAAGGGCCCCGAGATGGGGAGTGGACAGCGCACCCGGACAGGCACAGGAGCATCAGCAGGGAGGCAGAAATGCCGAGGAAGTCGAGGTCAGCGAAGCAGAAACCCAGAGTGCCTGCGAGAGATTGCAGGAGCCGGGACATGGCCGCAGATGGGACCCGTGAGCGGAAAGATATGTCAGAGGAACTTCCAGGCCGAGAAGCCAAACGAAAGAAGAATGGAGAGGGGGGACACACAGTGGGACAGAGCACCCACGGGTGTGTGCGGCCTCAGCGGGCGTGGGGCACCGATACGGGAGCAGCAGCGAGGCAGCGGGAGGGGAGCAGAGACTCAGTGAAACTGAGGGCTTTCTCGCCTTGATGACAGACCCAGGTGCCTGGGAACACCAGGCCAGGGGAGTACCCCAGAGCCTCAGCCCCGGGCTCAAGCCTTCTAGCTGTGGCCGACCAGCCCGAGAAGTGAAGGCACAGGATGCCTCCCGCCATGCGGGATTGAGGGTCCAGAACGGTGTGCTTATCACTCAGGAGAGACACTGGGGCGAGGCGGTGATGTGGCTGCAAGCAGGGACGGCCCCACTGGCCACGGGCCGAGGGTGGCGGGGCCTGGCTGGACGCTTCCAAGTCTGGAGGGAACACATCCAAGTAGGTGAAGAGTTTAGAGCGTGGGGTCGGCTCTCTGCCCTCCCGCAGCCCTGCTCGCTGGAGACAGTGCTGGAGACCACAGCAGGGCCCCACAGGTGCAACCAGGGTCCCCCTCCCCGGAGTCAGTGGTGGGCTTTCCCAACGTCCCGGGGAGGAGGGGGGCTTCCTGCCCGTCCCACCGAGCTGCCTCTGGCTGCGGTCTGGGCGGCCCGCTGACCGTTTGGAGTCTGCGGTTACAGACGCAGGGGCCGAGCCTGTGGGCGGGGTTTCCTGAGCTGGCCTCCGTCAGCATTCCTGTGTTAGGATCTTAGGTGAATGTATGTTCTTTCCTCAGCAGTTCACTCGTTTTCTGAAATTACAGGAGTGCTTTTTGTTTATCAGCTTTGAGGTCATTAGATCCAGTCTTGCACCTCACCTCGCCCTCCTCCTGGTGTCTTTCCAACAAGCCCCCTGCCCCACCCGGCTGCCTCCAGAACAGGGGAGCCCCGAGGCCTCTGCCCACCGGGCCGGCCGCTGCTGGACAGAGGCATCCACTGCAGAGCCTGCGTGCCGCGCAGCAGAAAGCCCCCCAGGCAGAGGGCTCTGCATGCAGCACGTGGACCCGACAAGGGGCTTTGCCTTTGAGCTGCTTCACCAGAGAAAGACGCCGGCCCCACCGAGCGCGTGCTTTCTCTGCTCCTGTGGCCGCCGTGTTTAATCACTGTTCAGTCTCTCCTTTTTTCCCCAAAGTACAGTAGCTGATGCCAGTTGAGCAAGTTTCACCGCTGCTAAATAAAAACAGTGAAAGAAAGCATTTTGATAAGTAAGATCTGACCAGTCTTCATTTCATGAACCTGATGGAAGTTTGTGTAGTTAATGGACATTCCAGCCACAGATCTAATGATGAGAGTGGAAATATTATTTCTATTTACATCAACCAGCCAGGGAGGCCCGGCTGTGGTCAGGGGCCAGGGGCTGTGAGCTTGGCCACATGCCTCAGCTCCGTGGGCTCAACTAGAGACTGTAACCAGGCGGAACTGGAACCAAGTAACAGAAGTCACGCAAAAGCACCTGGCAGATTGTGAAGGCCATTGGCTTGGAAATTACCAAAATGAAGCTGCTTTATGTGTTAGTTATTCATGTGGAGTTAATCTTGTTAAAGTAAGTTGGTTATCCATTTTGTTTGCTGTCTGAAGCATGTTTTTTCACGTAGAATATAGACGAGTGAGTCAGGTGCTGGCATGGCGATGATGGTACCTCCCCTATCAAGATGCCAAAGTCTGTCTGAAATCTCACTGCTCCTGACTCCTGGCTCCAGCCCGTCCACAAAATCCCCAGCCTTTATTTTTGAGGGAGAAGGCTTGACACATCACCTGGAGATTTCCAAGGCTTTCCCTAGCTCACTGGTGCCCTTTCATGGTGCCACCTGTCCTATGCTCCTGGGGTTCTCCTAGCCTCAGTGATCAGCCAGATGCCTGGGGGCTAGGGGCCGGGTCCCACTGAGTGACTGTTTCTGGCTCTGGTTGTGGATGGCCTTCCCCCAAGGGAGAACCTGGGGTGTATTTTGCCATAAGACTATTCACGACCAATTACTAGAACTCTAGCTCTTTTAGTTTAGGGCAACGTCTTTCGTCATTAGATGCACGTTTTTAACTGCTAATATGTGTACTCACATTTAAAATCAGTGTGCTCCAAGTGATTAATGCATTTGGTATCAGAGTTGTGACCTAGCAGTTGTTTTCCAGTGGCTGAATAAATTTGTGTCTGAGAGCTTTTGGGTGTGGAAGGCCTGACACAGGGCTTCCTTGCGGAGGGTTTGCTGGTGCAGAGCGCTGCTGTCGCCTGCCGCGGCAGGCCCTCGCGGAGGTGGCGTGAGTACAGCCCACCGTGGGTGGTGCAGGGCCTCCCAGCTCGCGCTCGTGTGCCCCGGGGAGAAAGCCCAGTGTGGGCTGGGCGTTCTCAGGAGGAGCAGTTCTCAGCTGGTGTGCATTTGATACACGTGGTGGGAAGGATGGTGACCACCTTGTGGAAGTTATGGTTTCTCTGAGTCCAAGTGTGGTGTTGTGTTGTGATTTGTTTTCATGGCCCTGGTGCTCAGCAGCCCATTAGGCTGGCGGGATTGTTTCCACGACTTTCTGCAGAAGACTTCTTTAATCCTCTTCCTCAAGCAGATAAGCTTCACTCAGAGCACTCGCCTATAGCACCGTATTGTATTAATGTATTTTACTTGTAATTTAGAGAACAAGAAGAATGCCCCGATCTGAAGGCTAAGCTGTCCCCCATGGCACTGGCACAGCTGATAATCGCGAACTAGAAAGATGTGTATATCAAATAGTTTACAAAATGAAGCCAGCTGTGTTTCCCTACATACTGAGGCTTCCTGACATGCATCATTAAACCTTATTAGCTACTTCCTTTTACAAAGATTCTTGTAGTCTTGAACATTGCATATTAACATTTTCTGCCCCTCCAACTGGAAATTATTTGCTTTATTGTAGAGTGTCAACTTGCTCTGGTTTCTGATGCGTTCTAATTGGTACTTTAGAGTATAATCATCGTGCGATACCACGCCATGCATTTCTTTATTTGGAAATTAATACAGACCTTTTCACTTTATCTGTCAATCTGGGCAACTTTTCACACAATTCCCAACTCTTGGGATTGCTTACAAGTCATTAAGTATGAAATTGTTCATAAAATGTCTTTGAAGACATATCACAAAAATTTTAGATGGTTTAAAATATGTTATATTTTGCCGAGATACCAGTAATAAACCTCTTAAATAGACAGTTAATAATAAAAGGATAACTAGGAAGATGAAAAGTTTATTTAAGCATATGATGTTAATCATTTAAAATTTTCAGTAAATCTGCTAAATTCTGTTTTCCTTTCAAAAGAATGCACATGTTGAGAACCATGGATTTTGAAAACTGAGTGACATTGATTCAAAGTCAGATGTCAGGTGCTAGGCCAGGGCAGTACCTTTCCTCATCCTTTCCCCTTCGCGCCATCCTCTGCCTGCATCTCGTGCTGCCTTAAGAAGTGAGGACGTTTACCTGCCCTTAACCACGTGGTGGGTCAGAGCAGGGACAGGTTGAGAGCAGCCCTGAGGGCCAGGGTTTCTGTATCTTTACACGTGTTTAACGTAATCACAAAGAGGTGATACACATTTCACTGAGAATTTCACGAGTTCAGTGAAACAGTGATCATAGCTTTGTTTCCAGCAAATATCTTAGACACAGATCTTGTCATGTCAGCTAATGACTCTTGATTTAAAAACACTACTAAGTGGTTTTATGTCATGATGGGTGCCAGATATCCGGAGATTGGGGTGGAGACCTTAAGTGGTTCATAAATCCCCACATACTTACACAATAACCCCAGCAGCGATGCAGGGACCCGTGACACCATCTGATCACGGGCTGTGTGATGCAGTGTAGGTTCTTGCTGCGCCAAGCTGCCTGCAGAGAACCGGACATGAAACACACTGAACTCAGCTCTACCACATGCAGCACGCAGGCGTTGAGAGTTTTTCCTGGTACTCATCCTTTTTGTCTCCTAACACACTATAACTTAGAATTAACAACTTTATACTACCATGTATGGGACGGAAGTAGTCCATAATGGAACCAGACTTCATGGAATCTATTGTATATAAAAATTGTTAACTAATGTCTAATACATTCCCTGGCACAAACCTTTAAAAATACGTTTTACTTGTTGGTTTGCCAAAGGAAGAGTTTAGATGGTGACATTTGGAATCACTGAACAAATCTCTGACTTTGTTATAGGAATTCATCTTTATCATGACCTCTTACGAAAAAAATTTAGAACTGGAAGTTAAAGTTTCACTGGAAATTAATGACCTTGTTTATTAATAAAATTTAACCATTCCCTTTCCCAAAATTTTATTAGGAAAATATGCAGGTGGAGGGTGTTCCCCACGCCTCCCCCCACCCAATTTCATTCACTTTGTTTAAAAAAACAAAACAACTGTTTGGGTCGTGTCCCAGGCAATCTCCAGGGAGTGGGATGGTCTGGTAGCTGACTACCCAGCTGTTCCCCATGCCTCCTGAGGGGGACCACCAGGGGTCAGCTGGGCACTCACTTTTCTTGGGAAAAGGCATGTTCTGATCTGATATGTCTTCTAAATCCCAGCCTTCCCCATCATCTGTGGTCCCACAGTTCCAAGCTAGTGTCACTTCTGGGTGCCAGGAAGTAGTTGTTTCAGCTCTTGCAGAGTTCAGAGGGCACTCTCGGAGGCGGGCACTGTGCTGGGAACCCTGGTGCGGCAGCCTGAGAAGCCCTGGCGGTGTGTTCAGTCATCTCTCAGTGAGCAGTCCCAGAGCCCAGATGTTAACAGCAGTATTATTAATGTGCTTAAAGGAGAAGATTACTTTCTAATTCAGTAATATATTTTATAAATTATATTTCAGAGTGTATCTTAAGGGTGTTTCTAGAACACACACATATGCACAATGATACTTAAAATAAGGGACTTGCCACATGCAGGAGAAAATAAAGAACTACACATGCACATACCTCCCAGAAGAAAACTGTGTAAATACTGTATAGTCTCTTCAGTATGAAAAATCCACCAGAAAAACGAAAGGTAATGACTGCCCATATTTCAGCAGATTTACAGCCCTTTCTTACTGAGTCTGTTAAAATTTTAAGATTCCTAATAAAAGCCTTTCTTTAAAAATATCAGGACCATTTAGAGTTTTTATTAGAAAAAAAATCTATTTTTCATGTTTCAAGGGAAAAAAGAATTACCAAGAGTGTGGGGACTTTCAAAATCTTTGAAGAAATGTAAAATTAAACAAAGTTCCTGAGCGTACCAGTGACCACGCACAAAATCTGCTCTTACTGACATTTTTCCAGACTTTTTTTTTTTTTTTAACACAAATTACTAATCCCTAAACTCATGGGTATTGTGCTTTTAGATAGTAAGAATTCAAGAGTGGGTTAATGTTATTTGTAAAATATCAGTTAAAGTAAATATTAAATTACCAAAATAAACTGCTTGTTTAATTAGACTAAATTGAAATCAAATGCCTGACCTCAAGTTTCACTTATATGAATGTTGTTGAATGTTGAAGTTTTTGGTGTCAATGGATAACTTAGTCTGTTGGTGCAGTTATTTTTGAGTTGGTGGGTGGTCTTGGCAAAACCAGTTAAAACTGATAGCTTACTACATTGTTAAGACAAAAATAAGGGAAAATATATGCAGGATCTCAAAACCACTGATATAAGCTGTTACAACTTTATTGACTTAATTTGTAGATCTAAATCTTTTTTTCTAAAGCCTTAGCACTGTACTACTGTACTGGTTACCTACAGTGTTTTGGGTGTCATATCTTTAAATATGATTCTTTATTTGCTAGAAGTTTTTATTTAAGAAATTTCCCCCTGTATGTAGTTTATCATGTTAAAGTCTATAAATTCTGTCTTTGATTCTTCATGGCAACATAGATGTTTAGGGTAATTTTTTCATAATAAAACTAAGATAACATGTATTAAATTTACTAAATTGGCTGATTGAAGATCAAATTTCTTTCATGAAAAGGAGGCTTTCAGCGGTCAGGGATAAAAAAGAGCAAACTTGAGCGCCCTCTGCTGGTGAAGTCACAACATGCTGCACCGTGGCTGTCGCTTTCTCTTCCCGGCAGAGAGATGTTGCTGTACAAGCAGTGAGGAGCCGAGTGGCGGCGGGAGACGCGGCAGCAGTGCACGCAGACCACGCTGAGCATAGCGCTCGGCTGACAGTGGCGTGCGAGGCACGGTCACCTTGCAGCCTTGGCTTGTCAGTGAGCTGTGTGGGCTGTTGTAAGAGAGGACCAGGACTGCTGTCCATTAGAAGACTGTTGGTTTTAAATAGTCAGTGCTATAGATTTTAATGTAGGTTGTGTACATAGAGTACAAATTAAATTTACAAATAGTTGCCAGACTGTTCTGCATATTTATGTTTACTCATTTTTGGTTTTAAATATGGCTTTGATGTATCACAAGTTGAACCTATTTGAAATAATAATTATTAAAAACATAAAATTTTACCACTTAGAGTCACTATATTGCTTTAAATTTGATGACTTTTTAATATACTGGTTATGCTTTAATAAAGGCTCTACTATGACAGATGCTGTCAGATAGTAACAGGCTTGACCAAATTATCCTACATAAATGTAGAAGTCAGTCTGAATTTTGCCAAAAAAAGATCTGACGTTTGTATGTGTGTATGTACACATGTTCATAGATAATATGCCATTTTCTGGCAGTTTTGACAATTATAAAATGTTGAGTGGATACGTTTTATAGCAAACGCTCGAGCCAGTATTGAAATTTCTCAAATGATCTGGAAGCTTGAATGTTTGAAAAGACAGCCTCATTCTTCATTCATGAAGCCCCCTTCAAACTCAGCAAGTAATCTGTTTGTAGGTTTTAGGAATTTCACCCCTAGCAGCATGTTTGTTGTGTCTGGCTGGCAGAGTGGTCTGATGGCATGCATCGCCCTGAACACGGAGCTGATCTGCACCAAGGTAGCGTCAGCTCTGTGAGGGCTCGTGCTGGGTCCCCCCTCCTTTTGAGTTTCTCACAGTAATATGGAAAGCGTTGTACTTCCTGGTTCAGTAGCTGAGCTTTGCATTAAGGCTTTTTTTGTTTACATGAAAAACATAGCAACCCCATTTTATTTTTGAATGTTAAATATTAAGAAATATGTGATAATATATGGTAAGCAAGCAAAAAAATCTTAAAATAGTCGGGCAAAATTTATTTGTGGGCAAAAATGTATAATATGAAATATTCTTTCAGTACAGACTTTTAAATGTGTATCGTGTAAATATAGATTTTGACTTTTAAAAATTAAGGTGATACAACATTAAGAATTACTGTGCTGATACTTGTTTAGGAGCTTTTAAAGCACAGATTATTGAGCCAATAGACTAGAACAGCTAAAAGAAGCACTTCTTATTTCGCAGATCACTGGGGCAGGAAATGGTAATAGCTGAGTTGTCTATGGGCGGGTGGTGCCTGCATGCAGGGCAGACACTTAGGACTAAGGCGCTCATGTCCAAACATGAATGAATAAATAAACTGGAGAAGAAGGGGAAAAAGGGCTATATGGCATCACTTTATAATTTAAAAAATACTTTTAAAACTCTAAACTGGAAAAAGTTATTGCCATGATATTTAGAAGTTTACATTTAGTGTAAGAATTTCAGAAGTACATTACTGAAAATTACTTATTTTTTTCTTATTTTTAAGATTCTGCTATAAGTAGAAAATATGAGACTGATTTGTTTTTAAGATATTTAAAAATATGTGCTTTTTATAGTAATTTCAGGAGGTTAAAGCAGTGATCCTATGTCAGCTTTGTAGTCACAACCCGAATTCTGAATGATGTGGGACTGACAGGCTGATCCCAGAATAGTTTAGCTGCTAAAACGGAGATAGCAACAGCAATGTCACTGTTTCCCCTAAGTCGTCTTTGTCATGTAAGGCTGTACTTCGGCCTCTATAGAGTTGTCTTGAGTGTATTTGCTAGTAGATTGGAGGCTTTTCTGTTTTTCGAATTGAGATGTGTTTACAGTGAAAATACAGGACAAATTAAAATGATACTTAGCTTTCTTCAAGAGTTTAAATTGGCTTTTTGACATTTTGCACATTATTGTTTTGTTATTCCAGAATACCTTCATGTAGTAGGTAAGGAAATGTGAGTTTAGAAGGAAGGTTACAGAGCTTGGATGTTCACATAACATTAATCCAGGATAATAGCACATGAAGAGCAGTTGGTGATGCTTATTAATGCCTTTCGTTTTCTCTGCTACTAAGTTTTTATAACACGAGACTTCTGCATTGATTTCTTGGGTACTTGGGGGGACTTCGAGACAGGCTGGAGAGGTGCTGTGTTGCTGAGATAAGGCGGGGTCTCATTCGTCCCCAGTGCCTTAACAAACCTGACTGATCTTTTGTTGATTAAGCAGGAGGATACCGTATTTACCCTTCATTGTTAGTATAAACCATTATTTTACTCAGAACCATTAGCTGTTTAAAACTTGGTACATAAATTAAAGAGGAGCTAAGTGGATTTGTGATCGCTGCCATTAGTGGCGTCTTAGATTATACAGGCAATTATTGTGCTCATTACCCCAGAGCAGCCCCTTCCCAGAGCCATTGTGGTGCCTTAGACATTATGCACAGATTTTCCCTTGGAGATTAAAATTTCCAGTAGCGTATTTAATTTTGTTATCACAGTTGTTTCAAGTAAAACAAATATTATGACAAATGGAAGAAAATTTCCTTTACTAATATAGGAAATTACAAAAATGTTGAAAGTTAGTTCCTAGAGTACTTAATTTACCTTTTCTTGTACAGTCATAATTACTTCAACTGATTAGTAATATATGTTAGGGGTGAAAAGGTTTTGAAATCGGAGTAAAAGGTATCTGGCCTGTTTAGGTGTTTTAAACGTTTTTAAAGAAGGAAGAGATTCACATCAAAACTCAAGTTACCACCTTTATAGAATCTGTAGCTTTAGCGTTAATTAGCTTTCATGGTGAATAGTTTTTGAGTCCAGATTGCATTTTAGACAAGTTGAAGAAACTTTCAAGGGAGTTCTAGAAAAATGAGTATAAAATTAATTGCAAATGACCTTTTAAAAAACAGTTGAACTATCTCTCTTCTTCTCACTGTGTTTTGTTAGAATTGACCGCCCCCTCTCCAATAAGACTGTACTGTTGATATATACTATAGCGTGGTTGCAGTTGTGTTCCAGGAAGAAGAGTCGTAGTTGAGAAAAGGCTCCTGAAAGACAGCAGGGAACAGCCCACTGCTGAGAGACTGTGTGTTCTCTGCTAAACTTGTTATTCCCTCCTTTCAGTTAGAAGTGGTTGGAGAAGACAGCATGTCCGCCTTACAGGCACCAGTCAGGCGGCTGACCACATGTCCTCCTCCACTGGAAACGTATTAACACTTTGAGTGAACTGTGTATCAGGGTGCAGTGGCCGCCTGTAACGTTTCAGTCCCACATGGGGCATTGTTTCAAAGGAAATTTGGTGCCCACTGCTGACCGCTTCCTCCTGCCTCTTAACAGACCTTCCTTCACTACCGCAACGCAGGGGAAAGTGTGAGGTAGTGGTTATGCATTTTGCAAGACAGTGATTCTTTATTTTATTACAAAAAAGACCAACTCTGGAAGGCCAGATTAAATCATTCCTTTCACTTTTTAATGGGATTTGGATGAATAGAGTAAAATATGCACTTTGCATTCATTGATAGCATCTTTACGTTGAGGTAATTGAGTCTTTTCTCGCTGACTGAATGAGTAATGACTTCATCTGACCCTCCCGAGGCCTGGAACTCAGGCCGCCTTTGTCACCGCGGAGGACCAGGCTTTGAAACATGCTCTACTTCCCTGGCTTAATTTTTCTTCATTTTAATCCAAAACCCTATTTTTCTCAATAATTCAAGCATAAACTATATAGTAGTTGAAGTAGTGGAGAATGCAAGGTATTTGTCCTGGTCGTGCTGGTTTTAAATGGAGTTGATAAATCAGGCGCCCAGGTCCCCACTGCCCACTCTCAGGGAGGCCCAGCCCCACGCTGCTGGAGAAGCTTCCAGAACACCGTTGGCATGGCTCGTCCCGGACTGGCTGGCCCCACTGCCCACTTGCCGGGTCACTGTGCTGGAAGTGACCACCAGGAGTGCAGGGTTACCCCCAGGGAGCACTGCATACCCGGCCAGCCCACGCAGCCCGGGAAGGGCCTCATCTGCTGCAGACACGTGGACGCAAGGCATCGCTAGGATCTGGGGAAAGTCTCCAGAGTTCCGAGTCCAAATAGTGCGACCAGAGGCAGTCACATGTCCTAGGCCTGGGCCTGTTGGGGTGTTGGGGGGTGTAGTGAGGGGCGGGGCATTGTGTAAGGGGCCAGTGGAGGGGCTGAGTCTGCGGGGTGGGGGCTTAGTGAGGGCCAGGGCCTGCTGGGGGCTGGCTCAGAGGGGTGGGGTCTGCAGACCACCCTTGCCCCTCGCCCCTACCCCAGGGCCCAGTGGCTCCCAGGCCACCCAGTGGACCCTGCAGTATCTGGGTCGGGTGTGAAAGTAGGGTGCTTGCCCTAAACACACTTTCAGCCGTGTTGCTTCTGGGTCCCTGTTGTCATTCCCATTGCGTGTGCAACCTCTTTAAAGGCTATAAGGTGTCAACCAGCAGTGATGCTGATTGTCAGTTCTAGGAGGTGACTCTGTCCATAAGCTTGGTTAGAGAAGATTTCTCTCTTATAGGATATATTACTCGTGTTCATCTTGATCTTTCCTACTGTTGTTGTTCAGTTGCTCAGTCATGTCTGACTTGCAACCCCATGGACTGCAGCAGCCAGACTTCCCTGTCCTTCTCCATCTCCTAGAGCTTGCTCAAACTCATGTCCATTGGGTCAGTGATGCCATCTAGCCATCTCATCCTCTGTCATCCCCTTCTCCTCCTGCCCTCACTCTTTCCCAGCCTCAGGGTCTTTTCAAATGAGTCAGCTTTTCGCATCAGGTGGCCAAAGTATTGGAGCTTCAGCATCAGTCCTTCCAATGAACATTCAGGATTGATTTCCTTTAGGATTTGATCTCCTTGCAGTCCAAGGGACTCTCAAGAGTCTGCTCCAACACCACAGTTCAAAAGCATTAATTCTTTGGCATTCAGCCTCCTTTATAGTCCAACTCTCACTCCTTACATGACTACTGGAAAAACAATAGCTTTGAGTAAACGGACCTTCTTTGGCAAAGTAATGTCTCTGCTTTTTAATATGCTTAACATTTCCTGTTAGACTGACTGTTTCTTCCCAGGTGAAATCTCATAGTTTACTCATTTTTCATAACCTTAGCACGCGTGTGTGCTCAGTCGTGTCCAACTCTTTGTGACCCCATGGACTGTAACCCACCAGGCTCCTCTGTCCATAGAATTTTCCAGGAAAGAATACTGAAGTGGGTTGCCATTCCCTTCTCCAGGGAATCTTCCCAACCCAGAGATTGAACCCACATCTCTTGCATCTCCTGCATTGGCAGGTGATTCTTTTACCACTGCGCCACCTTCATTTTTCATAACCTTAGAGTTTAGCAAAAAATGTAGTAGACTTTTAAACTTGCTTGTGTATGAATGAATTTTCTTCGCTGCTGCACTTAGTGAATTTTCTGACAGAGTTTCATGCTTTCTTTTTAAGTACAAGTTCTAACATTCTCGTGAGGGTTTGTGTCAAATATTAATCAAAACAAGATATACACTAAATATGTGAGGTTGGGAAAGACTCGCCTTTTATTGGCCAAAGTGATGTTTGAAAAGGCACTACAAAGTAAACTGGTATTAAGCAGCTTAGTAATCCTTCAGGTTTTAAATTTAAGGTGTTTATAAAGGTATTCGTCCTGGTCGTGCTGGTTTTTAAATGGAGTTGATAATCAGACTCCCAGGTGCCCGCTGTCTTGGTAGTTTTGCTAATCATGTTTCCCTTTTTAATTTCTCTTTTTCAACATTTGTACCAGATACAGGAGAAACTCAGATGACAGATAAATAACCCGATAGGATTTAGTTTTCTGCTAGAGTCATAAAACTTAGGAGTAAGCGGCTCTGTTAACACCTGCTGTGCCCTGGCCTGAGGGGGGGCATGCTGTCTGGGCCCCTGGCATGCTGTCTGGGCCCCTCCGTTAGATGGGCAGTGCCAGTTTACCATGGAGGAGAGTGAAGTTTAGAGAGTGTGAGACATTATCCACAGCCACACGGCTAGCAAGCAGAGACTGAAATGCAGGTCCTCAGCGGTAAAGACGGCGGGCATGGCAGTGAGAGCTGTGCAACGAGGCAGCACAGCCAGCACCCAGACTGGCGCGGACATGGCGTCCTGAGGCGTCTCTGCCGCTGCGTGGAGTCCCTTCTCCTCTCTGCGGCTCTAAAGCCTTTCTGCAAAGCCCCACACTGCCCTCCCCACACCCCTTCCTGCCCGCCACACCGAGTTGCACGGTGGTCTTTCGGCCATGAAACTCGGCCGGGAGGAAGACTGGGTGGAGGTTACTGGGCTGAAAAGGGAAGTTGCATGCTTCAGAAGAGCTGTGTTCTCTTAGCTCATAGGATGGGCAATGTTTGGATGTCTCACCCTTTCTGCCTCCAGGATCCCGCACAGATCACACACAAAAAAGGAATGAATTCTTACTGACATAATTTTCCCATGTCTTGCTCAGCTGGTAAATAATCCACAGACTGAATCTGAGTGTCATGTACCTTCCTGGGAGAACCTCCAGTGGAGGACTTCTGCAAATTAACCAGTTGTCGTTGCAAGCTAACTATTCCATCTGTTGCTTTTGTTCTTAATTAAGAGAAGTTGTTTTCAGAGAGGCTCTTGGCAGAGGGGGATGACAGACAGCCGTCCTGTTCTGGCCTGGCCCGTGCGGAGGAAAAGGCACCTGTGCTCTCGCAGGAGCCGGCTGTGTGCCCGCGCATCCCCTTCTGTCCAGCGCTGGTTGTAACCTCATTGTTCAGAGAGAGGATCTCAGGACTTGTGTTTTCTCAGTAGCCTCTTTCTGGAAACCTTCTGGGAGCCATGACTCATTTCCAGAAATTCTCCCTAAATCTCTAGAACCTTTTTGGGAAAAACGAAATGTCATAAGTTTTCCCAAGCAAATGTAAAGTGAATACATCTTTGTGTTTTGTTGTAATAAAGGCTAATACAAAAGAAAACTTAAGACCATCCTCCCTAACATGTATTTAGACTTGTAAAATTAGAGACACTGTGGCTCTGTGCTAATTCTGTATTTTCTTTCAGGTTGGTTTGTTGGACCTTGAACTCAATCAGCTGACCAAAGCACTATTTCTGGCCTTGGTTGCCCTCTCGGTTGTCATGGTGACCTTGCAGGGATTCGCAGGCCCGTGGTACCGCAGTCTCTTCCGCTTTCTTCTCCTCTTCTCCTACATCATTCCCATAAGGTGAGTTTAAGGATGAGGAAAACCAGTGTCTGGTTTCATTGAATATGATGTTATTGAATGTGTTGTTCTCAGTGTGAAAGAAATGATCCACTTAGAACTAAAGAGGGAAGATATGGGACTGACTCTAACCGTGACTGCTTCCCTTTCACTGCGGGCACTGACTCTGAGATGTGAGCATGGGCCTGAAACTCCCGGTTGAGAAGAAGGTGGAGGGGTCCACTCTGTTAGCCTTGGCCCCAGCCCGCTCAATGCTGGAAGGCCTGAGCCCAGGACCTGCCCCTGTGTGAGCCCCGCCCCCTGATGTGAGGTGACCCTGCCCCGAACCCCAGGGGGGGCCCTGCCCCAGGACAGCGGGCCTCCCGGGGAGGAGCCTCTAGGCCTGCATGGCCTATCTCAACTGTTAACACACTCCCTCCAGACTGTCCTGCAGCTGCCAACAGCCATCTCCTCCCGTCTCTCTTGAGCAAACACATCTTTTCTTGGGATTTCTTAGGGTTTTTTCCTTTGTTTTCATTAATCTTGTTTTCTTCGTTTCTTTTCCTTTTATCAGCTCTGAAATTTTATGTGATGTCCTTCATGACTATTTCTGTTGTACAATGAGAAAGGCTGAGTAAGAGTGCTCTTGCTTCTTTGGGGCACTTCTGTCTTTGATAGAAACCATTGAACAATATTCAGATTTTATTGCAGTTTTTTAATATGACTATGTTTAATTTCTTCTTCTCTGTAGTAAACTATGTAAAGAGACTTGACATGTTTCCCCTTTATCCTATTAATAGGAAATACTAATTATAGTCATGAAAGTTAATACATAAGTATTTTTAAACAAAAACTAATGATCATTTTCTCACATTTCCATTTTATATATTTATAGTAAAAAATTAGATAATACCCAATAACGAGAAAGAAAGAAATATTTATAATCTCTGTAGCTAATGATAAATTCTATAAGACCTTTCAGATGTGGATATACTTACAGACTTATAAGTAAGAATGTGCATACCTACTACACATAAGTATATTAGTGTTCACACATATCCTTTTTTGAGTCTATATATCCTTTTAAAAAGTCTGCTTACGTGGAACTTCCCTGGCAGTCCAGTGGTTAAGACCCCACACTTCCACTGTGTGAGGCTCGGGTTCAATCCCTGGTGGGAAACTAAGACCCTGCCTGCCACTGGTAGGGCCAAAAAAAAAAAAAAAAAACTCTGATTACAAAATGAGAAAGGTACAAGGCTGTCTGCAAATCTGGCTTGTTCTAGTTTTTCCATCAACAGTTTTATATTTAGATTAACATGCTTAGTCAAGCTTGGAGAGATTTACTGGACAGAAGTATGACTACACCTCTGTTTATCTCTGAGATATCTCACATGTACTTCAGCGTGATAGTTTTCCTCATTTTTCATACTGTGAAAATGCAATTATACAGGTTCAGCAAAAGGGATGAAACAGTAAAATGTAAAACATATAGAGAACACTGATTTAGGGGCTTAACATTTGATTCAACCAAGTTTGTTTTCTCATTGCAAAGTTTCCATTAAAATATAAATAGCAATACATTTTGGTATTTACTAAATATGCTTCTACGCTTAACAAAGAATCAATTTTAAAATAGTCTTAAAATATTCTTTTTTCTTTTTCAAACCACCAGTTCTGGAAAATAAAGTGCTTTTTCTTCTACTGACCTAACACTCTAAAAGGCTTTTCCATTTTAAGAAAGGAGAGCTGTTTTATTAAAATTCTCTACAGAATTAAATTTATTTGAGTCACCTGATATAAGTTACTTCATCTTTCAAGGAAAATAGCATAAGACTTACCTCTACTTTTGTAATTCAGAAATAAATATGTATTCCTTAAGTCGTTTGTTTCTCTCATAGTACAAAGCCAACTGTCAGAATTCTTTGTGGCGCATGTGAAGTCCCTCAGGTCAGGGACTTGCGTTACCTGTCTCTGGTTACTGTGCTTTCTGCATATCCTGTGAAATGCTGCCGCACAGTCTAGTTGAGAATCAGAAACATGTGTCTTAGCAATACTGAGGCAGGGAGGCTTATGTGGGCAACAGAAGCAAGGTGGTATTTGACTAGGTGACAGCGGTGTTCCTTCCCAGAAACAGTGGAGGGCCTCTTATGGATACGGTGTCTTTATGGAAACACTGACGTTGATGAGTGTTTGTGTGGCCTGGGAGACGATTTTCCTCTTTCACTCTAAGTCAAGCAGCCAAATCAGCGGGTGTGGGAATGCTTGCCAGGGAAATGCCCACGTATTCATTCTACCAGCTGACCGCTTGGCTGGACGCCCGGTGCTCTGCCCAGAGCTCTGCTCGGTCAGCACACCAAGAAGGGAGTGTTGAAAATGTTAGCTAACACAGGCACAACATTTGCTTGAGAATTTAGAAATTAACTTTCCTGGAGCTTTATTGAAGGAAAATACTTAGATTGTTGTCAAATTATTTACAGGGCAGATACCCTTCCTGCAGCATCATGAGTTTGTGCTAACCTGACAGCTTCATTTTCCAGGTAGAATGCTTGGGGGAAAGAGTACTTTCAACCTTACTTAGACCTTGGAATGATATTCAGTTATTGACGGCTAGGGACATTTGCAGTCTCTCCAGACTGCAGAAAATGCTAACCTTAGAAGATTCAATGTGTGGAAAGCATGCACTGGAGGGAAGTCCTAGAGTGTGGCTGGACAGCCTTTTGCTGAAGAGAGGAGGTGTGTGACTCTTAGATCCACTTAGCCATCTCAGCAGGAGTGAAGAATAGATGGGCCTGTCCAGCAAAGACCTGTGGAGGGGCTCTTGTCTGACAGTGTGGTCCCCCCATGACACACATGAGAGACCCTCAGAGTTTTGGAAAATGTTGTATCAGCAGTAACACTGCCATCTTGAAGTGGAAGGGACAGAGATAGGACAAAACAAGAAGCCTGCCAGACTCCCAAAATTCTGCATGGGAGAAACGGGCTGGAATTCTCCATGGCTGGAAATGGGCTGATAGAGCTGCCTGGCTGCAGGCATGTGCTGCATTTGGGGGAAAAGGAAGAATCGCTCTGAGGCCAGAGCTGACACATGTCCTGCAGAGGCTGTGGAGCTGGGAGTCCAGAGCTGGGGCTTCCAGGCACAGAGAATTATTCTCAGCTCTTGAAACCTTATGGAATCTGCTTCGCTGGGAAGTTACTACAACTGCTTTGTAGTTACTTATGATGTCTGGATGTTAGTTCTTTTTCAGTTCTCTGTTCTGCTGATAATCTTTCTTAGTCTTTAACTTGAATTTTTACTCACCCAGTGGTTAAATTATAAATAAAATTGTTAATTTTACATTGTCAATTTTATAATTCTGTTTTGTTGTTGGCTTTCACTCTGTACGTTTAAGAATTCCTCCTCTACTCCAGAATGGTGAAGCTGTCCTGTATTAACTTCTAGAAGTTTATCAGTTTTCTCTGACCACTGGAAGTGTTTTTGTTGTTTCCTGTTTTGGTGGGGGGGCGGTTAATAGTGTGAAGTAGTATTTTCACTCACTTTTCCATACCAGTCCTCTTAGTATCCTTTATAGAAAACACCTCTTCCCAATGATCTAGGGTCCTCTCTGTCACATTCGTATATGCACAAGTATTCGTATATGCACATTCGTATATGTCACATTCGTATATGCTAAGTATTCGTATATGCACAAGTCTGTTTTGGGTTCCCTGTTCTGGTCTTTTTGTCTTTTCCTGACCAAATAACAAAGTGCCTTAGTTCGTAAGCCCTTATAATAAGTTGATATTGATAAAAACACGTCCTCCATGTGTTCATTGAGTGCCTTTGCTCTCTTTGTTCGGGCTTCCCAGGTGGCTCTAGTGGTAAAGAATTCACCTGCTAATGCAGGAGACATGGATTTGATCCTTCGTCGGGAAGATCCCCTGAGAAGGAAATGGCTTCCCACTCCAGTACTCTTGCCTGGAGAATGCCATGGACAGAGAAGCCTGGCGGTCCACAGTCCATGGGGTCACAAAGAGTCGGACACGACTGAGCACACATGCAGGCTCTCCTTGGTCATTTACATTTCATACTAAATCTTCCAAACTGTGGCTCTGAAGTATCTCTTACCTGTGTTAAGTCTTGTCTAACATCTCAAACTTTTTAAAAACTTTCATTGAAATCTTGCATAACTTTTGTTAGAACTATTTTTAGATACTTGACATTTTTCAAATGCTGTTATAAATGCCATTTTTTTAAAGAACTGTTTCCTATATATTTGTTGCTGGTATAGAGAAATAAAATGGATTTCTATAAAAATGGTTGAATCCATCCATTTTGGTAAAATTTTATTCTAATTATTAATCTGAAATCTATTGTATTTTTTCAATAATCAGCTAGTCAGCAGATAATGATAGCTTGCTTTCTTTCAGTTTTTTGTACCCTTTCTTTCTTTTCCTTCTCATTGTAGCAACGATTTCTAGCTTAATGTTAAGTGGCTATAGTGATAATGGACATTCTTCTTTTGTTCCCAGTGTGAAAGGCAGAGCTTTCAACATTTCATCATGAGGATGCTATAAGTTTTTACAGAACCCCTTCTTTACAATATATAATAGAAGTTTTCTCTATTCCTATTTTGTTAAAAATTGTCTTTAAATCACTGATATAATTTTAAAAATATTTCTACTAAATCTTTTGAGATGATTTTTCATCTTAAGTTTTTCTTCTTCAGATATTCATATGCCAGATTATACCAACTGACTCTCTGATGTCACACCTACCATGTATTATTTGGGAGGAAAAGCACAACTTGGTCATGGCATAATACTTCTTCATGTATTGCTGGGTTCCATTTGCTCGTCATTTTTGTGAAGTTTTTGCATTGGTTTATCTGAGTGAGATTAACTTATGCCTCCCTCTCACATCGTCTTTTGGTGTTTAGTGTCAAGATTATGCTGTTCTCTTAAAATAAATCAATGAGTCTTCTCCAAAATATTTTTTGTTTAAAATTGTAATCATTTATTCCTTGGGCATTTACACATCAAGGAGGCCATGTCAGCCTGAACTTTTTGTTGTGGAAAGTTGTTTGACAGAGTTGATTTCTCTACTGGTTTAAATATATTTCTTAAATACTTAAAGTTTAAGTAGTTAACTTCAACTAGTCAAAAAACTTTATTTCAAGTTTTTAACTTCTTGAGTCAGTTTTGGACAGTATGGTTTTAAAGAAATATGTCACCTGTACCTAAATATTCAAAAATATTTATTAAAATTTGTTAATAATGTTTTCCTATAATCTCTTCTTCTAAGTGTGATCTGTAGTATTGATTGTCCTTATTCTTGATACTTACTTCTGTCCCTTCTCTTTTTTTTTTTCTTGATTAGTCTCCCAGTGGTTTTGTCAACTTTAGTAGTCTTTAGGAAAACCTACTCTTGGCTTTATTGATTCCCTATGGCTATGTAATATTTTTCTATTTTAATAATGTTAACTTACTTTATTTCTTTCCTTCTACCTTCTTTGGTTTGTATTCTTCTTCTTCAGATAGATGATTAACTCACTAGTTTTCATATTTTTACCCTTTTTGAAAATATGCAGTTGAGGCTATACATTTCTATATAAGTACTACTTTGGCAGCATCCTGTAAGTTTTCATATGTAGTATTTTTGTTATTGTCAACTATAGATTGTTTAATCTTCACTGTGATTTCTTCTTTGACCCATGGTTATTACAAAGTTATTTCTTAGTTTATAAGCATATTTGACTAAGTATGTCTCTGTTCATAGTTGGCTTAATTGCATTGTTGTCAAAAAACATGCCATTCATTATTGCACATCTATGAAATATGTTGAGACTAGTTTTAGGGTCCAATATTTAGTTGGTTTTTGTGGACATTCACTGTGTACTTGAAAAGAACATGAAATCTAAATTGTTGATCTCAGTGCTTCACAGTCTGTGAGGTCAGGATTGTTCATCTTGTTCATAAGTTTCTCTGTACCCTTTGCTTGTTTTCTCAACCTTTTCTGTTACTGAAGGTAACAAAATCACCCATCAGTATTGTGATTTCCTTTGAATTCTAGTTTTGGTATTATATATTTTGTGACTTTACTATTGATGGTATCCAAGTTTAAATCATTACATATTTCTGCTGAATTATGCATTTTCTCATTATAAAGTGACTTTCTTTATCTCTGCTAAGGCTTTTTGCATTAAATTCTACTTTGCTTTATGTTAATATAGTGATGCCAGCTGGCTTTAATTTGCTTGGCATGTCTTTTTCCTTCTTTGTACTTTCAACTCTTCTGTGTAATTATATTTGTGTGTGTCTCTTATAAATAGCATAAAGTTTAATTTTAACCTACTCATAGTTTTTGACTATTTAGTGCATACACAATTACTGTAATACTGTTGTGTTTTTAGTTTAAACCTATTATTTTATATTGTGCTTTTAATGTGATGTAACTGTTCTGTATTTTTTCTCTTTTCTTACCATTTTGTTATTTTTTTCAATTCCACCTTTTCTGTAGTAGTTTGTCAGTTTTATAAGAGTTTCTGTTCTTTTAAGTATGTATCCTTGAAATTAAAAACATTCTTAATTTCCCAGAGTCTAAAGGTATTAGTTTCTTTTGCATGTCATCTTAACAAATGTTTTACTCCACTTGCCCCTTCTGACCTCATCCATTTTTGTAATTTATCCTAATTGTAGTTATTCTTAAACTGCAGGATATTACTGTTTTATACATTCCCTCTTAATTTTGATTTATCAATGTTTTCTTCTTGCATTTCAGAACTTCCATGTAGAATAGTTTTCCTTCTGTCAGAAATTTATTCTTTAGTTTTTGCTTAGTGAGGGTGTTTGTTGGGAACTCCAGATTTCTCCTCTTGAAAGATAGTTTCACCTGTGTATAGATTTCTAAGTTGTCACG